>NC_135007.1:9637500-9947604 GCF_051020985.1 Nomia melanderi
CTCGTGTGTTCCGAAATCGAGCAACATTTCGTTATTATCATTTGTCCACACCGCCGATCCTCTATCAACTATAGAAGCGTACAACATTTAACAACATACATATATATAACAATATACATATATATATATAATCAGATATATAATCAGATATATAATATATACATATATGTATATATATATGTATGTATATAGGTAAAGACAAGTGCACACGGAATAAACATGATTCTCTGACTCTAAGTTCCCTTTGATGTTTGCCGAGTTACGGCAACCGCGGGTATGGCAGAGTGATCGGGGTGATCACCACGGCGTGAGTATTGTACTCGTAGCCGGGTGGTATGGTCACGACCGAGATTAACGTCACAAAGAACAGTACACCAGTAATAATAATCATCATCCTAGAAATCTCCTTACTTTTCTGTTCGATTAGCCATTCCAGAACTCTCTCCTCGTTCTTAAGATTACCTACAAAAGGCACACACGCATATCAGGATCAGCTCAGTTGCACGGTGCACCGTGATCATTGGAGCGGGGCTTTTAGATATCTATTTTGGGGGGTTCGTTGGGTTCTTATGGGATTGTTAGGAGAAAGGATAGCCAGTTGTTCTTCCTTCTTTACTGCTATCTCTTTTGTAGCTTTCAACACATTCAGAACCTGGTCTGTAAGGTGAAAATGTTATATCGTCTTTGCTATTCTTAGGATACTTACTGTCCGTATTTTAAACTTCCCTTTTGCAAAACAATCGTTTAAGGTTACGTGTGATTCACATAGATATAGTTCCTTGTGTCTAAAAATAACCTAAATGACTAAGACTTAAGTAATTGAAAAATGATCTTATGAACCTTGTTGAAAGTTATCTTACTTCCTCGTCTTCCTAACTTCAAGTGGTACTGAATGTGTCAAGGTAGCGTTAATGTTTTTATCCACAATTAGCCTTTCGCGAATAATGAATTTTTTGTGCTTTAGAAACTCTTATATTCTTCATTAAAGAAGAACAATTATTGGGGAGGATGATATTTTTCACGGGAAAGTGTAGAGAAGACATCTCTACGGTCTTTGTTTCCTCTAGACGACTGAAACGAAACTAGAAATACCTTTAAGCAAAGAAACAAAGACGATCTGTCCGAGGGAGGGTGTTGATCGTGATCGAACAAGCCAAGGATGAAGCATTTGAGACTTACCGTCGTACATGATGGGGACGCCAGTCTCGTAATAAACGAGAGCTGGGAATGAGAACACACCGATCTCAGCGGCTAATTTAGCATCGTTCGCCTTTACGAACTGAATACCGTGTTTATCGGTGTCGTCGTCAATGGTTTCTAGCTCCTCGAGGATTTCCGGGCACGACTCACATTTATCATCGTCTGTCGAAAGAGACATCATTGTCAGAAATTACTCTTCGAACATCTCGTATCCCCTTTGCGTTGCTCTCTTTAGCGCACAATACTTTCGAAATGAAATAGGAATTATAAAAAGAAAGATTCACTCGTTGATGAGCAGACTTACAAAAGAATACAGCGAGATGCTCGACGTCGTTGATGAGAACTTGTAACGTCTTTCTATCCACGCTTTCGATCACGTCTGGGGTTTGGGTACGGAGCTCCAGGATCCATTCCAAAATGGCCTCCTCGTGCATCATGTCGCCAGTGTACACTTGCCTGAACTTGTGCCTGTAGTACGCCAATGCCGGTAGACCCGGTAGATCGTACTCCTTCTCGATACCCTCGTCCGAGATCTTCACGAAGTCGATGTCCTTCTCTTCGCACTCTTCATCGATATTCTCTAGCTCCTGTAGGATCTTCTGGCTCTTTTTATCGCCTTCTTTGTCTAGAATGAAGACGATTACAGTAAACAATTGCTTTCATCACGCAGCTAAGACAGTTGAGTCTTTCAAAGTGATTAACTTTATTTTTCAAAGGTTTTTCAATTTTAATGCTGTAACGCTTATGTAGTTTCATCAAGCTCTATTCATTATTCACTTTGTGGAGTCGATCACTTTAACGAATAACTCAATGAATTTTTGTACTCACAGAAGAAGACAACGACGTAATCATTTTCTTCCAGTATACTTTCCAACATCTTAGCATTCACTTCCTCGATCTTCCCGGGGATCTCCAGAGTATCTTCGTCGGTGATCCACGACAGCACTTCGTCCTCGTCTTCAAGGTCACCTTTGAAGATTAAAGGTTCCTTGTTTCTGAAGAAGGCCAGGGTGGGGAAGCTTCTGATCCCGTATTTCTTCGCGACTCCAGTGTCTTCTGTGGTGATGAAGATGATGCCCGTCTCGTCCAGCTCGTCATCGATGTTCTCGAGTTCTTCGAGCACTTTGTCGCAGTGGTCTCCTTCATCGCAGTCTCCGCCTGGTCGTATTGACACGAGCATTAATGTGAAACGTTTAACGTGCCTAAATCGTTTCATTTAAAAGAACAATTCTAAAAAATTTGTATTTGAACATTCACTATCTACCAGATACTATAGTTTTCCTTCATCATATTCCTTCACGATACATATTCAATATGGCTGCCAATGGTAGCCATCTTGAATGTTTGAACATCGTTTAAAGACACATTTAAAGTAAACATCTGAAGTATAGATGCATCTTATCGTTCTTTTCGACTTAAAAAACACGTTTGCAGTTTGCGGAAGTTCGAAGTTAGCACCTTTTTCTACGAAGAAAGACAATTTTAAACGCGACGAACGATATACGTACTGAAAAACGCGACGACGTATTCGTGTTCCTCGATCAGATCGGTCAAAATCTCGTCCGTGACTTCCTCGATGGTGGCTGTGTGCTTCTGCTCGATGAGCCACTCGAGGACCTCATCCTCGTTCAGAAGATCGCCCTCGTAAATGGCCGGGATTTTGTTCTCGAAGTAGACCAGAGTCGGAAAATGATCGATACCGTACTCCTTCGCCTCGGCCTTGTTGTCCATCCGGATGATGACGATCTCCTCCCTTTCCAAATCGTCGTCGATGTTCTCCAGCTCGTTCAGAACACGTATGTCCTGCTTGTCTTCTTTGTCGTCTACGGAAAGGAATCAATTCGTGTCTCGTTTTCGCCCGCAATCGACCAACAGCACCTACCTAACCGGTAACAGTGGAAGAATGTTAAAAGGAGGTAGAAAGACGAATCGATCGCTTACAAAACAGGACTGCCAAGAACGGCGAGGTCTCAATCAGCTTCTCCATCATCTCGTCCGTCACTTCCGGTATCTCCGTGTGCTTCTTCTGATGCAGCAGCCAGCCCAGCAACTGATCCTCGTTCATCAGATCGCCTGAAGAATCAATCATATTTTTCATTCCATGATTTGAAATTTTCGAATTTCACATTATTCGTTAACTAAGCAAAAGATTAACATTTTTCCTTTCCTTTCAGTTCATCGATTCGTATAATTTTTTACTATATACACTTATTTACTTATTACCGTTATTACATTTATATTATTATAAGTTATTAGATTAATAAAACTAGAACAATAAAAAAAATGTACCTTCGTACACGTGCGGTATTTTTCTCTCGAAGAGTACCAGTGTAGGTAAACTGTCAATGCCGTACTCTTTCGCCTCATCGGGGTCGCTAATCTTCACGAACGCTATGTTTTGCTGGTCACAGTCGTCATCGATGTTCTCTAGTTCGCCGAGAACCTTCTGACTCTTCTTTTGATCCTTGTCATCTGTCCGAAAGAAATAATAATACAGTTAATCGAATGTAATAATTCCTTTCGATGGAAAGTAATTTAATTCATTTAATTAATTACTGACAGAATAGTACGGCCACGTGCGGCATCTTTTCGATGATCATGTCGAGCACTTCGTCGGTGATGTCTTCGATCTCATCACTCTTCTGCTGATCTTCCAACCATTTCAGCACCTTCTCCTCGTCTTCTAGATTTCCCTCATATAATATCGGAATTCCTTTTTCGAAATAGAGCAAGCTCGGCATCTTTTCGATACCATATTCTTTAGCCTCTTCCGGGTTATCGATCTTTACGAAGATCACTCCAAGCTGATCACACTCGTCGTCAATGTTCTCCAGTTCGTTGAGGATCTTCTGGGACTTCCGGTCGTTGTTGTCATCTGGTAAATTTTTATTAGGAATTTTAATCGACATTGCCATAGACAATTCGTGAAATTTCATTAGGTTGTGGCAGATGAAGAGGATATCTTATGTTATGTTACAGTTTAAATAAGCTTCATCCTTCTAATTAGTTAAAAGTGGAAAACTGTACGTGACCCAGCAATTTGGTTTTCGGATTCGTATTTAGGGTAAGGAACTCTATAAGAATCACCTAGTGGTTATTGTAAAAAAACAAAAAAAGTTCAAATTTGTTCCACAGTGGAATTAAATACGAATGAGGTAACTTACAGAACAACACAGCAATGGTTTTTCCATCCTTGATCAAGTGATCCAACATTTCGTCGGTGATGTCTTCGATTTCATCCTTTTCCAACTGCGACAGTAGCCACTCCAGGATTTCGTCTTCGTTCTCGACGTCTCCTGCGATCATAGAATTTTATTTTATCCTATTTCCGATTATACAAGGTGTCCTACAGTATTGACCAAACATTCAAAAAGGAGGAGACTGTTTACAAAAAAAATCAGAAATGTAGAAAATATTCATTCGTCTTTGTACTATATTCCTCGAACATATTTCAGTATGTTTAAAAAAGAAACCTGTTCAAAATTCAAATCATAAACAGATACTAAACTATTCCTACTTTTAACCCCTTGTCTTATGATCTCTTTTACAACTGTGCTTGATGGAATTATTTGACTGTTAATGATTTACAAGAAAATAAAATAATTTGGTGCTTATTCTGTGTCTACGTTTACTTCAAAGGTTAAAGACTGATAATAGACAAGTAGTATTTCATTTATATGAAAAATAAATAAATAACATGTAGATTCGTCGAATTCGATTGAGAATTTTCATCACGAGTCTGACTCGATGTTATAGGAGAAGGGGTTAACAATCAAAATTACTTCTAACTGCTTCGCCACAATGTGGAATCAGTTCCTTTTCGACTATACCCATAGTTACAGGAAACTCTGCCCATGAAACCCTTCAAATCCTCTTTTGAATCGTTCCCCAACTCTGGTCGATCCACCTACCCACCATCGTAAACATTCGGGATTTGCTTCTCAAAATAGACTATTGATGGGAGGTTATCGATTCCGAAATCCTTTGCCGCCTTCTCGTCGTCGATCTTGACGAACTGGATCCCGTGCTTATCGCAGTCGTCGTCGATCTTTTCTAGCTCGTTCAACACCTGCATCGAATCTTCGTCACCGTGATCGTCTAAGAGATTCATGAAATAAAATGATCAATAACCGAATAAAATATTAATCCATTACAATACGGACCTGTCAAAAATCTTATTTTTTCACGACTTCGCTATGGTCGTTAATTTTTATTGCAAACTGATATGAAGATTTGGCTAAAGTGTCATTTATATATTAAATTAAGGACTATAATAAGTATCTTAGAACTTTGAAATTTGTACAGGACTTACAATAATGGACAATTAAGCCAAACCATGAAAGGTCCATATTAAAAAGTATATTTAAAGAAATGTTGCATACAAAATAAGACGACCAGGTTGTCAATGTTTCCAATTAAAGTCTGCAGGGTTTTGGCAGTGACGTCCTCGATCACATCCTCTTCGTCGCCAGTGCTCTTGTTCGCGACCAACCATTCCAGCACGTCCTCTTCTCTGCTAAGCTCATCTACACGAATTTTTAATCAATTGTTAGTTACAGTTTCTCTTAAAATCAACATATCTCTAGACAATTTGAATTTAATGATTCTCAGCATTTCGAAGAAAGGTATTCTATATAAGAATTTGATCTTCTTTAATCTTAAATGAAAACTGGGCGTTGTCATTGAATACTCATTCCTTTTTAAAGTTCTTTTTTCAATTCTCAAAGTTAAAAATGAATTTCAGTTCATTGAGGATTTATATCAGAAGATATAGAGAATTGTTAAGATCGCTTACTCTCGTAAATAATAGGAATTTGATGCCTGTAGTAGACTAAGGCTGGAAGTGGGCCCAGATTGTACTCATCCGCGAGCTGCTCGTCGGCGATCTTCACGAACCCGATACCCAACTGATCAGCTTCGTCGTCGATGTTCTCCAGTTCTTGAAGGGCCTTGAGACATTTTTTGCAGTCTGGTTTGTCTGTCCCATTTAAAATAAAAAGCAGTGTTACTAGACAGCTTTGTTGAATACCGAGATCGGAAGACAAAATCAAATCGGATAAAGGCCAAATCGGCTCAATTTCCGACTCGATTTCTTCCTTTTCACCTCTTCGAGGATAATCGTATCTGTGTTGCTTTTCATCCTTAAATTACCTTCACGAATACCGTATCAGATTCGAATTTATCGCAGAATTGTCTGCGAAAGAGATTCAATTAATTTCCAATGTATCAAAATTCAACTGTTCAATCATTCTTTTCGATTTACGGTAATGGATTCGATTTACTGTATAGAAAGAAATTCGTTACCCGAAAACACTTTGGATTAGTATGAAAAATTTCTCTCAGTTATGGTGCACATTCATTCTATTCTAGGGGGGTGGATGCATATTCTATTCTATAATCATGTCCTCCAATGCACACACGACGCGGAATTAATAACTGAAAAAGAGCCCATTGTGTTTCATACTTTTTACAGGATAATACGGACAAAAATTGTAATATCACGTTACATGTTTCATGGTATTACACGTGAAAATGTTTCATAAAAATTTCACGGGAATCCGTTAAAAATATCTGTCGATTCGTCGTTTCCTTTCACCCTATGGATTTTGAATCTGTCTATCGCGACAGAGAGAAATTTAAGTGATTGCTGCAAGCGATGCAATTTGTCCAAATGTTTATTAATAAACATCGTTACGTGGGATGGGCATGTAAATACATATGAGGAGACATACAAGCAGGAAGTCACTGCTGGTTCGTTCGAGAACAACAAAATTGTCAATCACACTTTTAAAGTGATCAATAGCGTAATTCCGGGCGAAATGACTCATTAAAATTGTCAAATATTTTCAATTTCTTTGAGTGGTACCTATTTAACTATTCTTCTTATATAGGGATAATTATGTTAATAAATATGTTTGATTTTTTGTTATGTATCAATAATATTTAGAATATATTAGATCTTTTTAAAAAACTAGGCCATCTCTCCCCGACTTACCTTAGATCGTGGATCCTTATGTATTGACAGCATTCGAAAATGTGTAAAATATACAAAAATATTTACATGAACAATCTTCAATTTAACAGTGTTAGCCAAAGAAATAAAATACTAATTTTTCCTTTATCCTGATTCTTACAAAACCGCGTATAAAAATGAAACGTTGCATAAAGATCCGGTCTGGTGATCAAATATAAATTCTGATGTTTTGTTGTTCTCCAAGATCTTCGTTCGTGCATTGTGATACGTGTGCAAGCATCGAGAACGAAAGCTTTACGAACATATGTAAGAACGACTTCGTTTGAATGTGTACTTACTAGAACCGACGCCAGCACACCGCTGCGAATCCGGACCTATCCATATCAACACACACAAGAACGTTTCACATATATGTATTATTTACAAGTATCTCGCAAGTGGACCGAACCGCAAAGTGGATGCACCTTCTTTGGAAACTGTCTATAATACAATTGCAAGACATTCTCGAAGTGCAGCCTTTAAGCTTTTTCTTATTGGGGTTTCCGGTTGTTCACTTTGCGATGCGTTGATTTCGCCACAACGGACAATAACAAATGTTCGCAGACAGTGGGAGAGAGACGATCGACAGAGGAATCGACGGGATTCCTTGGTAGGTGGACCAGACATTTACGGCGCTCTTTGAACGGAGGAAAATTTTGGGAATAGTATAATACAAGTTTTTACAAAACCGTTGTAGATTAGATTGCGTATTTCTGTACAAATGTTTACAACTGTCTACATTAGATTGCATGCTTCTGTACAAATCTTCAAACTGTGTAGATTTAATTCTGTATTCCTGTACAAATTTCTGTACAAATACTCTTAGTATCAGAGATCTTGTATTTTTCTTCTAACTAATACGAAAAATTGATTATTTTATTACTGGATACTTACTACATTGAATGTTTTTAAAATTTTATACTGAATGTTTTTGAAATCCTTCGTTTCACCAATTCGAAATGTAGTACTTTGTAAATCTTTAATGCGATAGGAACAATTTATATTTTCAGATTTCAAAGAATTTTCTATGTTGGTACGAAGTTATCGTGTTTTTATACTGAGAAACCTCTCTTTCTCCATTGAAGAAAATTTTCCTTCGTAATGGAAGTTACGTAGAGCATTAAGGCGGGATCGAAGGCGAGTACAATGTACGTAGTTTGTAATATTAACAACCAAAAGATCAAATCGTCTACAAGATGCACTGTAATAAATTTCGATAGTTCCATTAGGTACGTACGACTGAATACTTTTCTTGCTAATTACTCTTCGCTTTCAATGTCTAATGAAAAAAGTTGTTGTTAGTAATACCAAACCTTCTTCCCTACAAAATATTATTGTATTAATCGTCGCTCATGTAAGCAGCGAATATCAGTGACAAAAAAACAAAGAAATCGTATCGGAACTTGTTAACAGAACCGCAGTCGCTGGAAATCCTGCAAAGCCCTGTTAATCCTTTGTACGCTGTCGTTGTTATGTATTTGCCGTCTTTACATGAGGATATTAGTTGTAGAACAAAATAATAATTAAAGTACTCGTACTGTACACTACGTATGTACATGAGTAAATATATATGCTGCTTTGATCTTTCGCGAAGATAAACTATGTACATGGCTGGAATGATCAATTCTGTGGGTGATTGAAGAGAAGAATTCGCGGTTCGTTTGTTTTCACCGTGAAGAGCGATCACATAGATCCGACAGAAATAAAATCGTTTGTATCTCATTCGATTGCAATGCGAAACGAATCGAACGATTCAACCTCACTTTCTATCAAACCATTAGAAGAATTCTATTTTCATTCATTCCTTTTTTTCACAAAAATTGATTTTCACGCTCTTTTCGATGAAAATGAAACTAAGTGTAAGACAGGTGTATGTATCGTAAAACAGTTTCTTCTGTACATAACAAGACCATATGAGGGAACTCACAGAATAAGACTGCCACAAATTCTGTGTCTTCGACGATCTTCTGCAGAATCTTCGAGTTTACCTCTTCAATACGATCGGGCAAGTCCATTGCCTCTAGACTCGTCAGGAAGTCTAGGACATTTTCTTCGTCCATCAAGTCTCCTGAAATACGCACATAATACATTGAAATATATTTAGTCGACTTTTAGTATAGCACATCTATTTTTCAGAACTCGACGTTGAAAGGTCAATTTCAGCATGATCTTCTACATAGAAACTATTATGTAATACCACTGATTTCGAACAAGCAAAATTTCCAAGAAAACTAAGCCACGACGACGTTCCTTCATCCCGAGTTATTTATTTTGCCTGGCCACCGATGTTTCCGTTAAACGGGGAAACCGTGCGATGAGATGATAGTTTGCTTTCCCCTGTACGACTATTTATTTGTATTTCCCATTCCGAAAATAAACATTTTTTTCCCCGTTGCCACCGCGCGCGCGGAATGGGGATGGTGTTAAGTTACAACTTCAGTTAGACTTAAAGAGTTAATAATATACCCCTAATTGCGACTTCCTGCCGCTTCTGTTTACCATCCCGAGGCGTCGAAAATAGACGTCTATTGCGGTGCGTTGCATTAGGTACAATGGAAATAGATGCAACCTGTCGTTACATCATCGAACGAAAAATCAACCGAGACGTTCCGGTGAAAGACAACTCGTTCGACGCACCCTTTCGCGTCCTCCCGGGAATTCGGCCCCGTCCGGATATTTCGTGGATCGGGTTTAATAAATCTACACGTTCGCGTTGCCAAACGCGGGCTTTGCTGACCACAATGTAGCAGGATTGATGATCACACCTGTACCGCGGTCTGCTTCCGCGTTGGGTGGCCAACCGCATCCAATTTCTGATTTTCTTTCTCAAACCGAGCGCACGAACGCGTTCCATTAAAGCTGTCGGATCTTTTTAATCGATCGTTTTCTCTATGATTTCTTTCGTAATTGAAATTGCTCGTTTGGTAAATTAGCTGACTCTATATTTTTAATTTTTTGAGATTTCATAGTTAATGCGCTTGATTTGCTCTTAACTATTTGTATTTAAAAGAAATTTCTTTGTTATTGGGTTTGGGTCTTTAATCATTGATGAGACAGAAATGTTAACGATTGACGATAGAAAAGTAATGTTTAGTATATATTAAAGGAAAGTAAACAATATTTGGATTTGACAAATTCAGGTTAAAATTTCTATCGTGAGTGTCACATGATATTATAGGAAAAGGAGTTAATAGATTAACATTTGCGCGTTCGTGTTTCGTCAGTGAGGGTTTCTATAAGAAAAATTCACTTATACAGTCAAATTTGAATTGATAATTATATAGTAATAATATTCTTTAACCGTAGTATTTCTTATTCCGGTGATTACATTCAGATTCCATAACGCATCGCGTAGATATAAAACCGTGGAAAACGATTAACCGAAAAAAGTCCAGCATTCCAGAGTTGCAATCAAGAAAAACACAATTTTCTCTTAATACCCACAGCTATTTCATTACACATTCCATATTAAATATCTCGCATCAAGTTCCTTTATGATTCACACAACCTAGTCCCTTCGGGAAACATTGATTTCCATCCAGGGCTCATTAAAAATCTATTTACTATATATTCCAAACAAAACTAGCTCGCGACAGAGCCATGCAATGCCGCGGAAGGCGGTGTCAGTAATATCTAGGTTAAAAACCGAAAATACCCGTTACCCGAGAATCCCACGAATCCGAAATTCGACGTCGCGAGAAACCTGTGAACGGTGTAGAATGAAATCCGCAACGTTTCATTGGGAATTTCGTTGCGATCGACGGACGCCGTCACATTGTAGCAGAAACTTTTCGCTTCTGACCGCCTGAAAGCGTCCCCCGGTCTAAATGTAGAGAGCTAGACAGCCAGAGCGGCTCAATGAAACCGTGAGATACAGAACACGGCGCACAGCGTCGCCTCGATTACGTAACAAGTGCATTCCTTGTACTCTATTAATTTCTCTTCGCCGCGGATGCGTCACTGTTGGCCCAGAGCTCGTGCATATCGATAGGGAGAAGCGAGCGACGCGATGGTCCGCGCCGCGGTAGGATCATCTTCGTGTCGAAGGGGTTGTTTGTCGAACAAAAGTCCGAGCATACGGTTGCTGCTGTTTTACAGGCACACCGGACCGAATACCAAAGCCTGGGACGGCTGCCAGGGAACGGAGATGGTCAGACCAGAGGTGTGACCGCTACGAAAATCTACGATTCTTTGATCGATTAACGCAACTTTTGCGCCCGACGTCCGCCGTTCGGACGTCAGCCCCTGGATTATTAACGGGCATCCGATTTAGTTTCGTATATTCATATTTTCGGACTTGTTTACGCGCCGAAATGGTTACACGTGCGTTGGGGAACTATGTTGGAGCCATTTGGTAGATAATATCGGTATCGGTACGTAGAATTTTAACGCGCAGGATTACGTTTGTATTTCAAGGTACGAGAAAATTATATTTATAGCTGTACAATGCGGTGAACGCAATTTGGAGAAATTGTTAGGGGTTACATTGTAGCGACGGAATTTTCTAACAGAGTTTTCGGAGTGGAAATGATTTGAAAGAGTTTCTGTTAATGTTATTAAGGGGGATGTTTCCTGGTATTATTTTGCGAGTATTGTTTGCTGAGGCTTTCAAGAGACATTTTGATGTACGCGTTGGCTGATGATGATACATTATTGTTTTTTTGATCCAGAAAAGTGTAGAAACTATGAGAATTCAAGAATACCGACGATTGTTATATGGATTCTGGGTCAAGTACTATAACGCACCGAGTCTCGAACCTTGTTTCTCATACCTGGCAAGGTTACCGAGATCGCGGCCGGATTCCAATAAAAGTTTGGCGAACTTTTAGCCATTTGGAATCATTACTACCCGCCTTTGTTCGTCATGCGTGCAGACGCGAAGTAAATATTGGGTCCCGTGGAATGATCTGCGACTTGTTTCATATTACTTTCAAGTGCATTGTGCGTGCAACATTATAAATAACAATTTATACTGTTCGTATAACTAAAACAATTTCTATAAAATTCTTAATACTTTTCAAAAAACGGTCGCTATATAAATGTTATTATTTTCTAATTTTGGAATTAAATATCCTGAGGAAAATGATTGAAAAAGAATGTTGACAAAATTTTAATTAGCAATTTCTTTGTCTCTTTTCTTGAAGTAAAGAGATTAAATATCAGTTTTCTTTAATATTTATTTATAATCATGCCTACCATATCTTTTATAACTTGTGTTTACATTATTTATGATAACTTACGTTTATGTTGTGGACGCTAAGTGATAGAGTGTAATTTAATTAGGGTTGAATGTTGAGAGAACTAACCTTCGTATATGATTGGTTCCTTTTCACGGAAATACGTGAGGGCTGGGAAATTTTTGATACCATATTGCTTGGCCAGTCGTTTGTCGTTGATCTTGACGAAGTCGACCCCAAAGTGGTCCGTGTCGTCGTCGATCTTCTCCAGTTCGGCCAGCACTCTGTCGCATGTCGTGCAACTTCTCGCATCTGTACAAACGAATAGAAATTAATCAGTTTCCTTTATCACGATGGAAATTCTCCTAATTTCCTAATCAATTATTTTCGATTACATTTCGAAAAGTTGACACTTGGATATTCCACTTAAGATTCTCCTTGGAAAATGATTAATCGACAAAGAAAGATACCTAGCAAATAAAATGTAAAATACTGATCATTATGAGGTAACCAGACGCTCAAATAAAATATCCTATTGACATCTTGAATGTACCAGCACCCTAAACACTTAATTAATAAGGTTTGGTCACTCTATTTCAAAATTGAAGGCTGCTCAAAGCATTTCAGCTAGACGTAATTTAGTTTACGCTCTCGAAGCTAATGAAATAACGTGACAGAAACTAGCAGAGTCCGTCTATATAAATATTCACATTCTATTGCTAGTATGTGCCCAAAACAGTAACTTCACTTCGGAAAGGACTACTTGGACTTATTTCAAAATATTGAAATGATGGAATACACACCTTCGTGAATTCGAAATATTATTAAATTCGAGTCCCATCAATGAATTTCAATGATCTAACCAAAAATGACACACAACTATATTCAAAAGAAACGCCACCTACGCACATAAGGGAAGTACAAATTCGTTATTCACCAAATTTCGGAAACATCATTTCGCCTCTGAATTTCGAAAGAAATTCACGACGTGCTCGTTTCAAAATGAAAAATCCCGATGACCTAAAGGCATGAACGTCATCGGAACCTCCTGAAACGCTACACGTCGGCGGCTTGGGGTCAAAGATTAATTTCTCGAGTACGATAATCCTTGAAACCGGCCTTGCGTTACAGAAGAAGGAAAGCTAATCCTTCGCGGAGCGAGTTTTATGCTTATCGTCGGTGGCTTGGCAGTTCCGAGCGTTCTTGGCCGGCTCCACTCCGTTCCGCTCGCCGGTCCGGCGGACGAGCTACGCGGGTGTTGGGTTACAATCATTGGATATGGACGGCAAGGTGTTCGCCGGACGTTTCTTCATCGATCCCCGTCGATTCTCAGACGGTCGACGATCACGATCTCGCCGGTCATCAATAAAATCCGAGACGAAAGAAATAATGTTGGTCAGCCGTCGAACAGGTGGACGTCGCCATTTTTGGTGACGACATCCCCGGAATAGAGTCACAAAAGAGGTTCCGACTCTCCTCTCTCTCCTCTCCTTTCACGAACTCCTTTCCCTCGTTTTTCTTACTGTTTCTTTTTATGTACTCCCTTCTGGTTCCTGAACTCGATTCTATTTTCGTGCCGGTGTCTGACCCTTTCGAACCCGCAGTCACTTGCGTGTCATTGTTTGGTCTAAATCCGCTTAATTGTTGTCTGAACCTCAACCGACGCGTCTGTTTTGCACGATCGTTTCCCTATATTTCCCTTTATCGATCGTATCTGTCGTTCGTTCGGTCCGTCGGTCTTGCCGAGGCAATAACACGCGGCAGCTGACACCCCCGCAGAAAACCTGGCACCGCGGTTACGTGGAAGAGGGAAAGAGGACGCGTCCGAGGGAGGAGAGAGTGAAAGCCAGCCGATTCGTTGGAAAACGTGTGCCAGTTAAATTGGACTGACTCCGCCGGTTGCGTTCGCGGTAGAGGAAAGTTGAGAGAAATCGGAACGACGTCATTCAATGACGCGGAAACTTTGTTTTTAGGGTTTCCTTGAACGCTGAGGGTGTCTATTGGGGTTTGACTGTGAAGCTTTGGCTGGTAGACCTGTATCTTGATTATTTATTTCTCGTGTAAGTTAAGTATAGAAATAAGTTGAATTTGAAAAAAAATGTCGTGGTTTTTGTTATGGAGTAAAATAGTTATTATTTGTTTCTTTTGGCGTGAGATTAAATTGGAAATTGAGAAATAGTTTTTAATATTGTTTTATTTCTTTTAATTTTGTTGTGAAGCTTTTGTATCGATGGATCGTTCTGATATTTAGAAAATTCTGTGGTTTTATGGGAATTCTTTTTATTAAGAGGATAGCAGAAATGATTTTGATGTTGTATTATTTAATGAGTGACCTATATAACAATACTCGAATATTCACCAGCTACGAAAACGATCCCAAACTGATCTTCCCGGTCGTGCAGAGACTCGCAAACAAATATAAATAGAGCGACACAAAACAATTCTATTTTTATTTCCTATAGTGTCCACCCACTCGTTCCGCTCTTAAACGGATCGTCGAATCGGGTACGGAAAATAAGCGATACCGCTGAATCTCGATTTCATGGTTGGATCATCGATTGTGGCGGTTTAACATTACTTGCGAATCGTCTTTTATTTCTTTCAGAATCGACCATAATAAGGCTATCACGCATACCGCAATGCTATTCGATTAAAAATATTTCTGTTGTATTTAAAAATATTTTTTAATAATATTCAACATTTCATTTGTTATTTTTAATTCGTTGGCAAGTATTTTTAAATAGTGTAATTAATTTTGATGAGTTTATTGACTTACGAATATACTTATGAATTTTGTGTCATCTTTAAAGATTCAAAACTATTGTGAAATTAATTAATTTTTTTTAAGTTATTTTTCTAAATCCACGTTCCTAAATTTCACGTTTGTAATATACGGGATCAAGATGAAAATATGATTGTTAGCGATTTAAATAGAAACGTTAAGACAGCTATAAAGCTTTCTTCGATGAGTCTATTTTCTAGTAGTAAACATCGTCCTGAAGTCAGTCGCCATTTTACATTCCATTTCTGTCAATTCACACCCACAAAGTGTATTCTCCTCTTTTCAAAAATAAATTCATTCCATCGTATACCTTTCAACTCAAAATAATAGATTCATACCCTTTAATCTATAAACGAGGACTAGTTGATTGATTGTGAACCTCAGTGGTAGAACGGTTCAAATGTTCGATCAAAGAAATATTTATAGCTATAAGGTAAGACATCATAACTCACATGTTTTTCTATCACAAAGATCAATAATTCAATATTTTTAATTACCAACGTCCTTCCAAAAACTTAATTAATCTATACTTTTTTAAGTTTGGAAAGGAAGAACGTATTCTGATTGGCATGTATTCGACATTAATGAAATTGTACATTGCGAATTATGATGTGTACAGTTTTTTTTTTTAAGTTGCAGTGTTGCAAACAAAGATACTAATGGAAAAATGATTGAAAATGATTTTTCTTAACATATAATACATAAAGCATTGTACTTTGGATATTTTATATGTTTCTTCGCATCATGATTACTTGGCGCAATCTTTCACTTTCAAATTCCTAATAAACGCATCAAGATCCGTAGTCTAAACATCAGCGTGTAACAGAAATGCACTTTGGCCGCGACGTCGCGACACTAAACAGCCTCGCTTAACAGAGAGTCCGAGATTATAACTTGACAAAGCTTCGGTTTGCAGCAGTCAATTCAATAATATTTCAAAATGAAAAGAAACCTTCTAAAACAGTTTAAAACAGTCATCAACATCATATTAAATTCGATATTCTAATTACATCATTTGAAGGGAAATTCGGAATATAATTAGTTTTCACAGAGGTTAACTGAAAGAAACATTTACATCAGTGATATTTAGATCCTCCGTTTTGAATGTTGCATTTTGATAAAACATTTAAATGCAGCCACCCCGAAACTCAAGTTTTACCGAAACACGGTACCAATTTTGATAAAAATCCTATGAAGCGGTGAATTTCATGTCTTGACGAAACATTCGAAATTGGCTACCCCGAAACTTAATTTTCATTAAAACACGAGCATCAATTTTTATAAAAATTCCATGGAATTATGCCCATCTTTCCGGCCACCTTTTCGGCGAACAGTTCTGCGTGTCGCAGCCTCGTCGATGGCTGGAGAAGTTCGATATAATCGTCGGTGGCCACGTGCCGATGCTCTTTGACGTTTCAAGGTGGCGGTATCGAAACACTTAGGCGCGAGCGATGGCGCGCGAGCGTGTGCACCCAAGAAAAGCCAGTCTCCGTCGTTGTATTTCCCTGCCGCGCGGGAGAAACAGAGACGACGAGATCGAACGACGGCCAGTGCCTAGTTTACGAGCCACTAAAAATACGAGAACGAACGGCCTCGCCGCGATGCCGTCGACGACGACATTTTACTCTCCGGCGTTCTTCACGGACGTCTTCGCGAAGGGTGCTCGCGTGATTTCGCGCTCGGCGATGTGGGACGCGCATTCGCGAGAAATACCGCGAAAGAGGAAAGGGGCGAGGGTGTACGAGATGGCGGACATGGGAAATATGATTGGAAATGACAGAGGACGTCAGAGGACGGTAAAAATTCGATTGGAAAGGGATCAAGGGGGTGGAACGTGATAGGGTCTTGAAATTTATTGATGGAGTGGAGGATATTATACGTGGAATTAAAGGGGAAATGAAATTGAATTGTTTAATTCAAGGAAATTGAATAATTAAAGTGAGAAGACACGTAAGGGGTTGATTTGGGATATTGTAATGTAGGGGTTGATGGTAATAGGATATCAATTGGAGAAGAATAGCGAAAAGGAATTCAAATTGATTATTCAATCGAGGATATTGAGACGATTTTTGTATTGAAATAGGGTGTATATAATAAGGGTTGGAATTTTCATTGATCGAAAGTCTGATAGTGACTACACATGCGACTGTAGTAAGGTTGAAACGAGAGAATATTAAAAGTGGTTGAAATTTTTTTCATCTGCAGACGTCGCACTTAACTTACAATGAATTACATGGGAAAATAAGCGGAATGTATCTTAGGAAGAATTGAGTGTAGCAAAACGTAAAACGGAAGTTAATTTTTCAAATGGAGAGATGAAACGAACAGACGCGAGAGACATTGAAACTTCGTAATGCTTCAACGTAGAACAAACACGTAATAATAAATTAACAAACATAACGTAAATAACGTGAAAAAAATACGAACTCCTTGAACTTGATAATGGGGTTGAAACGTGGAAATAATCGAACGTGTTATAGCTAACTAGTTGAAACGTCGATGAAAAATCCACAAACGTAAAAGGGAAACAAAATACAAATGTTCAGCAAGGCAAGGGTTAGGAAAATTTGTATACTTGTTAGAGGAAACTTTATCCACGAGTGGAAGTAATGATCCTGTCCAATAAAAGGCTAGGTGATGGGGAGTGGAAGAAGTGGTTCAGAGTCTGTACAATTTATAGACTCCCCTTGATAAGATTTTCCTCGGGCGTGGAGCACGGCTATCTGGAGTTGATAGCTTTATTTATACCGGAAGAAACATTTGAAGCATATCTTCAGGGTCCCAGCCCGTCTCTAAAGATAGACACTCAATCGGTCGTATTTCTTGCGCCGCGTACACTCGTGGCTGACGATTGTGTGTGTCGGTGGTGGTGGGATTCAAACCACGAACCAACGATTTGGGACAACGTGTGGGAGTACCGGAGCTGCGTGCTGTGGCTCAAGCGAACCCGTGCACGATTTTTGAAGTCCGATACTGGGTCCGGTCCATCACGTGTTTCGATCGTGCTCGTCTTTCACGCAACACGTTGAATCGCGTTCTTGCTAAATTGCGGCCAATTTCATAAGAATACGATCAATGCAACTAATTTTGTGGCATTAATTCAGTTAACAAGTCTTTTTAATTCATATTGTTTAGAGGTACAGACAGTTTAGACTTAATTTCAAAGATATTTCTGATGTTGACGTGTTATGGTTTTTATTAGGATTTCTTCGAAACTGAAAGCTATATTTCGTGGAACATTTTGTAGGAACTGCTTGATTTATTTATTTAAATTAATCCCTTTCGTGTAAATATTTCTTTGTATTTTAATGCAATATAAAATTATACGATTGCTACACATAGAATTACTCTGCTTTAATAGAACCTAAAAAGAAAGAAAATTATTTTCTCCCTGCAGTGGTATATATTTATCATTCGAAGGAAAATATTTTCAATAAAATGGTAATAATCGTAAGAGCTCCGAGAAGCATATTTTAATGTCTGCAACGAGTTAGTGGATTCCTAATTGCTTGTGGAAAGATGATCGGTGCTTCGACCAATAGCGATATGGTTAAGCAAACATGTTAGCCATATACTGTTGAATAAACAACGTATAGTATCTTGTATATAGCATAACCGAGAAACGCGACCTGTTGGCACAGGATCAACCGTGCTTATCACTGAATTAGCAATTTTCTCATTCTGAATTTTTCCTGGCAAGTTGATAATTAAATTAAGTCTAACCGCGGACAGGTGGTCGAACGTCATGGGCTTAGACGAAACTGCTTTTCAACGACGATTCGCGATCCTGTATGCGACGTTCTGAATCAGTTTTAATTATAGATCCCAGGAAGTAGTATAGCAATCTTGCTTTATATCCCTTTCAAGTAAAACTTAATGAATAAGTACTATTCAATCATTTTTATTCTAAAAATCCTTTTAAATATTCGACACGAAAATCTAGAACTGTGAACTTCATATTTTACATTTTCAAATTTTTCAATTTTACAGAGAAATTATCAGTTCAGTCACCGTATATCCTGTGCTCTAATATGGCGAAATTTTCGCCAACACAAGGAACTTATCAAATGAACTATACTTTTCAATATGCAAAAGTTGTTTGAAAATATGGGAAAAAGGGATTTAAGTTGAAGACACGAATTTCGATTTTCCAGTTGGATTTTCAAGCATCTGTGAAACTTTTGCTCGCGTAATCCGAGACGACGGTTAAACTGGTTTCCCGCGGTTAAGAAAATGGCACAGTTTATTAGTGGAGCGAAACGCGTAGCGAAGTCATTCAATCGGTCGCGTGTAAATATCACTGCCCGAAACAATGTATGCATTACCTTTGCACAAGCTGTGAAGAATGAAAGACGCGAAATCCTCGGAAATCTTTCGTTTTGCTCGCGGTGATAAGATATTACGTCTAAGAAGGCTGATAAATAATTGCTCCGTTTCCATGGAACGGAAATGGCGAGTGAAGCCAAAATTCAGCGAATCCTCTCCTTAATTAATGGGACGGAAAGAGCTCGCCTTTCACAAAGCCCGAGACGAGACTGCGCATCTGGAAAGATCCGCTTGAAAGTAGACGTTTTCCGGTAACCGCAATAGATCTCTGACGATCGCCTTGTTCAGAAGCCTCATTTGTCGGGAAACGAGTGATATATGCATTCTTTACAAAAGCAGGTACTTAAGATAGCAAATGCCACCTGGGAGGATAGAAATCATAGTTTTATAACCAGAATGAATAAAATCTCTTTATGTACCGAACAAAAGTAACAACAGCTATTTTACAGTAAAACATATTTCGCAGAAATAATGGTAAAGGAAAATGAAGTATATCAGCTAAAAATAACCATATCGAAGCACGAAGACGTCTGCAGTTAGAACTCAATGCGAATAAAAATAATTTCCCACTAACTCGTAGTACACGTACGAATGGCCAAGCAAATACCATCAAATTAATACAATTAAATTCACGACTTTCGGGTAAACAAAGAAAAACTCGAAGAACCATTAAAGACCACCTAATATCCTCCATTCGCCGGATTAATGGCGAATATTTTACACTAGAACCGAGTGTTTAATACGATTGACACATAACCCTTACAAATATTGTAACGATGTATATTTCTCGGTTTCTCCATATGTTCATTATATCATGCATTCAAGCGAAGTTGTTTTCAAAATCATGTCGGATACATAATACTTTTAAGCTACCAACAATTGCGATAGAAGAAAACTGAAACTCGTGATTTGAACGGGCGCGGTGGTTCTACTGTTAATCACCTCGTGTTCCGCGTCGAGCCTCCTCACCGTAAAGCCCAGGAACAGCGATCCCAAGAATATCAAAGGGAACAAAAGTCGAAAGACAAGAAAGACGCCAGGAGCGCATCCCAAGAAGCTAACAAGCGAGAAAAAGCGTCGGTTCAGTCGTAAAGAAGACGCCGAGGACACGGCAGCTGGAAATAGGTCCGACTCGCGAGCTCATCGTCCGGGCCTTCTAGCGTCTAGACGACGGGGTTCGGCGTTTCAATGGCGGTCCGTAGCCGCGTTCACGTGGTTTACGGCGAACCGATTCCCGGTGTCGGCTGCTCGCAACGGTGGATCGATCGTCGGCCGTGGAATCGGGGAACGACGATCGCGATGGTGCTTAGGGCGTCTGAAGAATATATGTTTTCAGGCGAGGCGGTAGCGAGAGGCTTGGCGGCAAGCGCGAAAATAACTCGAACGTGTGCTAAAAGCGGCGGCTACCGGAGCGCCGGCCTTGCTAACATCGCTTTCAAGAGGTATCGCTCTTTCCTGCCGATCGACCAGATCCCGGCTGGCCGAGAGTTTCTCGAAAAATCCCTGATTAATAATCCACGGGCAGCGGTGGCCGGAAAAACCGAGAGACGATCTCGATCGCCGACAGTGTCTCAGAGTGTCTTCCACTTCTGCCTCTTCCTCGTTCTTCTTTCTTTCTCGTCGCTTCTGTCTTTCATTCGCTGCCTCTCGCTTTTACTCTTGGCCCGTTGTACTATTTTTACGGGGAGCCGCGAGAAAGAGCCACGAAAAGTTTTCGCCAGTCTCGGACCGTGTATTTTGAGAGTGTTCGTTACGTCATTGCGCGGAGAAGCGGTTAAAGATCGCCGAGAAGTGGCGGGACCGCGCGAGGAACGCGAAACCTCGTTTTTTCGGGGCCGTGGAAGGGGTAGTTTCTGCCGGTGCTTCTTCTTTTCTCGCGACGAAGCGCCGGCCGGGGGATTACGATCAGGAGGTGCGAAGGAATAGATTGTTTATTCTACGGAGTTGAACTTTCGAGAGAGTGATCTCTATCTTTTTAATGGCTGGCCAACGGAATGTTGACCTTACGTCGACGTTTCACGTGGAAGCAGAATCGTAAAGTTCAACGGGAATGTGACACTTTTATTTATCTTCAATCATTCGTAGCTCTTAATAAAGAATGCTCGTTTCCGTTCCATGCCTGGTTTCGTGAAATATCTCTGGGAAATTAGCGTAGGTTTATTTACAAATTACTTGATTCGATGAGGTAATTATATTATTGATATTCATTATAAAAGAAACACCGAAGATCGTCGGCGTTGTTCCTGTGTCACGTAAATTGGAAATGACGACTACCACGATCGGTCTTGCTTAATCTAGATCGACGATTAATTTAACGAGAAGGTGGGGTTAAAAAATCCAATTCCGGGCGTACGTGGCTTTTTTAGTTTATAAATAATATCGGGGGAAAAGAAATCCTCGACATGCCAGAGACGAAATGCAATTATTCGAACGAATGAACGATTGTGTTGTTTGGTGGATGTTCTTGGCAAGGTTACTAGTGTTTCTTCGACGATAGTGTACTGTCTTGGTTATTTCGTCGCCGCTGCTCTATCGCGTCCACTATTACATCAGACGGTATTATGAAAACGTGATTCAGGGGAGAATCGCGAGTGGAACGCGCGAGGGACGCCAACACGTCGGGGGAAACAGGTTGTCAAGACGCGCGATGCCTTCGAAGGCTTTAACCTGTATTGGCCGAGACGGAACGTATCTTTGCCTGTACTACTTTGTCCATCGCGATCTACTTTGACCGCCAGTGGCGCTCAAACACTTGATCCTCGACTAAACGGAGCATTTCGGTATTAATCGAGCGGTTCACCTATTATACATGAAGATTTAGACTTTTAAAATAAATAAATTATTTTGTTTATCGTAAGCATCAGTTCTATCTTCGTCTGTGGTACATTGTTCGTCTTGCACTTTGATCCTTAGTCTCTCTCACGTAGTCAATACTACGGCCAACTTCGAAATAAGTCGATTCGTACGTATTCAACTACTTCTACTACCTTTGTTTGTTTATTATGAAGATAATATCAATGAAATCATCATACACAACTTTTCAATCGATTACGTTGCATTTTCTGTGAATAAATATAAATTACTAATTAAGGGACAGTAAGTATCATATGTAATGAGTTACTATAAATTCTACAAATACTAGGAATTCTTATCTTGTAGTGTCTATCGACTTCTAGAGCTACTATATTATTTTCAATTTGAAAATTATTAATATAATTATGTTATCAAATAACCTTAAGTTCGGTGTTCTTCAATTCCTTTTGTGTCCGACACCGTACACCCCAAAAACCATTCTCTCCGCGAACCCACTGGGAGACCACGAATTAAATCAGAAACGTTCAAGTGCACAACGAAACCGCGAACTCCTCCCGAATGATTAACGCGATGCAAACGTTGCTGCTATCCGAGTTAATTCGATGAAATTAAATCAACGGCTGGCAACGCGTCTTGATATGCCACGATCGTGGCCCGACCTGTGTGCGTGCGCGCCGCAGTGAGTCAGTGGCCTCTCAGCAATAAAATCTAGTGGATATTGTATGTTCCCGATATGAACTGTAATTCAATCTTCAATCTGAAGCATCCGGCGACTAAAATGAGCTGACGTCTGAAACGAGGTATCGGGAACATGTCAAGTGCAATCAATTCGAACGTCGGGATTCGATGAGATTAACAGTTTCGCGACCGAACGATAGCCGGGCGAAACGGTTAGCCGAATGCAAGTATATGTATTCGAAAACTCTGTAGCTGAGTTAAATGCGTATAGAAAAAAACAGCTTTTTTAAATCAGATGTAGCCGAAGAATTTGAAATGACATAGGATTACGTTGTCCGTCGCGAAAGTGTTAATTATTCCATTATTCAAAGTTCCGGTCAGAGTTGGTAATTTGCTACTGTTATCAGCGTCGCGGATAATGAATTTTTTAAGAAAAGAATGCATCGAACGACCGCGAAATTGCATCTGTCTGCTGCACCAATTATTACATCCCCGCAGACGGTCACGATGTCTTACGTCTGCCTCGAGACGGCTTGTCCTACTGAGTGGACCGGCCACTTGGCAATGGGAGTGAATTTAATACCTGTTAATTGTCATGTGAGCGCGACCCGCGCGCATAACGTGTATATTACCAATTATGTAGAATGCATTTCACCGACGTCAACAATCCCGTCGTCAGGATAAAGGAGTTCGAACTTTAAGGGCGGCTCCGCTGCGAGCCGCCGATTTCGATCTTTATCAGCGTTACCACGAGCATTAACGTTGGCTGTAAATAATCAACGTTTAACCACTAAATGTCTTAATTATTCGAGATAAATGTTTTTAGCTGAAATGAAAATCCGCGGGCTTCTGGCAGTGTGCGCCGTTTGCGAAATTATTTCAGATCGGAGACGAGGAGAATATAGTGTCCTGGTATACAGGATGTACCATTATTCGAGATGCAGAAAGATTCTTTCTTTACTCGGAGAGAATATTCTGATTAATGCGATAACAGATTGATTCTAAATTAAAGGTTGCGGCAGGGAATAATGTTTGTATAAATGTGTAAACTATTCCCAAATAGTAAATAGTACATATAAATTAAAAGAAGAGTGCTGTATTATGGAACAAAAATATCTTTCTATCGATACAACCATGATACAATGAACACTGATATTAATGAAACAGTTTGAAATAGTCGAGTGACTTTAACCTGAGCACAGTAGTATGTCGATGAACTAACATGCGATTTGAAACAACCTGTATTGCAACGAATAATCGTTTCATTTAGCTTTAAATTCGCGAAAGAAATTTATCGGGCGCTCTACAGGTCTAAGGTCGATTTTGCCGATACCGGATGACCTTGTCCTAGAAACTTCCCTTCAACTGGATCATCGGTTTCGCGGTGTTCGACGAATTCAATTGAAACAGACGTATAGAAAGATGTTCGAGCAACGTGAACGTGAAACAGAAGCGTCAATCTCCTTGTCGGAGGATTTATTTATAACAGGTGAACCCGCGTCTTCGCCTTGGTACATTAAACCGTTCTCATATTGACGTCTCATTCGTCGACGTTGCACAGAAAACGATCTCAATGACGAGTCCTGTTCTGCAATTCTGGCTTTCATCGACACCCACTACGGCACGGCCACGGATTATATAATTCGGCGACGTTGAACAACTAGAAGAAAACGAAGACGACGCCGAAGGAGAACGGGGGAGGGTAGAAGCAGCCCGCCGCGGGCCAAGAAAATTCTACGGACGTCGAAGAAAGCGTAACGCGGCCTCGAACAAGTTAAAGAATAAATATATATCGAAGCAAACGGGAAATAATCGAAGATTAACTGGTGCTATTTTCGAACAGCGTTGCACCGGTACCAGTGGCTTCGGAAAAATGGAAGATAAATATGCCCGGTGTGCAATAATAACGAAAACAAATAGGAATCGCTTTTGTTAAATAACACCTTCTTCGTCATGGATAAATGTTAAATTTAAATAATGTAAACGATAATCGAATAAAGAATAATCGTGAGATTCATTATTTTCAGACGGTGTTCCGATAATGAATGGTTATACCAAGAAATTGGATTATTTTTATTAAAAATTCAATGGCATCTGTATTATTAAAGTAACTTTTGAAATTTTGAAAGAATCAGAAAAGAATATTTCGAGTAAAAGTAATGAAGAAGATTAATATAAATTTCGAGATTAATGAACGTCTACTGAAACCTCGGATGTTTCTTAGAAGATGCAAATACTAGAAAAGTCGAGAGGTATACTGAACTGTAAATTGTATTTCAAGTTGCCATAGTTCTTTTTCGATGGTAAAAGATAGACGAAGAGGTGAAGGGTCGAATAAAGTTGGCGGACCAATAGGAATGCAGACCAGAGAGAGAGAGAGAGAGAGAGAGAGAGAGAGAGAGAGAGAGAGAGAGAGAGAGAGAGAGAGAGAGAGAGAGAGAGAGAGAGAGAGAGAGAGAGAGAGAGAGAAAGAGAGAGTGATAAAGTGGGGTGACGAGGGATGTACCGATGTGTTGGGTGGACAAACGAGGACTCGCAGGACTTACTGCAGACGAGTTATATAAGAGCGAAACTCCGCCACATGTTGAGGAATGTCGTGTTGATTTCGTATTTTCTGAACTAACTTTTACAGCGTTTACAACGTTTCGACAAATCAGGAACATCATTCCATCGAACTTTTTACTTTACCCGATCATTCTAAACGATGTAATCTTTCAGGTAATTCTTCAAATCGTTTCATTCTTCGTTGAAAAAAATAGTTGATTATATCTAGGAATATTTCTGAAAATTCTGTAATTTAATCGAGGCGAATACTTTTATAATTAGTATGATGATCCAAATTTTTGCATTATTTTCCTCACTTCTCTACACGTGTTGTCCTACACGTGGCCCATACTTATAGCATGTGTACATACGATACCCTTCCACAGTTAACATGGTGTCTCCATTACACCCCTCCTTAATTTATTCGCAAGACAATGTAAAAGTGTTATTTACAAGTATAATAAAATATTATTCAAATGATACATATATTACATCCACCTACTACATCCTCCAAGTACAACCACCCAAGTACCCCATAAATTAGTTTCCAATTCTCCTTAAAATAATACAAAACCGTTACACGAAACGTCCTTGCAGCATTGTTGAACAAATAAAAACAATCATTCCCTTCGTTAACCTCCTCCCATCCCCACATTACGTACAACAACCACCCACAACGAATTTACAACGCAGCGGACCAAACCAGTACCAAAATCCACCAAAATTAATCTCGAGGATAAAAGAAATCCATCAAAAAAACACAAATCACAAAAGACAAGGACCTAACGCAGTAATTAAATCCTCAAGTACCCCAAGAATCATTCTTCTTCCACAAGACGACTAAAGATCTCTACATCCCCTAAAGCAGATTCAATCCCATCACTGAATCGACTTCCTATCACTTCGAGTTACCTTCTCCCTCCCTCAAAAAAAAAGAAAAAGAAAAATGGTGAAAAACGTGAAGGACCTTGACGAGTTTCTAACGAGTCTCACTTACACCAGTACACGGCAACAAAATCCTTCTCGTTGAGGAGCCGCTCGAGCTGTTTGGCATTGACTTCCTCGATGACAGGTTCCGCGTCCTTGTGGCCTTTGCCCCGAGGCTCGTCCGATTTCGTCCTTGCGACGGCGTCCACGGTGCCCAGGAGGGAGCATAACACCGCGAGTACACCGAGAAGGACGATCGTCTTCGCGTATCCCGTCGGCATCGTTGGCCCGCAGGTAGTACTCCTCCTTCGTCTCCGCCAGCACCACCACCACCGGCCGAACCGTACCGCCGAAACGTCGTTCGCCGTCGACATCGCCGCACTGACTGGCACACCGGCTATTTTTGATTTTTCGGACAGCGCCGCAGACCACGACGGCCACGCCGCGCCTCGCGATCATCGCCGTTGGTGGTTCGCGCGAGGACCAACGCCGTTTTCATCCCCGAGGCAGCTTCCTGCCGCGGCTCGACTCAAGCAGGACGTTGCTCGACTTTCACGGGTCGATTGCTTGGTATCGGGGATTAACCCTTTGAACTCTGCAGGCTCCAATATTGCACCGGTTATAATATTACATATTTTACTGAATGTTAAAGGAACTACCCTAAAATCATTAGATTTTCCACACATCCAAATTCTGTGCTGAGAAGGAAAATAAAAGATCGAAGAAATGTTATAGCATTTCTCATTTTCCCTAGGAATACTATAAAAATTAGTTGCAGTTGCTGATAGATTACAACACAACCTGGAGTGCTGAAGGTTAACACGTTCGCTACCAGCTCTTATTTCGGTGACCGTTTCCTTGATTACAATATTTTCTTTAATCTAATAAATCTTCTAAACAAAATATTAGGAAACTGGAACGAGTTATTGAGATTTTAAATAGAATGTCGTAATTTAGAATTTCTGATAATATCCATAGAATTAACACGTTGAATGCGGTGGGGGTTACCGGTGACCCCCAATCGAATCGGATTATTATAATTCACTCAGTTAAACTATGATTATTTGAAAAGATTTCTATATTAAAAATAATGCTAGACATTATTTGCGATGACATTTAGCTAGATGAACATGCAATAATAATAATGCAATTTAATCAAATGATTTAATATTACATCTTTTCGATTTGGCTATTTTACTCTATGAAATCGGGCGGCATTCAACGTGTTAATTTCATTTTCATTACGTGAAATATGGGATTACGACCGTTACAAATATGTCACGCTGGTAGCGAACGTGTTAAAAGAGTTAGGAAGGTATTGGGCACCGGCAGAAGTACGGTCTTCTTGTTAGCAAGGAATCAAGGTCCGATTTCAATCGGTATTTCAATAGTTTAACCCGTTGCACTCTAGAAGTACTTTACTGGAAATACTCAACATTTTCTAATCAGATGCAGACATTTTCGCACGTGTCGAGGAACAGAACTATTTTTTCAATATTTCATATGTTGATGCATTACACAAAGTTTGATATTTAATATTAAACTTTACAATTTTGCTGTGTCAAGTCGATTGGCAGCTGAGAGGCGTCACTGGAGTACAAAGGGTTAACACTGAAACTACCGGACGGGTCAAAGTGACCCATTTCTGATTTCTTCTTTTTGATATGATTAAATGGGTGACATGTTTCTCTGAAAAATTATTAAAGAAATTAATTTAGCAATAAGTACACTGAATTTTAAATCAATTGAAGTCTCAATAGATGTAGTCTTAGAGTTTCTATATAGAAATTTCAAAGAGTTAATTTAACTGCTCGGTAGGTTTAGTGTTAACGAAACTGGTATTAGCAGTAAGTTATGTTTATGCCGTTGGTACAAAATAAAACGTAAGATTTAAAGTAGAATAGACTGTAAAATATAATAAATTTCTTTCGGTACCTAATAACTGTTTGAAATCGTTATATATCGGTTCCGACTCATACTATTATGGAGAACTGATATAAAGCCATAACTGTTGTTAGTTATATTGGTTCTGAGCTATTTTCAACCCTTGGTATTAATCCTTTCCGAAGTGTTCTTGGTTTCTGCTTTGAAACTTACTTCGACGTTATTTAATTCGATTGGAGTTTCATTATTCGTTCAGTTCTTTAATTATTCATTCGAGAACATTTCGAGAGCACTGAAGTACCTTTATATGACACACTTGTGGTACCACAAATAATTATAGTAGTAATTCTTAAAATAAGTAGACATTGGAATAAAATTTAATGATGACTCGATATAGGATCGCAATAGGTTAACCCTTATTGCAATCATGACTGCGTATAGTTTCTTAAAGTCATTTCCTAAACAGGCATGTTTGTAGGTCCGTTGGAAGAATAGGCCCGATGAAGACGATTCAAAATGGTTAACAGTAGTTTATACCTAAAAAGAAGTTTTGTCAAAAACTATTATTTTGTTCCAATATCAATCGATGTTTTCATATGCCTCAGGGTTTTTTCAATGTAGTAAGCGTAAAGATTTGTTGATTACGCTTCGTGATTTAATATTATGCCTACGTCATGAAAACCTTTTTTTATACATGCTTCCTCATAAATTTCTATTCCTATTCACTTATTTTTATTAAATGCATTTTTGTATTATCTATACAGACATTTCTTGCAATTTTTCACATATCTATCGAAATTATTCTTTTCTTAATGATAATAAAAAACTACTTTCGGCTACTTTCCGTACGATTGTTTATTGACTTGAAAGTCGAACCCCCTAAACAGTCTAGCTCTATCTCCGAAAGGAACGCAGCAATTTGTTGCGTTAGTGTCAAGTGACTCTCCCTGCATATAAACTTGCATGTGGATCATGTTAAGACAGGTAGTTGGTCAGTGGCTTCGGTGCAGGACGGAATAACATGACAGTTGTCGATCGAAAGCCGCGAGTTGCCATCGTAGGGGGTGGTTTGGTGCGTGTCGACCTACGTTCAAAAATAATTTTTCACTATAAAAATTCTTCTCGACCCTTTAAACGACACTTGTAAACATACTTGACAGTAGATTTCGGCATTTTAGGTCGGAGCACTAGCTGCTTGTTTCTTCGCGAAGAGAGGACTCTCCGTGAGTGTCTATGAATATCGTGCAGGTGAATATTGAAAAAATTAATTGTATTATCATTTTATTACCTCCAACTCTTTTGACTGATTTCCAGTAATGACATTCCAATAATCCATTAAACTTACTGACTTATCCATGATTATAATTATGTTTCAATGGTGATTCAAATGTTTATCAAACAAAAATAAGAATGCTCACTTGTTTGGGATACTTATTTTACAATTTGGTTAACGAAGAGGTGAAATAGTAATGTTCTGATTACTTTTTAGACATCAGGCAAGAGGATTACAGAGGACAGAGCATTGACTTAGCTTTGTCAGCTAGGGGACGCGCAGCTTTAAAGGCAGTTGGTCTCGAAAAAGCTATAGTGGATAATCATGGAATCGCCATGCGAGGAAGAATGGTTCACAACAGAGATGGTACCTTGAAGGAAATCATTTATGACAGCGTAAAAGGCAATGTACGTTACATCTCTCTTTCAATCGATTCTGTGCTACCCTTAACTTTCTTAGATGCTCAAAACAAGCTTCCCTTTTCTGACATAAACTACTGCCCATTTAACATATTTTTCTCAAACTTTACAACGTTTGAAATCATTAGGAACATATTTTGGTTTATCACATTCATTATAGTTCAGAAAAATAATCAAAGAAAACAGCAAATTAATCCACGTCTCTTCTTAATCTTATAATTTTCAGTGTATCTATTCCGTGAGTAGACGATATTTGAATGTGGTTCTATTGAATGGTAAGTAAATATTTTTCCTTGAATTAAAACATTTAATATAGTAAACCGAATAGTTCATTTCATCGTTCACCCAGTTATCAGAAAATCGGGAAAGTAAGAAAGCTTATAAAGAAATTAATCGAATTTCTCATTAATTTCATTTAGGTCGTTGTTCCGTTAACTATCCCGCCCTCTTAATTCTTGAGATTCTTCAGTTCAGCGTATCCAAAACAAGCAATTTGTAGCGATCGTTTATTCATCGAGCAGTACTACTTGAAGTTCGATATTCGTTCGTAAATCCCCGCGGTCGGTATCGATTTCCCTTAGATTTTGCTACGGGTTATTTTGATCCGGTTGCTGCATCCTGCGTTAAAAGTACATGAACGAACACGAGATGCTTTTCAACTGAAAAAAAGCACGGCTGCGTATCCGGTGACGCGGTAGTGCGTGAAGCCACAAGAATTCGAGCGTGTCACGTTTCTTGTCATTGCCGCCCCTGCTTCTTGCAATCTTTATGCGTTCGATGCGTGCGCCTCGGCACTCAATACACTCACTATGACGCTTACCTGAGTTCATATTCACTGTGGCACACTTAAAAGTTCTAAATTTATCAAAAATGCGAAGACACAAACATGTTTTGAATTTTATACTGGAGGGTTCTAGACAACATTAACGCTAGAACTACCAAATGGTTCAAATTGACCTATTCCTAAATTTTTCTTTCACAATTAGTAATTATTTATACAGTTGCTTCTCAGAGGAATTATCAATGAAATTGATTTAACGAATGATATGTCAATCGAAATCTGAATAGATGCACTCTTAGAGTTCCTATAGAAGAATTTGAAAAAGTCAATTTGGCTGTTCAGTGGTTTTAGTATTAAATTAATTTCTTTTGGAGTGTAAAATAAATGAAAGTATAATATTATTGCACAGTTTTGGGATGAGAACTCGCGGAAATGTCTGTTGTAGCTTCTCGACTGAACTTTACAAGTGATAGGTTGAAGATAATGGAAAATAAAATGTAAATTGTAAATATTGCTAGTAACATATAGTAGCAGTGGAAATCTTAGGAGGATTAAATTAATACGATGGAATTAGTATTAATGTTTTTTTCAAATATATAACCGTATGAATTGATATGAGGAACGTTTGCAAACTTTCTTTTCGTTAATAAAGTGTAGGAGATGGTTTTTCATTTTCGATATAAATGTTGAAACTATAACCTCGTTTTTACTTTCAATTGTATTCTTATTAATCAATTTTATTGCCTTGAATTATCTAATCTGTCAAACAGCTGCGGAAAAGTATTCTGATGTGTGTCTCCATTTTAACAAGAAATTAATAGACGCCGACCTTGATAATGGACGAATGAAAATTTACGAGTAAGAGCACTTTCATTGAAAATAGTGTTACTGTGGAACAGTGTTACACTTACGATATATTTCTAGCACAAAAACCGAAATGATAGAAGAAATAGAATCGGATTTAATAATTGGCGCAGATGGCGCGTACTCGACGATCAGAAAGATGATGATGAAGAGACCGCTTTTCAATTGTAATCAAACCTACATAGAACACGGTTACGTGGAACTGTTCGTTCCTGCTGGTAAAGATAATAAGGTACGTGTAATCACATGGTTGGATATGCAAATACAAGTGATTCAATGTTTACCTCCTGGAAAATTAATTCTCTGATCATTCTCGTTTGAAATAGAATTCTCCATAGGTAACTGTACTCCCATCAATAACAAATTATTAATCCATAAATTATCATAATATAGTTTCTATAGATTTTATAGAAAAATGGAGTATGATATTCTACTATTCAATTAACAAACATATAAATATTATAGAATGAATTATTTTTTAGAATTAAATTTAAAAAATGAACAATTCTGAACAGTATTCTCTTGTTACCATAATTATCCATAAATTATCTTAATATAGTTTCTATAGATTTGATAGAAAAATGGAATAAGATATTCAGATATTCAATTAACAAGTATATAAATATTATAGAATGAATTATTTTTTAGAATTAAATTTAAAAAATGAACAATTCTGAACAGTATTCTCTTATTACCTTAAAGTGGTTTAAAATTTGAAAAGAGTTATTGTTAAAAGTGTAACACAATGACAATCTTCAAGTTTTCGATGAGCGGCCATCATCTTCACATTTGGCCGCGAGGGGAGTTTATGATGATCGCTCTCCCGAACGAAGATTGCACCTTCACCGGAAATATATTCGCACCTTTCGCTACTCTAAACAAATTGAAGACGCCGCAGGATCTCCTGGACTTTTATGAGAAGCAATTTCCTGATCTTCTGCATTTGATTGGTAAACAGAAGCTGGTGAAGGATTACTTCGAGAGGGAACCGAAAACGTTGATATCTATTCAGGTAAATGAAACAAGATTTTATAAATCATTTCAGGAAATTGCAGGTCGATGGTTTTAATAAATTCTATTAAATAAAGTACCATTGAAATGGTTATGTATAATTTCAGTGCAAACCTTATCACGTTGGGAAAACTGCTCTTCTTGTTGGTGACGCTGCACACGCTATGGTGCCATTTTATGCGCAGGGAATGAACGCTGTGAGTTGTCCCTAAAATTAACTAAAAACGTACTGATATTTACCGATTGAAATATTTTGTATTCAAAGTTGACACGTGAAACAGCAAATACTATATGAAACTTGAATTCGGTATTGGACATACGTATGAAACTTCGTTACGATGTAAGGTAAATGAACCTTATGATAATTGTATATTTGTTTTATCAGGGTTTCGAGGATATTTTATTGTTGGATGAGTTAATGGAACGTTATGATTCAGACTTCAGTAAGGTTCTACCGATGTTCACCGAACTAAGATGCGACGACGCTCACGCGATATGCGATTTAGCTATGTACAATTACGTTGAGGTAAGCTTTTTGTCTGACAAATTCTTGATAAGATCATTGTCTCCATTTGAACTTTGCACTGTAAACTTTCATTCATTTTCTTTTGTTTTAATTATTGTGTACTTTTTAAAAAGTTATCTTCACCCTGTTCACCGTGTTACAGTTCATGTAAATAGTATTCTAAAACGAATAACACAGGAACATAAATTTACTTAATCTAAACATTATCGAAGTTTATATAAAATAAGAACTTTGAGGAAGGAACTACACCAGTTCAATTCTAATTAATTGTGAAAAGGGAACTTGCATTGAATTCAAGAATTTAACGCTTCGCTAATATGTTTATCTAATTATTTCCTCCGTGTACAATCAATCTACTAACACCTTGCATTATTTAAGTTTCGTAACTTTCAAATTAGTCAAATTGGAATTGATTGGAACAGCTTAAAAGCTTCATCAATCTTTATAATCATCATCTTTTCAAAATCACTGTACAGAAACATGAATTTATATTAATTTCAGCAATTTAATTGCCAAAACTTTAGAAAGTAGATATATTTATACTTTAAACCAATTTGTTACATACCAGACGATTTGCAGATGAGGGATTTAGTGAACAGAAAATCGTTCCTCTTGCGCAAACACCTGGACACGATACTCCACCGTCAAATGCCGAACACTTGGATACCCTTGTACAGTACAGTACACTTTTCACGAATGAAATTCCGTGATTGCATCGCGAACAAGGAATGGCAGGACAAGGTACATACATCGAATGCATCGTAGGAAATAGTAAGCTGTTAAAAATGAACACACACACTGAAACGAATAGTATTTTTCTTTCAGATTTTACGTGGGATCGTTTGGTTCACATTCTTCATTATTCTTGCGATACTGTTGGTACCAATCATCGGAAAATACACCATAAAGCGTGTCCTATTTTAAACCTATTAAACAGGAATGTCTACAACATTTTTCCTATTAAAAAATGTTTTCAAATCGCACCAATCCGAGTTCTTGTTTACCTAATGTTTACATACCCTCATTTACCGTTCATATTACATCGAATATTTATAACCGCGTTTGAGCAATTCCCGTTTTAAGGCCTTCACCACGAAGAATCCTCTTTAACAATTCAATTAAAACGCAATTGCTACTCCACGCATTAACATCACGCTCTCTATCTAAACAGCTCGGGGGAGTTCGTGTTCTATCTAGGAAAAAGAGTTCTATAAAAGTACGTATATCTTCGTTCTTATCACTTCTTTGTAAAATCACTAAAAACACGGTGAAACGTTAGGAATGTCTTCGACGCACGGGAAGATTTCAACGACTTTTGGCGTCAATTTGAGGATCACTGTTGCAGGGTAACGCGTATCACGATATCAACTCGAGGTACACTGAATCAGCGTTCTTTATGTATTTGTGCTTATGAGCCTCGAACAGGTCGTTCAAGTGCTCGATGAACTTCTCGTGGTACTCGTTCACCTGCTCCGCGGTTGGCTCAGGAATTTTTGGTAACTCCATGGGACCGCCGACTGGAAAAACATAGAAAGGGATTGTCAGAAAAGTTGACAATTTTTTACGAATTATCATTTAAGAATCTTACAACTTTATTCGCTGCATGACATTTTTGAAAGTATACTCCATCTTTCAATTCTTAGAAAAACTAAATTATCCTCAATTATTCATTTCCATTAATTTTTATGTAATTTATTATTCGACTTTTACAATTGTCAAATCATTGATTTTCTGCTGGGTAGAAAATGCCGTAAAGCAATGAAGGTAAATGAGGAATTGAAGCAATATGGCACTGTTTTAATCGTCTTGAAGGAACGAACTTCATAATAAGTAGTGAAATAATAATTAATACAGATTAATACGAGTAATCTGTAAAAGAATCTAGCAGTACAACACGCCGATGTAGAATTATATAAATCAAAAGTAAAGATATTGATTGTCGGGCATTAAATTAATTTACTCACCAACGACGTTGATGGGTTTCCTATGAGCAATGATTCCGAACGAATACTGGAAAAATCCTCGACCCATTAAAAGGACTGGGGCGATTCCAATCTTCTTGCGAATGAAGTGCTGCGCTTTTTTTAGGAACGAGCCGTCTGGGCCGTACACCTGATCGTATACATCGGTTTCTCCAAACGAGAACACAGGTACCAGAGGTCTCCTAGAAATAGCGAAACAATGAATGAATAATTAAAATCTTTGAACATTTATTACAGTAGAACCCTCTATAACGCCATCAAAATATTTAGGAATTTCGCGTGAGATTCCTTTTGGATACTAGTCTAATTTATATATACCGTCAAATTCATCCTCTGTATCTTCTTTCCACAGTTATCCTTCAACGATTTTTTAATCGCGTTATAATTGGTCCTACTGTATATCGATTAAGCTCTTGCCGTATGATTTCTCAGCTATGATCGATACAAATACTTTGCCATTAATGATTCATAGGAAAAACAGAAAAATTTCAAGCGTGCTCTACGTCTATGTTCAAAGTATAATTACTGATAACAGAAGAATAATATTTAATTTTATTAAAATCTTCATCGCGAGTCTGACACGTTGTTCGAAGGCAAAGGGTTGAGAAACTACGAGTCTACGGATTTTCGTTGAGGATGAAGTTTAAGGCCTTAATAACAACTACGGGGCAAAATGAACGTTCATTCGGGGGTGTCATTGATCCGTCGAGCTATTTGTTCTATGATTAGCGATGGTTGTTTACGGGGCATCGTACGGAGATTGTACATTGTAATTTATAAACATTGATAATTCTAACCCATGCTTCAGCGCGATCTTTACGAAGCCTTTTCTTCTTTTTACCAGGATACGATAAGTGCCTGGCTTACATTCCAATGATTCCGACGCTCCACCGACGATCAGAACTGTTCCTCTTCCAGTGTACGGTTCTTGAGGCTTCGATGACAGCAGATAGTTCAGGCTTTCCGCGCTGCTGCTGACGGTACCTGGGTTTCAAGAGAATTTGAAATTAAGTCGTTCATTCTAATTTAGAAGCTGGAAATCATTGAGTTTGTTTCGAACAAACTTTACTTCATTAATACATTCATTTAACTGGACGATGATAAATTAACAAACTGTATATGAAGAAGAAATATTTGAAATCAGAATGAATTTTAATTTGAACAAGATTTACAGGATGGAGGTAGTTTATATATAAACGAAAACAATTGAATATGAACTTAAAAATAAGTTTGCGAATGAAACATTGAATAAAAAGAATAAGAAAACATGATAAAAGAAGTTCGCGTCTTTTGCATCACAAATAATTAGTGTTTCTTAAGATTTCTTAAGAAAACATACATTTACTAAAGAATAAAGGAACATAATTATTTTAACCGTTTGTTTTTAGAAAACGTCTATGCTGATCTTCCCACGCTGAAATATGATATTTCTACGTACTTCACGTTTCATTTCTATTGCACAACAATTAGCAAAATTTTCTTTCTGTCACGCAACCAAGAAAGTCTGCTTTAAATATTCTCTTCGCTGAAACAAGAACACTGAAGGTGCCATCAACTTTAAGACTCAGTTTCACCCCTTGAGCGTGAATATCCGCCAGGAAAAATTGGTTCTATATAGTCGAATATTCCCTAGCATCTAATGGAATTTCTTTGAAGCCAGAATTCGCTGCGAAAAGTTTTCTTTGCGGGATATTTTTAGAATAGAATCAATGAACCTTCGAACAGGAAGATGGAAAAACTTCGGGAAAAGAAATTTTTTAACGAACTCATGTCTAAATAATTGTTGATACGTACCGCTCGAGTAAACATATTCACGGAATAAGGGAATTCGGAAATGTTGATCGAGGATAACCACCCGGAAATCCAATCCCGGGAATAATTCCCTGCATCCGAGGACATCCGAGCCGAACGCGCCGAAAATTCCTGTCGACAGGATCCCGTGGGGGAAGCTGCAGAATAAATAATTCTTCGTGGGATCTAGGTCAGTGGTTTTCACCAACTTCAGTGGGAAATAGTTGCAAAAGTAATGCAACCAGGCACAATTCCTTAGCCACGATATCCAGCGAGCACTGAGACAGAACAAATTGAAAGGTTAATTTTCGAATAGGTGGGTATATAATAGAAACGTTGTGGATTGTAATATAGTAAATTATGAAATGTATAATATAATATAATATAATATAATATAATATAATATAATATAATGTAATATAATATATTATAATATAATGTAATATATATGTATATATTTATTATATACAACAGATAACAGATTCGTATACTTGTTTGCAATCGATAAGGTATTTGAGTGTTTGGTTCATGGGAAAATTTTGTTGCCATTGGTACGAAAGTGAAACACATTGGATCTTTGAGGAACTATGTTAAAATGTCAAGGTCGATGGCAATAGTATATCGATTGACAAATTTTTAATCCTTTAATTAGAAGGTCTGGTATATTTAGAGTTTATTTTGTGCGAGGTTGTGTCATATTATATATATATAAGGTATTTGACGATGTGCGCTGGATATTTCAGGAGTTGCTCGTACAAGTTAAAATGTTTCAATTTTGCTTTCAATTGCTTCAATCTGCTTGATTAACGATGCAAAATCTCTCGGAACTACGACGATCCGCCAGTAATGACGCGCGTCAGGTAAGTCAGTACTAGAGCAGACAATGTCATTACTATATGAAAGACTTAGATCCTTACGTAACTCGCGTCATTGGTGAATTGTAATCGTCAATAACTTGAAACTAAAATCAAAACCATAATTTCATCATTGATGATCTCCATCTTAATTCACCTTAGTAAATCAATTTTTCAAATACCTGTTACTCGTAATAAAATATTAAAACTAAATATATACACTCTGCATATATACATCTGATATAATACATTAGACTATTTAAACGTAACATTTGAAGGCGTCGAATAATTTTAGAAAACGTCTCTTGCATCAGAACGAAGATATACCCCTTCAAATATCGACACTGATGCAAAAGTATTTAAAATCGACATGTATTCAATAAAAGTCAACATCTCAAACGTGTGTTATTTCAATGAAACGTATGCACTTATTTACACTTGTACTCCAAGCGTCATGAATATGGAAAAATTTAAAATATTTCCTACACGGCGAGTGAAACATTTCCATTACAAATATACGAGGATCTCAATTAATCGAATTGTTATGACTCGCAAACTAGACTCGCCTAAAGCCTCGGTTATCCGCGAGCTTAATAATTACGTCTTTCAAATCGTGCGCCAGGATACACACGGTCGCATTTTACAAACATACTTCGAAGAATTTGTGTGTGCGGACTGTTCGTCGTTCAATTAAATCGGATAATCGAGGCTCTATTGGATATCGATTTCAAATACTTTCGTGAACCGGTGTACCACATGTGTCAGAGCGTCCTGCGCCTGTTCGCGATCTAGTAACATGTACTCACTTTCGACCTCCTTTATTGCACGTGTCCCAGTCGTAGTACATCCACACGAAGTAAAGTAGGATGAAGTAGCGCAATATTTCCGTGCGGAAGAGCAGGTAAGCCGTGATGCTCCAACCGATGAAATCGCCGAATCCCAGCCAAACGATCCATATCGCCGCGGAAAGGGTTTCGAGCCTTCGTCTCAGAGGCACGTTCAAAGGAGCGAATTCCACGCCGAGTATCTTCGTCATTGTGCCCGGTTCACTTTCGTTTTCGATCAAGATAACATTAGAATAATCTTACTCGCACACCTGTTAACAATTTATGATGCATGTAATGAATAGCGAAAGTTTTAATGAGATTTATTTGCATATATATTTCTAGGAGATCACTTGATGGCTAATTGTAAGCTGAGGAATTCGACCGATCGATCGTTTCTCACTCTTTCTCGCACAGTTTCTTGTTGGTTTGATTTTCACGACTTGGTTTGGTTTAACGCAATCACTTAAATTTTAATATGAACTTTCATGTGATACTGTTTTACTGATTTCTTAGGTTCGGAAATAATTTCTGTTTTTTAAACGATTCTCTTTTTGTTTGCGATGGTACATGCTTTGATAATTTATTATTATTTTATCTTATTTCTTGACCTCTTTAATACTTTTTAGATTTATTACTTCTACCAGCTTGAGCGATGTTACGGTGGCACGGAGAGGTGGACTGTGAATTTTGAACATACATTTATGCGATAATGATATATTTATCTTCGATATCTTATCTTGTACTTATATCTTATAAGAAATGGCGTGGCCTGTCGCTGAAAAATTGGTGCGAATAACTTCTACCTTTATGTAGAATAACATGGTACACGTGTAACGAATATTTACGCAACTTTAAATTGAACGTGTACGCAGTCTATACATTTATAATAAACGTCCCGAATACTTCAAACGCCGTTGTAGCTTTGCACGATAAAAAAAAAGTTAGCTGAATGGATCATATTTACAAACTAGATTTCAGCCTGAGTGTCTCACGAAATTTATGCGTGTTTGAGAATGTTCGTTGTCTTCTCTACAAAGTTAGGCATTACTACAATTTTTGTAAACAACCGTTTATGAATAATAAATAATTAACTAAATTTTTGTTATTCAAATATTTTATCTTCAGTCGAAATATATTTAGTTTAAAATGTGTAATAAATTATTTTTTATGGTTCTAACTACAATTTCAACTTCAGGAAGAGGAAAGTAGAATATATTAGTCGTCGTCGTAAATTCAATTATGCTAACAACATGTTTTTGAAATAGAAGGCACGATATTAACATTTATTATACTGATTTATTCGTAGTACATGTAAAATGTATTTACTTTGTTAGATAAACATTTTCCAGAGGCAGATTGTTTTACAAAGAATAACGAATGTCGTTGAAGATTTACTCGAGAAGTAGTGAAGTATGTTCAGTTAAGGCAAATAGGATGTTAGAGTGACGAAGATGCAATGACTAATTTGCTCGTAATGTGATTAGAGCTTTCATGAGTCAGCAGGTTTGTCATAATAAGGAAATTTGTTTCCAAGAAACTTATACACGCATTTAAATGTGTTAATTAAAGAGACAAAAGAAACTGTTGAAAATTGTGTCATTAGTGACATTAAAGGAAATCTGTGATTATAAGGGAGTGATGTTTAAGTACCGTTCTTCAATCTGTCATCAAGTCATAATTTGCCGTTACCACTAGAGTGTGATACGGTTCGAACACTATCTTTTAAAACAGATTGTTAAATAATGGGATTTTGCGAATATTTTAAACATCAATAGAACTGCTTTAAATATTCATATATTCTTTTGAAATGTTATCCCAGTAACTGCTGATTTACTTAATTGCGTCATTAACGTTTGAAGGATATGTAAAATATTAACAGGGTTCGAACGTTTATAACGACGCAGTTCATCTTCACGAGTTATATCAATATATTTCCTACGTAATATTTCTAAAATTACTATTCAGGAAGATAATATGTTTACATATGATCTCCACGTAAATAATAATCCCCTCCTTTGATGCGCTATTCATTTAACAATGCATTTCGCAAGCGATTGATCTACTTTTTAACATTAGAAATAATCACTTGCATCAGAACTTTCATAACTTCCATAATTATAGAATTACGCAAAATACACAAAAACCAGTGTAATTACTCAAAGCACGATTCAACAAAAAAAAAGGTTAACAGCGCGAAAAAGAACGGACAAGTAAACTGTAATTCTATTCAATTTTTTCGAACTTCTTTTTTACGGAGCAGTGTTTGGAAAGAAAAATTGATATAAACGTGCACGAGGTACCGACGACGCAGGTAATGGAATAGTCGACGTAAAAGTGTACCGTGCCGCGAGGTAGAATGATTCGAGTTAGAAGGTCATCGACCTCGTGTTCCCTTTAACCTGCCTTCCAACCAAATTTCATGCGGTGAAACTGACATAGAGATCGCCTGAAACGTCATTTCCCGCCAAAGGCTGTTGAACCAACATGGCGGATGTCACGAGCATTTCGAGGGCAATATGGTCGTTTGAAATCATTTGCAATTACATCACACATAATTCGATTATACAGGCGGCTCGAGCGAAGCAGATTATTTCGCTCGATCGACGTGCCCTTAGAACAATGCAATCGCATTATTTATAGAAGAGGAGCCTCAGAAAAGGAATAGCTCGGCGCATACTGGTTAAAATAAATCACCATCGCTCGTTAATAGCGCTCCCCTATAGCGTAATTATTTCCTTGGTCCCCTCCTTTGTTTCAGATCCCGAGCTATCTCGACAGCTGACAGGTTACCCATCCATCATCTTGCTCCCTCGAACATCTTTCTTTTCAAACTTCACGAGCACCAACTTTCAACCGAGCTGGGTTTTAAGGACTTGGCAAAGTTTAGGCGTTTTGAAACTTGATCGTCGTCGGCAAAGTAATTTTATTCATCGTAGATAGTAGAGTATGCATATGGATCATACATTTAAAAGCAGTCGATCTAAATATGTAAATAGCGATTGCTCGTGAATGTACATGCACTTCCGTAAGGTAATTTTTACGAGGTGTATATTACAAGAAGCGGTTACGAGTTCCTTATTAGGTAATACGAAAAATCACATTGCGTAAAACTAGATACACGCGTCGTACTATTCCCTTCTTCATGTCTGAAGAATTATTTTATTCAAAATCTCAAACGAAAGTAGATGTAACGTTGTTTAAATAATTCAAGTCTCAAGAATCACGTGATCGCTTCTTTGCGAGATGCTATATTCCAAGACCTACGTCGCTTAGTTGTACTTCAAATAATATATTTACAATCTAATTGTAATTATAATTATAATTAACTCACACTCCTTCAATACAAAATATTTGGAACCCAAAGCCATGATAAAGAATTCGTTCACAAACCTTGAAATCCAGTTCACAAGATCAAGGAAATTCCCACAGCAAAAGGTGCGCAATCCGGATCAAGAATGCAAAGAAACTCACACGACGGCGTCGAAACAAATTAGTCAATTAATTATCTTCGCGATACTCGACCGGATAACGGTGACAATAGCTAACTCTACGCGCGCTTCGGACGTACGAATTCCTGGCCGACCTTCCGAAGACCGACTAACACGAAAAACGAAATTGTTCAATGACAACAGTCGCTCGAGCGCGAAGAGATAAGTGCTCGAACAGCACCAGCGACGAATCAGCAATTCCGATAGGGCCTCCGAAATATGTATACCAATCTCTCCGTTTACGCGGAGTATCAGTTTCGCTTTACGCGAATGAAAATCTATCGGATAGAGACTGTCAGTACAAAAAACAACAAACTATAGGAAAGAAAATCTGTTGCACTTCAGAAATACAATAGGCTCGCTCAATAACATTGTTTGTATTATTCCTCCACTTTTACTATTTCTCAACTTTCTAACCGTATTAAAGAGAAGCCTATTCATTTCACATAGCCTGACACTAGCGTTTTATGCGACTACTATCCAATCCTTACGATAATTCTAACATTTCTCCGATTTCTTCGTATATTTCGTTATAGTATTTAAGTGAAACTATTTTCAAAATCATCTCAGACATTCGATACTTTTAAAATACCAACAATTCCACGGTAGTCTGAACGGAGAACTAACAATAATGACATTCCAGAAGACAAAGGTAAACTGTATTCAGTATCACTGAGTTCAGATCGTGCGTGAATAGTATCGCATAAATAATGTTGCGATTTGCCGCGTAAAAAGTGTACAGCGTAAAAATGTGCCGCGTAAATGAAGGGACTGTTCAGGTGATATCCTCGTGGCTCGACTCACCTTTTAAACGTCCGGCCGTTGTCCGCACGCTGCGAAATCAGCCGGGGCCAGGTGAAGCGTTCCCGATGCGCAGCGACGAAAACGGTACACTTTGTTTTTCCGAGGGATCAACTGGGATCGTCGGTGACCATCTCGATGGACCGGACGCGTGTGGAATCTATGGATAGCGAAATGATCCTCTCGGCGACACGCTGCTTACTGGCTCGGCGCCGCGTGGATGAAACAGGAAAGAGCGCGCGCGTGCATGTACACTAGCCGCAGAAAGTTTTCGGAGCGGTTCGAGGCGCTTCGATTATCGTGTTTGTCGTGTCGGGTCATCGAAAACCGGGTATTGAGACCGCAGTACGGAAAATTTTCGAAGTTATAAATAATACGTTGCAAAATTTATTATTGGGACACGATTTTGTACGTGACATAGGCGCCGCGTGAAACCCGTCGAGCTTGAACGCTTCTGGTATCGGATTTACGATGCGCGTATTTTTGAACATTAGATTCTGAAAATGAAAGATGAGATAGGGTTTATTTTATTTGTTTGTTTGGAATTTGATTTAACTGATGAGATGCTCGCGGTTAATCAGTGGGAGAGAGATGTTTCGTTGATCTTCGTTGAAGTGTTTGCGATAAAGGAAGTTATATAGAAGGGGATGTGAATTTTGAAATTTATCGTTAACGTTTATTTTATCATGTACTGTATTCATGTTACTGTTAATGGCTTTACGAAGATGGAAGGTTTAAAAGATTTTTGTGATGCCTCTATCTTTTGGTGTTCCATGAAGAACAGAGTCAAGAACTAGAAAAGTAACAATTTTGAACGTATTCATTGGTTTAATATGTAATTAGTTATTCCAATGTGAATGCAATTTACGGATTTAATTTTGCAAGAAAGAATTATAAAGAATAATATGTAAGAAGCTAGTAGAGGTATTAGAATTATTCGTTTGACCAATGTCCACTTAAGAAGACAAGATTATTTAATAAAGCGATGCACATCTATCTTGAAATAGGAAGAGCATTACTCAGTTCAGTTATAAATAATCTCCATTCCTCTTTTCTAAATTTGATTCTTCTCCAAGATAACTTATAACCAACTTTAACTTACTATATATTCCCAGTCGTACTATATTTATAAGTTTCGTTAACACTTCAAATTTAACAAGTTCAATACTATTCAAAGAATATTTCAACAGATGCATTTGATTATATACACGAAATCTTTCGAAGTTCCTAATATTTCCATAGATTTTGTCTATACTGTACACTTTGGACTTACGTACACCTTATCACGTGAAGTTCTGCGGCTTAAGGGGAATAACCTCCTTCTTCTCAGTTTCCAGTGATACCGCTTTGTGGTCGTCAAGACTTAAGATTTCATGGAAACTTAATGATATTTTGTCCAAACGAATATCTCGTATTTGACTCAGGTAAAATTCTCGATAATAATTTTGATCTTTATACGGAACGATTATTCTTTAGATCTTACCGCCAGACAGAGATGCCCTGTGCACTTCGGAGATCTCGGAGAATTCGTATTCCCCTCACGCGGTTGGAATCAGTGGAGCTGGCTGTACCCGTGCACGCGGCTGAATCAATGATGAGGTTCTGAACAGACTCTTGGGAAACAAAACGCCCGTTTGGAGAATTCACGTTCCATGAAGCCCGTGCACGACGGGACCTTGATCGATAAACGATACCTTGGATCCCTTTATATAGAAGACAGAATAGTACTGTTTTATAATTGGATGAAATCGAAACGAGAAAATGTGTTTCTCGGATACGGAGTACGTATCTCGGAAATTTATTCGGTTGAGTCACTCACAGTTGTTACTCTCCTTCCTCCAATTACATGGATTAAACACATTCTACAATTAAGATTTATTTATCACGTATGTTAGATATCCTTGAGTCTCAACGGTTTTATTGCCTGTTCGTATAGTTTAAACAACTTTTTTGGAGATATGATATATTAAAAATCATTTTTGGAGTTCGGAAATATCATTTAGGGTTAATAGTATTAGTATTATGCTTGATGAAAATGGAATTAAATAGTATAATAATTGTGATAATGGGAAGTAATTTACTTGTAGATGTAGTAATGATATAATGTTTCACAGTTTACCTTTAATGTAGAAATGAAATTTATAAGACAGTGAAATAATAGTACTCAAGTTAGATATGAATTATTTAATGGTAAAAAGCATTATTAAAAACGACGGAGAGTCGAGGATGAGTAATTATGAATTGAATAATTCGATTGTTTTGAAGTCGCCAAATTGTACAGTCGTGTGTGTTTTCCCGCCAAATATTGTTCATTTGAAAGAAAAAGATTTGAGCTACTTTGTCAGCTGAACGTTTTTCAACTTGAATGCTTGCGTAACAGTAATGTGAACCGAGGAGCGTCTTATCATTTACATTTTCTACCTGATACTTTATGCGTTTCGCTTTCGTGTACGTGATTTTATTGCAACTAGAATTTACTACTGAGCACAATATTTTACGAAATATTTATTTTGACAGACGTCTGAACGGGAAAAATGGTCACTTTAATAACAGGAATTTAATATATTATTATTAAACACAATAATATAATCGAGAAGCATATATTTTTAATGAAAATAATTACTTGTTTAATAGATTTCGACGAAAGGAAAATTTAGAACGTGTAAAATAAATCTTTTCATTCCACTGTAGATTCAGTAACTCTGCAAACCTCACGGCTGATAAGATAATTTTCGGGCGTATTCACTCCTTCAAATTGTGTAATCTCAACAGTATTTCATCTTTGACGTCTTTCACTGGCTCATGAATGATGATTCAATCGTAGATTTCTCGTAGATGCTGCTGAAATTTACATTCTTATAATTCCATTAGTAACCTAATTTCATTTAGAATCTGTAATTTCTAATTTTCATTTCGTTTTTTACGTTGATATAATAATTTGCATAACAAAAATTTCGATAAATCCCTACAAGTTCACCGAAATACAAGAATCATAAAAGGAGAACAATACGAAACTATCCAATACCTTAAGTAATTTGAAAACCTGTAATCAAAATTAATTCAAATAACCGTCAGAATGGTACATAACTCTATAATAATACAAGTCCGAGCAGCATGATAAAGATTTAATAATGAGAAGAACAATCCAGGGAGAGTTAAGAGAGTGACGTTGTTGAACCAATACGTTTATTGCTTGATCTATATAAAAAATGAACAGAAGAGAACCGATGAGGGGGCGAGGTATGCACCCGTCAGAGGCCGTGCATCAGCACCGAGAACAAAATGTTAGTTAATAGAATCTATACCATCGCGACAACGATTACAATAGTTAACCGGTACATCATTATACATACGTATATACACATAATGCACGTGTAGTTTCCGAAACTTCCGGTCTCGTCCGCAGTCGCGTCAACATTTCTCGCTTATAAAACTTTCATTCGTGTATTATAAAAATAAACAAATTCAATGACCATTATATTCTCCAATGATTCTCGAAGGAAGAATGAACAAAACTTGCATGACAATTGTGAGAACACCGCACTTAACCGAGTAACAATAGTTCTCGCCGTCTTAAGAGATCTTCCATCCTTCGGTAGCATAAATATTCACTGATTCACGTTTAATCATTTCAATATATCTATTATCTCGTTTTAATCGATAATATATTAGTCTCCATATAAAATTCATTTTCAATAGCTCTCCCGAATACTTCGCGTTTCACATTCGGCATTACAAATAGAACGACGCGAGTCAGCCCGCGAAGTTCACTTCCTCCATTTTGAATATCGGCGAAGGAGAGTATATGTCCTTCGCCAATTAATTTTTACAATCGTTCGTTTAATAAAACTTCTCTTTGTCTCAAAAACTTCTCTAACAATTCCTCACCGCGATACAATTTAAATAATTTTGTACTGAACAATTTATCAGTTGATATATAATATATATACATATATAATATATGTTTTCGTACAATTCAACGGAATTTAGAATTCGATACACGTACAAGATGCTTTTTAATTAGTGAACAACGACCCGGAACGTAGTTCTATGTGAAAAAAGAATGGTACTCTTGTGCATAGAACGAACTTACCATTTTACCATTTGTGTCGTTCGACATTTTTCTTGGAAATTTCAAATCAAAACGGAAGCTACGATCTTCACAAACGAAGTGTGAGGTTTTCCCGGGGCCGTGTCGCGACGAGAAAAGTTCGGAAATTAAACGTGATTCCCTAAAGTTAGACGGCACCGATCGAAACTACCGCCACACGGATTAACAAGCTCCTCTGCTTCGGTTACACGCCATTTTCGTTTCCCTACAAGCCGGGAACTGAATAGCGCTCGACTTATTTACCGAAGCGATAGATTATTTCTTCTAAGCATGAAGCTAACCTTTGACTGTCCGCTTTAAAGTTTCTGCGTAGTCGATAAATAGATCTTCTTTGTTTGTCCATTGGAATTATGCACTTCGGTGCGTAAAAACTGTGAGCCCAAAAAAACAAGCAGTAGCCTCTTGAGGGACATGACTAATTAGCTCGTCTAATAGAGCCTTTATGTAGTCATTATAATTTTTCATCTAGTTACATTCAGTTTTCCCTGGTATTGTAAATTTCATGGACGTTAATTTAATATTGATGACATTCATTTGAGTCTTTATTAAACCTTTTATTTGCACGTTCGTAGTTTTTGAAACTTTCAACGTGAGCGTTAAATCGTAAGGATAACTTCATCACATATATTTCTGATTAAAGCGACTACCCACTTTATCATTTTTCCTTCGATACGTTCTTTCCTCTTGTTCTCTGTGAGAAGATAAAAAGATGCTACCTATGAAGATGACGACTGATGAATCGAATATAAATTTAGGAACTTCAATCGTAGTTATATTCTCCATGTTGTTTCTTGTGAATGCAATTTAGAATTAATCCTTTATTATATTTATTAAATTCCCCTGTATCAGCCTTCTACACGATTTTCAAATTCTTCAAATCCAACCCTGTTTTCCTTTCTTTACAAAGGTTGTTTACATTCGAAGCAAAGTAATGAAATAAAGCCTAAATTATTTTCATCCAACATTCTACTAGATGATTTATAATTTTATATACTTGTTGAAACACTCGACTCGACTACCTCAGAACTTTAAAACCCGACAGAGTCAGAGTCTCAGGCGTCACCCGCCTAAGCACGCACTTTACATATTGTCACAATCTTCGACTCTTCGATAATCACTCACGTCGCAACAACTAACGTCTCCCTCGCCAGGTAACAGAGGTCCTTTCAACGATACTTACAACGACGCCTTGTCGTCCAAACTGCGCGAACTCTTGGTAAGCTTTCTACTGTCCTGCATTCTGTAGGAACATAATCCTCCGACAGTAACGGCGGTCACGCGAGCATCTTTCTCTTAGAGATGTAATTTTCCAGAATTATAGAAAGATCACCACAGTATTTATCGAATCAGACAATTTGAAACATTCTAATACTGAAAACGAATCGTTTTTTAAATAAAAATTTGTATAAACCATTAAATTTATAGCTTAACGATAAATTCGTAAGTGTACTACGAAATGGAGACTCATTTTTCGTAACAGAACTCAATGTAACGTTAACTTATGTCTGTCACACATAAATACTAGCGAAATATTTTTTAAAACGAGATGTTTCCAATATTTTCAATCTTTTTCTTTTACACAGTTAAGATGGCTCACGCAACGTTCGTCCTATTGGATCTCTAATGCACTTATTCATTTCACGTTATCAAACTTCTTTATAAGACGAGTAGATTCTACAGAACACAGGTTCGTTTTCGAGATATGGATGACAACGATGACGAGGATGCTTGGACGACGCGTTACGCGACGATTCTACTTACTATAAACGATTGTCAGGGACGGACAGTGAGGTCGTTAAACGTAAAATATAGTTTCACGCGAAACCGAGTTAGCATTGATACGCGGATCTGTCGATCGTCGTCAAGCCGCTCGTTTCACACGTATATTGGTTCAATGAAATTCGAGGATGAAGTTTCGCGAGATTGATCCTTCCATTAATAAAACTGGATCATTTGGCAGAAACCCTGTGCGGATGTCCAAGGTTAAATTTCACTAACAGGAAAAGCTTCTGATGTGTGAAAACTCTGACTTTAATGAAACTGTTGTAGAATTGTAAAGTATGCTAGACTAAAACAACGAAGGATCGTCTTTTATTCGACGGAAATTCGATTAACAGAGAATTCATTGTTTTCGGTAGACTATTGAAAAATTGGAGTAATATTATTTGTTACATTTCCCGCGGCAAGAATGTAACGATGTATTAAGTAGCGACATTCTCACACTCACGAAGCGTACGTTTCATTTTTGTTTATCGAACGATGTTCTCGATTAATCTGATTGAATCTAATCAAATCGATTCTTACGTAGTCGTACATGCTTTACAGTTCCACTTAATTCAATTGAAATCAACATTTCTCACCGCACAAGGTCGTTCGCAGCACCGGAATAACAACTCGGTGCCAGAAACCCAGGGGAAAGTACAAAAAATCATTCGGTTTTCAGAGTCTCAATCATATATCCTCCTATTATTTTTTTCATTTTCATTAACAAATCACAGTGTACTGTCATCGTATAATACAAATATCTAACGTAGCATTACCAAAGCAATAAAAACGTAATAAAAAAAGGTATTTCGACGATCAAGCACGTACTATTCAGAAGTAAGGTCACACAAAAGTCACGTGGTTACACGCATATCTCCGACCGAGGGAGTCAATTAACCCATTGTCTTGCGTTCTAACCCTTTGGGGTCCTTCGAATCCACTATCCAGAACAAAATATACATCGTATATTTATATATATATATATAGTGTGTGTGTATGTGTATGTGTATGTGTGTGTGTGTGTATTTTTTTCTTCTTTTTCTTTCATTACTTACAGTACATTAATGCTTTAATATTCAATATAACTATATATTAAATAGTTTACGGGACCGCGAAGGGTTAAAAATCAACTCGATTTTGGTTCGCCGTATGATAGAAACCGCCATTATCGATCGTCGGATGAAACATGGGGTATAATCACGGGGTGAATAACGATGCGAGACGAAAATTAAAGAAATGGGCTAATCGACGCCGGTTAACACGTATGTATATATATCAACTTTCTTTCTCATTTTTTTTTTCTCTTCGAACGCTAAAAATGCTTAACAACGAGTATAACGATTCTGTCTCCCGAAATATACATATGTGTATGTATATGTGCCGCGAGAAAGCTCTTAAGTTTATTGCTTCTTCTAATCTAGAATTGAACCACGATTACGACCTCGGCGATCAGCTCCATTTTACCCTTTCAGAAATTGATTATTCCGTGTCGACGATGAATCGATTGGGAGCTATCGTTTCCTGCTCGCTGCTGTCGACAGCGCTTAATATCTGCCTTCAACGATTCGATTATTTAGCGTGTGAAAAAAGAGATGCGCTGATCAATGCTGATTATTGGAAGGCGTTGATAAGACACTTTACTAAACATAGAACAATGAACAAAACTATTAACTGATCATGATAATTAATACATTAAGAAAAAGGTACAAATTGAGTTCGAGACAGATATGACATCGAATTACCGATGAAAAGCCGAGAAAGCTTCGTCAGCACTCACTCGGAAATCCTTTTCTCGTTGGTCTCCATCAACATCACTGTATTATAAAAACTTTCAACGTCCGAACAATTTCATTTTTCCGTTCAACAACCAGTTAAAAGCGTGGAAGAGAGAAAGCGCGGGAGCCAGTGGATTCGCCAGGCTCCCGCAATACAAGATGGCAGTTCGTTTATATAAATCGGGGAAGTTACAGCGGGGAATTTTATTATTGAAAATCGAAGTCGAGACTGCTCGTTACTCAATCGTATCGGACCAACATATAGAAAATACAGCGGGCACTGAGAAGAACGAAGGAATTCATGAAAAATACAAAATCGACTGGAACTCGAAAACGAATAATCCCAACGACGGACAGTTACTCGAAGCCTCGAGCGGGTTGTACAGGGTGCAACAGAGATACAATAATTCCTCTCCACCGTGTACGAGCAACGATCGAATGCGCTCGTTCAAATGATTCATCATCGACACCCGGAATCGCGACCGAATGTGCTCGTCGCTAAACAACCGAAGCCGTAACACCACGCAAGGAACCAGAGCTCTGTAAACGCTTCCGTTCAGCCGATCGGTCACACCGTCGATCACGAGGCGCATCATCGAAAACACCGCGCGCTCGTCATCGACGTTACATAATAAAATACGATGTACAATAAGTCGAATATAGACGCCGCTCTTCGCTGTATAACGATGGATAAGAAAATAACAGAAAAGCGATCGACAGTTTTGCATGTTAAGCCGTCAGTTTAATCCCGGTTTCGTCGCCGCCGTCGTCGATAACTCCTCCGCGCTACATTGACCGTCGGCGAATCGTCGTCCACGTGGACGAGCGGCGTAACATCGTACTTATATACAAGAACAGGGAACGGTGTGTCGCGGACGCCTCCGATCAGCCAACAACGCGACGACGACGACGCGACGACAATACTGATTATTGGTGTTTTGGCAGCCGGATATTCGCCTCCGAGCGAATAACAATATCCCTCCGCGATCGATCTTTTCCAGTTTGCCTCGCCGTTCGCGTGCGGTTATACGTTTACGTTTCGCGTGTCTGTCCGTCTGTTCATCCGGACAAACGGAATTGATCGTTCAGCACCGACATAGGACCAAATTACTCGACGAAGACCCTTGGCCTTTAACGGCGTCGCCAGGCGGTTGGTGTCCGGGGGGATGATTCGTTTCTCGATCGTTCCCGGCGATCGTTCTCGACGACGATTCGCATCGTGTTCTTCCGTTACGAGGCACTTCGACGAAGCGGCCAGATGGTTCCCGCCGGCTTCGGGGAATCGCGACGGGAATCGTGCCCGTGCAGCACAGCGGCGCGCCAGCTCGTTCTTCTATCGATTGTTGCGGGACTGGATATGTCCCAGGTACTCAGCACGCGAAAATACTGCGGAAGCTGCGCGCACGGTGATCAGTCGAGGAACACGCGCGAGTGTAATCGCGCTATCATCTCGTGGGACAGCCGGCCTGGCTTCGTTCGGTCCAGTGATCCTTCGCTAGATGGGATTTGAAGTCTTGTCGGGAGTTACGTGGACGTAGACGGTGACGACGGGATCGGATCCGGCTGGTAGTACCTCATGCCGTTTATCTGTAATGAGCAATGATACCTTGCTTGGTTAATGACTCACTAGGCTGCTGCCTCTGCGAATTCTTCGGGGAAGTGAGGATTTGATTGGACGAACGATGGAATTGGAAGTTGTAACTGCTGTCGTTGATGGGATTACTGTGTTGTTACTGATTTGGTAGGGGAAGAAAAGAATTTTATGCTCATTTTGTGTTTATGTTTACCTTGTAGCTTAAGGATTGATGATAGACGAGTAAAATTTTGTTTATGCGAAGAAGAGATGGATAAGTGTTAGGTTTGTCGAATTGGGTTGATAACCTTTGGCACGAGTATGACTAGGTATTATGGGGTAAAGAATTAATTTTAATTTGAATTTTTCACTTGGTAAGAATTAAAATAACAATGTTACTGTTTCTTTTGGAAGCTTCTAGGTGTGAAATTTGAACGTGGTTGGTTTCTTTGAAATGTTTTTTGTCTGCGATCGAGGATTTTCTCGCGTGAAAGTGTAGAATTTGATGAAGGCAGTAAAGAATTTATACTCCTACTGAACTTTTGGTATTATTATCAGGAATATTTTTAAGAAATGTTTGAAATAACTTTGCTCCGATGTTTCGAAGTATTTAATATTTACTGACGCAACAAGAATAAAAATGAGAAAGCTCACGAAGAGATTTTCAGTGTTAAAATAGAAATTCTTCGTAAGATGCCTTTAGCTATTAATTATTAAAAGGAGTTTCTTTTCTGAGGGGTACACTGTTAGCAACAATTTATACAAACTCTGAAGCTTCTTTCTTAAGATAACGGAGAAAGAAAGTGAATCATGAATTCTTTGGAATGTTTAAAATCGTATTAGTCTGTTCTCCTTTTACTTCCAAGTTGTGGATGAAAGATATAGGCGAACGAAACGAATTCTGGACAAATAAGATATACGATACACTTTATGATTAAAGAAGATCTCAACTGATTTGTCTGGTTATATTTTAACTCTTATCCATTAGTCTGATCTGCAACGATTTCTATTTTACTCGTTTACGACTTGATGTCACGCTTCAGATGATCAGAGTTTCCAAATTGCTCGAGAACAATTGCAATAAGAAAATTCATGTCAAATGTAAATATTTGGTAATGTAAGTAGCTAGAAAATAGAGTAACATAAGTACTCTGATACTAAATCGTTAATAATTATTTCTAATACCATTCGCCTTTGTTATAACAGAATAATTGCTGGCATACAAAACGCTGGAAATCCTCGTGGCAGTGATCGCGTTTATAAAAGAAACTGTTGACATTAGTGAAGAAACAATTGTTTCCATTTTGCACGGAAATACCTTCGAATGAGCCAGATATAAGAGAGCTATTCTAGTAGTATTCAATGTTCAATCGTTTCAGATGAACTTGTTTGCAGAATGTATGGAAACCTCACCGTCATGTCATATTCTGTGATATACGCTGGGATTTCTAGCTGTTCCGGCGACATCACTTCGTAGAGATATTCCACGCCCGGCAAACTGTGAACTTTCTGCTTGATTGCCGGGGCCATGAACGTTGTGAACCACCACGTCATCATCTGTAACAACGAACGAAGAAATTCGTTTCAAATAATTTATCGATTAACGCTGATCGTGTATTTTCGAAGTATTATTTAATTTTGTAATAAATCTACATATAAGTATATCATAAAGTCTTCTGTTTGCAGAAATGAAACTATCAAATTACACAATAAATATTATAAGCAATTATTATATGAGAATAAAAGTAATTATTAGATTCAAATCTAACTTAATCAGTTAATTTGATTACTTTTGTTATAATGTTCCTGTTTTAAATAATGAAAACTAATAAACTATTCTGCGAATGTTACGGGTAACCACTGAATATTAATTAATTGTTACATAATAATATAGTTAATTAGAACTCCTTTCAATCTTTCGATTTGACCAGAGATGCACGTGCTGCGTCAATATCGTAAGTTATTTATATCCGAGTTTACGAACAGGCAACTGAAAAAGTAATCGGGAGATTCGATAGGATCGCACGTGATGATTGTTCGCCCGCTACACAATATAAACGTGGGAAATGCAATGGAGGCGTTTAGTTGAAATGCTTCTGCGTCTTAAAATTGGACTTTATCGGCAATTGCATCGACTTCCGCGTCGAACGACCGGGAAGAATCTTTTACGATCTGAAATCTTTCCACCGTTTCGTTTCACGAACTCTCGAAACGAGTCGGATTCGTTTTCTTCCTCGTCATCGAACAATATCAAGTTTGAGCCTGAGAACTTAATACTTTAAAGGATAAAAATATTTCTCTTCCATTCGCGATATTAATAATTAACTCTTTATGTTAATTCATAGAAATATTCGGCACAGTGATGAATAAGCTTGGAGTCATATTTACGGAATTAATGAGTCTTTACATAACAACTCGCTCTTGGATTAATGAGTTTATGAGGAAAATCAGTTCACTGTCAAGTGTATTATTTACGTTTTTTTTATCTCCACGGATTGAGATTATAAAAAATAATTGTTATGTGAACGGAGCAAGGAAACGACCGTACCATGCAAAAATACACTCTTATCGGAAGGAGTTGTAAATATAAAATTAATTGACAAGACGGTTGCCTGAAAAGTGTATGTAGTCATTTGTGTTTCAGTAATTTCTTTTTATAATTAGTAATTTGATCGGAAGCAATTTGCTAGTCTATAAATAAGAATCATTAGTACTAACCTTGGTCCAGAAAGTTGGATGGATAATGTAGAATTGTTTCAGGTTCTTCTTATATCTGTAAACAAGTCGATTATATAATGTACACACTGTCTAAAAAATAATAAATGGTCTTACAAATTTTCTCAAGAAAATAATAAATAATTCTTTAAACAGAATTTTAACCATTCACTAGGTTTGATTTATAAATGAGAATGTTTGACGCTGACTTTCCCATTGAATAATATAATAATGCAGTCATAAATAAGATACATTTAATAGATCTACTAAAATTTAAAGAATCAGTTAATATTTTCCACACAAAGTAGCGATAAATTGAAAATTAAATCTTTTTCAGTGATTAACGCACTTGTTTATCAAGACAAAAAGTCATGATAAAACGTTGCTGTAGCTTGAACCACTGATGAATAAATCGCAGTTGTTGTTGCATCAGTTTTGTGTATCGGTAAATCTATGCTCTGAAGGCCGTGGGTTCGTATTACATATAAAATAGATAAATCAACGTCTCGATTGCTGTCTCTTATTGTAACAGTTTTTCTCTGCAGTAAAAGCAATTGCTGATACCAATCGGAGACAAGAAAATTAAAAGTTTTTCACTTGTTCTAAACCAAGAAATGTTGTTTTATGTGTTATTTTACCTTCACTCATATAATGCAGGTCTATCGAATCTCTAGTGAATATGTTTACATATAATATATGTTCTATTCTATTCTATTTTATCTAATAACATGAAATTCTATTATAGAATTGGACTGATACTGTGTCAAATAATTACCTAAAATAATTAACCGAATAAAATTTCGTTGACCGAACACTTCATTCAAATAATAATCATTCATCAATCAAACGAAATTATTCCATCTATTTGTTCCAATAATTCATCTTTACTCATTAGATTAATTGGCGTGAATAACGACGCACGTAACCTAGAACAGCTAATCATAGGCGGCCGATACTGGAGATACACGGGAATAATTATGCATCAACGATCAATTTAACGAAGTGCGTATAATTAAGGTTTCAGAATAAACGCGCAAAAAAGAAATTGATTGCATAAATCAATATGAAAAGAACTCCACAACAGTGAAAGAATTCAATTAAAATAAAAATGGTACTTTCTTATTTAGATAATTGTTTGCTCGACTTATTTATTAGCATCGAAGATAAATTGAATAAAAATGAAATTATCATTTACAATCATTATTTTCTGCCAATAAATCACACTAGTATCAGTCGTTTCTTCAGATCAACGTAATTATCAAATTACTGAATCAAGGTAAAACGTTTAATATTAAAATAGACATAATAATAAACATGCGACGAATATTACTTGTAAGGAAGCACGTTGTAAACTTCCCGCAACCAGTGTAAGCTGGGGTAGTTGCTGTTAGTCGTTAACGTATGGAAATAAGCAATAACGTAGTCGCCTTTGACAATCGGGTCCAGCAACTGTATGAGGTACAGCAGCGCCTGTAACAGAAATAGGAACGTTCTCGTTAGCAGGAGCATACTAACGGTAAGAATAACGTCATAATTAAACTTAAGGATGATTTAAATCCTGCATAGTACTATTGATTCATTCGTATTCAATAGCCATCGATTGTTTCACGTGTTTCAGGCTGCATTAACACGTTGACTGCCACGGTGGTCATCGATGACCGGAGCTTCGAAATTACTTGAAAACAATTACAATTTGTCAGACAACTGACGTCGAATGACAATGTTCAATAGCGTACGTAAATAGATAATAAAATTTTTATCTTTGCTACAAAAGAAAAAAAGATACATAAAACTCTGAAGTTTTTCGTGGCAGTCAACGTGTTGAAAGTTCAGTAATGCTTCTTAGAAACATATCGTATAAAAGATACGATAAATTCATATCAACAATCGAATATTTATACGACTGACTAGGAAAAGTATTTCATTCCATTGATTGCAGCTAATTTCTTTTCGTTTGAGTCAGCTATGATTCACATCGCTGGATCTGCGATGACTGTACTCTATCTTATTTATCTGATCAGACACGAGCATTTTTGTACTTGTCTGACCTCGAATTAGCGACAGTGTGTTCGTCACTCATGAGCAGTCTCTAACTTACGATTTTGACCAGGGTCGACCCTATAACGTTTGTCTGACTGGTGTCAATAATGTAGCCTGCACTGAGCGTGTATCTCACTAGTCTTACTAGAGCTCGCCTAAATCATGTAGTTTTGACACTAAAATTACTAGACGGGTCAAAATCACCCATCCCTGATTTCTTTTTGCGATTATTAAAAAGATAACAGGTGTTCCTCTGAGAAATGATTAAAGAAATTAAGTTAGCAATACGCGAACTGAATGGTAAACCAATTAAAGTTTCAATAGATGCACTCTTGGAGTTTCTATAGGATTTCAACAAGTCAATTTAACTGCTCGGTAGTTTTAGTGTTAACACCATTCCTTCGACGGTCGAAATTTTCACTCAAAATTATTTCCCAAGTTTAGTCGTATATCCTGAATTGACTTTTCGACTCTTCCAATAACGATGATAGAATGAATTATAGGAAACGTCCAAAATACAATCGAGGAAAAATGGTTGAACTGAGGGTACAATTATAAGTTGAAATTTCAGAAGGTGCCCTTTGATACTCTCGGTAGAAACAGTGTTCGGTAGATATAGAAATTTGAGTGACGCACATACGCAGCCACACGCAGAGCTCTCATCGAATCGATATCGTCGCGGTCGAGTGAAAAGAACTTTCCTTTCTCCTTCGTTTTAACTTTGGTCCGTCTGGAGCCGCCCGTCTCACCAGCAACCTCCACCCCTCTCTCCTGATATTCGGTCCCCGACCTGATTTCACCGCAATTCCTCGACCTCCGACCTCCGGGGGTGAGGACCCGAGAGCTAATTCCAGTTGTAACGACCCGATCGATTGAAACGGAGTGACGAGCGCGCTTCGCTGACATTAAACACTTGTCCCCGTGAATGTCGCGCACTTGCTGTGACGTCGACTAGTTCCGCGAAACAATGAAACCCGGGGGTGGCTCGAGGAACGGTTGACACACGAGCGTGAATCAATAATAATTTTTCAACTTTTCAATAATTCAATTTCGAATCAGCGAGAGGTGATTCAATAAACTGGAAACAGTAATAGTTCCTTAATAATTAAGTATAGAATTAACAATTTTTCAATAATTTCAATAACTCACTCTAGAATTAGTAATAACTTTTTAATAATTCGGTTTAGAATCTATGATAATTTTTCAACTTTTCAATAATTCAATTTCGAATCAGCGAGAGGTGATTCAATAAACTGGAAACAGTAATAGTTCCTTAATAATTAAGTATAGAATTAACAACAATTTTTCAATAATTTCAATAACTCACTCTAGAATTAGTAATAACTTTTTAATAATTCGGTTTAGAATCAATGATAATTTTTTAGTGATTCAATCTAGAATTAGCTAGAAATTATTTAATAATTCAAACTGGAAACAGTAATAATTCCTCAATAATTAAGTATAGAATTAACAACAATTTTTCAATAATTTCAATAACTCACTCTAGAATTAGTAATAGCTTTTTAATAATTCCGTTTAGAATCAATAATAATTTCTCAACAATTCAATCTGGAATCAACAATAATTTTGTAATAATTCGATATAGAATCCATAACAATTTTTCAATAATTTAATTTGGAATCAATAATAATTGTTTCCATAAATAACAGTGACCTTAGAAATGCTAATTTAATTGAAGATTGAACAACGATGAATCGTTTAAACGGTAGTCGTATTTTAATTCTGCTTTCGGATCATGTAAATTTACAAGGTGAAATGTTTGTTGCGTGCAAAAATGTTTCAAACAAAAGCAGTGTGGTTTTACGAGGGTTGTACAATGTAATAGTTCTATTGTTTTGAGGTTTTCAACGCGTAACTTTTACCGCGCCGTTCGTGACTCGTTTAGAAATGATTATTACCGATTTCAAGGTATCCTTTAAATGGTTTCTCGTGTATTTACATAATGCTTAAAGTGTTATTCATTAAAATCAATGATTAAGTTTTATCATTTTTACCGCGAAACATTTTAGTTCATAAATAATTTAAAATAGCAGAATTAGGTGACGAACGGTGTATAAGGAAGGTATACACGATAATTTCAAGTGTTTCACTGATATTCGAAGAACTCAATTATCGTCCCTCTAAATAAGGCACTCGTAATAATTGTGTCATCATTACCGAGACGGATTTATAGTCGATTCGAGAATTAAATTAATGCCTTCATGAAACTGTTACAAAGACTGACGAAAAACAACGATTATAGTTTCGATAATAACACGCAAACACGATAATGAAAAATTCGAAATATATTTACGACGAATGACAAGTGAGAATTTGACATTTTAAGTGATAATAGTCACATTCGCAGAATCGTTAACTCACCTTTCGTGGGGACTGTACTTGTGTATAAATCGGAAACGCAATTTTGCACGCGTTACGAGGTTCATTTGCATTCGTTGTTTCACACGTGCGTTTATATTTTACGTCATTTTGCTATGTTGCGTTTGTTATATATTTCCGGTGGGATCAACGACGAACGAGAATAAACATTTATATTAAGATGCTCGAGAAACCGTCGTATATTTTCAGTTACCTTCCCTCTGATTATTTCTGTTGTAGATCGAACGTGGAAAATCGTTCGTAGAACAATGACACATAGAACACGCGTCTTAAATCAAAATAAAAATTATTCCGACAGTTACACTGTGTTTTTTATATTTCTACGATTACAGTGCCTGTCTCTGTGCAAATTAGAGTTTCTTTAATGCTCACGTTTAATACGTCAAATTAACTATTAATTTATATCTTTTATCGAAGATTCCATTAAGTTAGAGATACGATAAAAGGTTCATTAAACGTTCATTGAAGTTTATATTCTGTTTTACAATAATATTCACACATTCCTATGAAACATAGCAGAATAGAATTTGAGGAATCTAAAGAAGCCTTTAACATTAGAATAACCGTATCTGTCAGTATCATTGATTTCTCAAATATTTTGCAATTGTTGATATCTTAAAAGCGTTACATATCCGAGATGATTTGAAAAATAAATAGATTCACTTCAATACTACAATTAATATACGAAGAAATCGAAGAAAGTCTATTATTACAAATTTTATGAGGATCACGTATTAAAACTTCTGTTGTTCCAAGGTTAATACATATATCTTTTATATTCAATATTCTCAACGAAACGATATCTGACGTAATTATTTCGAAGGAATGTAATTTTCCAGGGAGATTCGCGGTGTGCACACGATCTCGCGGATTAATGTTTGAAATTCATAACGTTCCTTAGAGTACTCCGATAACTTCGATTCGTTTAAAAGTGTCGGAGAAGGTCGAGTGATAAAACGATTCATTCGATTCTCAATCGAGGTCGAGTTCAGCGACGTCAGCACGAAATCTATTTAACTCGCGATCGTATTGTACGCTAAAAGAATAGCTCTTGATTGAACGAGACTGAAGGCGTGCTATGGAACTTGAAAAAAAAAAGGAGAAAAAATTTATGCGAAATATGTTGCGCGATCGAGTCGCGTTCCTTTTAACGATGATTCATTCTGATTTCGTTGCTCCGATTAAGAAGTATGCAAATATTGCGGCGCTGCGATCCAACGTTTCGCGTGGCGTGATGTAATAACGTTAATTTCGGATTCTCGAATGCAAATCGATTCGGTATGCACGAACTTGAAATACTTTTTCATAATTCCGCTGCCGGCGGAACGCGGAGAACTTCGAGCATAAACCGTCGTTGCAAGAATTGCTATTAATTTCCACTTTTCCCGGCCTGTGCTTCTAAGATTTATACAAATACGGAGGTGCCTAGATTTGAATAGAAATTAGAGTTAGAAAAAGGTAATGGAATATAAATTTTGGTGAATATTACATTCAGTTCATGTTAAAATGAAACTTCGATTAAGGCTAAGTACGTTGTAATGGAATATTCATTTCGTTGATGTTAATTTCAAATTCAATCAGTGTTAAATAAATGATAAACTAAATAAAATATTTTCGCATTTTTGGTGCATTGTCGGTCAATTTGGACGCGTAGGTACTGTGGGACTTCTAAAAAATCTTTCTCGATAAGATTAAGTAAATAGTCTATTCCGTAGTTGCAAAATCCAAAGCAATAATATCTAAAAGTAATAATAATGGAGATCGTTAGCGAGCAGGGCCGAAAGTCGTCGAACACCGTCGATAAGTAATGAAAAATCGGAAACAGCGATAAAGATTCCGAAATTTCACTATTAGTTCATTGTGAGTGGCTGTTCGCGAAAATTTATTAAATTTTCTTGAACACTATTGGACAATGTTGAACAGTGTTTACTAGTGTTAATTAGTGTTGAACGATGATGAACGATGTTGACCAGTGGCCATCCATGCAGTGGCAGCTCGTAGCTAAAATTAGTGGAGCTGCAGAAAATTTGTAGCCTTTCTTTTAAAATGTTTGTAACTTTTTCATAAACTGGGAGATAGCTACTGACATTAAGCTAAAGGATTATATATTGCACAAGTATAAAGAAAGAATTAAAGAAAAAAGGACTCATCATATTAATTGTTATCGATAATTTCAAGTGGAAGTTGGGGCTGCTGCAGTTCTACAGTGCCTATACGCGCCGCCACTGCATCCATGCCAAAAAATACTTCCCGTTTCTCCGGGACTATGACCGCAATGTGACAACGATCGATGAGTCGCGTGTGTTTTTTTATTTCAGTTACCGATCTTGTCAGAGGGTTGTTATGTACGGAGTTCTTTCGTATACACAAAACCTTCACTCTCTCGCAGAGGACAACCGACGACAAAATCTACATGCCCACACACCATCGTTTTTAGTCCATTTCTTTGATATACAAGGGCCACCGACTTCTTCATCGGGGTTCATTTCGAGTCACGCAAGGCGAGAGATACATTGTGATATCGGGTTCCTAGTTAATTTCGAACATAGTCTAACAGTATAATTACTGCTGAAACCACCTCTGCATTTCTCAGTGCGTCGAAACTGAGAGAACGCGACATACTTTAACAATTGTACTGTAGAACTTTCGTCCAGAATATATTTAATAATTCCCTTTATTTTTGAGTTCAACCTTATTTAGTAATCACATCCTTTGAAATCGCAGTATTAGTACATTCTCAGAACGGTACACTTTTGCCGCTCGAAGTGTACCTCATAAATTTTTTAGAGCTAAATCATTCTTTCCAATCGTAGCGTCCAGTGGTGAAAGAGACACTGGCCCATCTACGATTTCCCTATTTCAAATGGAAGCACTCAGTGCTGAAAGAGACACTGGCCAATCCTCGATCACGCAATTATTGGGCTGAAAGAAAGTAATTTCGGTTTTAACAGACAGATAATGTTATGTCCGTTTCGTTATTTTTCTGTCAATGTTGTAATTTGCTTCTCTTGAGATTTGGTAGTTGATACTTTTAAGTTACTACAGAAACAAATTCCGAGTAATCTCGTCTACAACTGAAAGAAATTAAAAATTAAATTAAACATTGAATTTTATTTCACACTAAAAAACCGACATTACTTTCTTGCCAACTTAATATATCGCCAGTCCTCGGCTTCTAACAGGACAAAAGGTCCGCAATTACAACGGTGACTGGTAGTACCATTTTGGTAGTTTCTGATTTTGTAAGTACAGTGATCTCGGATATGTTTTACACACTCGGAAGTAGTAACATTTCTTGTTTATGTATTTCTCATGTAAGATAGGGTTTTCTTGTACGTCGCGTTTAAAGTTGTAGCGGCTAATAAAGCGCCGGAAGAGAAACCTTCGGCGTACGAGAGTTCAGCGAGATTTATGGTACGCACAATGTAAGACGCTGTTTTTGAGAAAGTGTCTTCAACGTTTTTAGATGTTTGACAGTCTGGTCCACATAGTTCTCGCACGACAGTCTCAACATCGCAAGCGGACTCCATAAATTTCTCCTTAAAAGCGTTAACAACTGCCAGTGCTCCGAAGAAATGCGTTAAGGGCGCAAAGAGTAGGCGGGTAGTTGTAAAATTACCTGATTTGTGGAAGCCTCTTTTCGGGACATCCACCACCCGACGAAAAGTCAATCGAGCTCCTCCTTGGGAGGGGGAAATTCCTGTATAAGGTGAAGACCGTGGCAGTCGCGGACACTTTAGACTCAGACCTGACAGAGTTCGGATAGAAACTTGCTTGAACTGAAGTGTTGTCTGAGGGTTCTCATTTCAATTACACGGCAAGGGGTTAAATTTGAAAGTATAAGTGGGTCTCTCGCAATCTCCTCGTGGTGGATCTGGAAACTAGAACCATCGCCGATAGTGTAGTTCCTATCGAGAATGGTGCTAGGCCAATGGCAGCGAATTGTGTTAAATACGCCGAGTAGTTATTCTTTAGCTTCTTTCTCTGATTCCGCCTGTGTCTCCATTTATCCGGTTCACTTGACCATGCTTGCAAGTGCATCGGGCCGTGTGATGCCAGTCAGTCTGCAGTTCACGTATCCCGGTGTTCGGACTCGCGAGTAAGATCATGACGGCCACACCGTGAGCCGGGTGGTGCTCGCGCCGACGACTCACGGCACTGCTCTTCCTAGGATCCTACTTCTTCGTAATCCGCCCCTAGTCCTGGGGCCAGCCGCAGGGCCGGCGTTGGGAAGTTAACGGGCGCCTACGAAGAGCACGTGGCCGTCCGCTGATCCGAAAGAGGAAGAGCACCGTAGCTCGGGACTGTGGTCTGGCTGGTTGATCGCGGTTTGCTCGCGTCACCCTCCTTTTTAAATCAGGGACTTCTTCTCTGATTTCTCCAATCGTCGAATCAAGAAAGAAGTTCTTTGCTTCTTGGTCCGATAATTGCTCGGCATATCTGCGACCAATGCGTAGTCTTATAAGGCGACACTATGTTAGAATTAAGACTGTATCCCCAATTTTGCTATTGCTGAATCAGAGACTTCTTCTCTGATTCGCCTCACGCTGGAATCAAGGACTTCTTCCTTGATTCACTCCCCATATACAGCGATGATTGTATAATATAAGTAATGCATTGCGGCTAAACTGCGTTAGAATTAAGCGTGCGAAAGAAGTCGGTCATCCACCGTGGGAGACTCCATCATTTCAGACTCAAGAAAGAAGACAGCCGCCGTGGGATTATTTTTAACTGCGATACCGATAACTGCGTTTAAAATAAGATTTAGAATTAGGAACGGAGGTCGATGGAACTGAATTTCCATCCACCTCCCAGGATCTCCTCGCAGCAACCTCCACGTGGTGGACCTGGAAACTAGAACCATCGCCGATAGGGTAGTTCCTGTCGAGGATGGTGCTAGGCTAATTGGCTGCGATAATTTTGTATTATCGTGATTTTTGCAATATTTCGTGGTGATGTAGGCAGTCGTATAAAAACGGTCGAAGTATGACTATCACGAAATGGATAACAATACGCGTGCGATAAAGAAAGAACGTTAGTGTAATATAAAAATAGTGATGCGAAACCATTGATAATTATTTCTAATAGCATCTGTCTTTGTTCAAAGAGAATAAATAATATTATAGGGAGCGCTGAAGGTGCTTGTGGTAGTCAATGTGTTAAAAATCAAAAGAATTAACAATCTCACAGATAATAACGCCATATACAATAACAAATGACAATCACGAGTCTAATATATGTGCAAATAAAGAAATATTCATATTCCAACCCCTTTTGTATAATTAAATTTTTTCCAATTCAGGGTACAGAATATCTAATATCCTTTTCTCAATGTTCTTTGAGAAGAAAATTTCCGCCGTTTCAAGTCCCGGTGTCGTCAAAGAAGAAATGTAATATAGCTAATTTCACGGCAGCGTAAAATCAAGTTTGCGTGACGCAGCTTTAAAGCTCTCGCTATCTGTATTGCGACCCTGAAGTCTCATTATCTCAGCCGTTTAATTAGCGCCCGTTGGTGGAGAAATGTGTGCTAGTGCATTGTTCAGAAACCTGACTAATGCACGGCGAAGTCAGGGGGAAGAACTTTGATGTGTCCTACCGAAACTCGACGCGTAAATAATAGATACTGCTAGGTGATCACTTGATGGTTAACTTAACACTGAAACTACCAGACGGGTCAAAATGAATTTCTGATTTCTTCTTTCCGCAATTTTTGAACAGATCACATATGCTTCTCTGAGAAATGATTAAAGAAGTTGATTTAGCAATACGTAATCTGAATTGTAAATCAATTAAAGTTTCAATAGACGCACTCTTGGAGTTTCTACAGAAATAAAAAAAGTCCATTTAACTGCTTGGCAGTTTTAGTCTTAACACTATTTCTACTGAAATTTTCACTCAGAACTATTTCCCAAGTTTAGTCGTATATTCCGAATTGACTTCTCGGCTTTTCCTATAATGATTATAGAATTAACTATAGGAAATGTCCAAAATACAATCAAGGCGAAATGATTAAACTGAGAAGACGATTATAAGTTGAAATTTCAAGTCTCTATTTTGTTGGTTTTATTTTTTAATTCCTGATATTTTCGATGACTAATTTAGTTTATCAATACGGTTGCACGTACTAATCGAAACTACAAAACGGTGAATTAGGACGACACCTATTGCTCCCGAACGATTGGGCTAGACGTCAAGGCATCTCCTAACTGTACTTACACGTGTGCGACGTATATTTTCGGCGCCGGTGGCTCCCACGACGCGGTTGTAATTTTTATCTCGTTCCACGGCTGCCGACTATAAAATTAGAATGTCGAGGAAATACGCGATAGGTATAGACTCATTTGGAATTCGTTGCACTTTGCATCCGAGCGCGTCAAACTCAGTACGCACGTCATTGTACGCGGTCGAAGACACAAATCGACTGAGCAGCAGGGAATTATCCGTAATTTTTATTCCTTTTTCTTACTGTGTTGAATTGTAAATAATACTGACAAAAGAAAAATAATACAAATTTAATATGTCCGTTGCGGAATTAGAAATTTTTTGCTTCAGAATGTACGACACGTGTTCAAATGGTATGAGCGTACGAAATTTTGGGCTTTTTTTAGTGATAATTAAAATTCGATTGGATTTTAAATTAAATTTCGTTGATTCAGGGTTACTCGAGTATTAATGGAGCATGAGCATGTGGTATGAAAATTTTGTATGAGGTTTTATGAAGTTTACCTTTAAAATTTAGGTGTATTTCATTGGGAACTCTTAGTAATTTTAGTTCACTCTGGGTGGTTTTTACAGCGTTTTATTATCGAAGTAATTAGTGGTTGATGAGAGAGATACAGTAAACTTTAGTGTAACATGGAAATAGCGGCTGCTGTTAATACTTCTCATGTACAAAAGTACAAATAATATATACTGCACTTCTTGCACATTTTCGTTAGTCAAAAAAGTAGTTTTGCTACTTGTACACACCTTTATACATATGCATGACGGAAACATAAAGTATTATAATACTAAAGAATATTTAAATAAATTAAAGCCAATTCTGAAGTCCGTGACTGCCATAAATTCTAAACCATGAAGGAGAAACTGTTCTTATATTTCTTACTGATACATGACGTTACTTCGAAATCATTGCGCGGGAACATAAAGTCGAGCAAAGTTTATCATACGACTGTGGTTAATGAAACTCGTTTTATTATGCAGGTAAACAGTCTAACCTGATTAAGTCGTGCTCGTAAGAAATGTTAGAATCGTCGAACGATGTCGACATTCGAAGTCGTATTCATATACTGGAATGAAAATTTACATCTGTCAATTTGCAGTTTCGATGTTGCAACTCCGAACATAAGTAAATGAAGAAAAACAGTGATTTTCTACATCGTGTACTATTTATTTCTTATGATACGGATGATTCACAATAGAACTTTCTTCCATTGCATAAAATATTTTCTAAAAGTGTTTGTTCCCTGTGGTAAAAATCCATTTTCATTCAAAACGAACGTTTGGAAAATATTTCTTACTAGCACGTATCAAGGTGCATTGTATTTCGAATTGATTTAATCTAACAAATCGAGAAACGTTCTGCTGCCCCGTTAAAAATCTCGAACACGCCCTTTTGCCGGTTTTTCGGCCTGATGAATGTGTGACCTGAAATTTCAAGCGAGGACGGAGGAGAATGATCGAGTGCGTCCTTGAATCTCAGACAGCGACCTACTTCTCGTCTAAGATGTTCCTCGTGACGCTTCTTTCATGTCCTCCTGTCGTACTTCAATTTTTCATCACCCTGTATGCCCTTTCGACAATCACATTTTAACACCGCAGACAATTTATCACTCACTACAGATCCAGGGGAAATATAATAAGAGGTCTAAGTATCATCTATGAAATTCTCGATAAAAATTGTAAATGCTCATTTGTTTCGATTTTGATATTTATGTATGTAATAAATATCGTGAAGAATCTTAAAAATGTACTCTTACAAAATCTTATAAGATACACAGTAAGGATTTTAGTTTGACTGTTTTATTGTTAGTATGTTTTAAGTAATTTTCTTTCTGTTTATCTGATTTCTTTCACATAGTACACCCGGTATAAATATTTAAGTTGCGTTGGAAGGAATGAAACCACGGGGCAGGTACTCTGCAGGAAAAATAAGCGGAGAAAAAGAATCGAGGTTGAAAATCCACCGGTACGCTATTGAATAGGAATTGGTAAACGTGTCTGTTCATGACTTACCGTATCTACTCCCTTTAAATGCCAGTGCACGCTCGCTCGACGTGTTTTCAAGCTTCATTTTCTCGAAAACCGGCCTTTGAACGAGAAACTTTGTTTTCTTTCGTATTTACGAAATTTCGAAAAATCTTAAAAATTCAGAAAACCATTTATATTGAAATATAAAACAAATGTCTCAGTTGCTTTGAACTTTACAGAATAGTTTAAGAAACCAAAATGTTCGACGATAAATTAGTGTACAATGTTCCAAACTATTCTTTTCATATACCCGTCAGGTCCTAAAGGCATTTACTGTCTTGTGCAAGCGAAAATTTTAGCATTGTTCAACATTCATTAAAGAGATCTGAAGAATATATGAACTACATAAAAGCTATACGTTCGATGCAAATAACAAACATTAGCATAACAGTTCCTGAATACATTAATTATGAAATAATCATGTGACAAGAAATCTCAATACTGTTCAGTGACACTAGATTTACAGAACCTGATAATTTGATGGATAACCGGTTACAAAATGAAGGTAAAGAAATTAGAAGATAAATTCGTCGTAGTGGAAACAAAAATAAAAAAAAAACAAAAATTGAACAACTGATTAATTGGATAATATAGGAATTGACATACACTTCAAAGAACCAGAGAAAACCTTTGACAGAAAGCGTTCTGTTGCGTTTAATGTTAAGACAGTCTTCTCCGCAAAGAATTAAATTTTCCAGAAATTACAAATTAAAAGCTACGCGGTCGATAAAAGTGAATCCTTGCATCAACGAATGGCAAAGTCTCCGAGGAAGATCAACGCACAGTGCGGCAAACGCCCGGACAAAGCTCAATAATATAAAAAGTATGAGTGCCACAAAAAAATGCTTCAGGCAAAAGTTGTAAGGTATAGAGCTAAACATATAGTAATGATTTTCACATTATGCGGATATTACGAAGATTTTTTCAACGACAATGGATACTTTGCCTTTCGATTCAAACGTCATATAAACAGAGAAACGGAATTAATATGCACGAAATTGTTATGTTTCAAATGAAAATCACTTTGTATAGCAGAGACTGCTCAGCAGCCCATTGGTAATCAATTGTTGTTACGCGAATAGTTGAATTTTGAGGTTTCGTCCGCAGGCGACCGCACTGTGCGACGAAAGGATCGAAATGCGATCGGGGCGAGGTCGAGCGTCTCCACTTCGACAAAAGGGGTTGCCTATTTCCGGCGTCGGCGTCGAGGTTTCTTTAAAGGACACCACTCGTCGGCGCGCAGAAAGGGTGACGCGAAGGGACGAAAACAAACTTTTCTAGGGCGGGCCGGCTACGAGAAGGTAGAGCGAGCCCGCGCGCCCCCGTCACGGGAGTTGTTCCGTGGTTGGTCTATTTCTGGACGTGTAAATATCGATTCGCCAGCGGCGGCGCCGGCAGCCAGCGAAGGGGACACGAGAGGAGAGAAACTGGCGAAGATGATACCGATACACGTACGGGTAATGGTGTACGATTTTTCCCAGAGCGAAAGTGTGTCGGAGCGTGCGTAAGAAATTAGAGTGAGCGTATATAGGACGGGTGCTTGAGAATCATCGAATTAACCCTTTGCACTCCGCTGGCTCTGCTATAGAGATATAATCTCACGGATATACGATTCATTTCAAATTATACAATTCTCCTTTTTATTCGGCTAAAGCAAATTAACGGAAGAAATTAAAAGAATCCATGAATATCTGTAATTTTCCATCTTCGAAGCGAAATTTTAGATTCTTGAAAGTTCCTCTATAGAAATCAACTATTAAGGCATTGAAAATGTTCGGAGTGCAAAGATTTAACCCTTTCAATTTTCAAAGGGTTAAACCTTTGCACTCGAGAGGTGACTCTCGCTCACCACTTGACATCATACAGTAAAACTGTACAATTTCATATTTAATATTATACTACGTATAATAAATCAATTAGAGAAATATTGAAATAAAATAACTTTGTTCCTCGATGAACGTGTGATTTCTTCAAGTTAGTTTCACAAAATATCGTCCCTATCTCATCAGAAAATGTTAAAGTATATCTAGTGAAAGACTTCCGAGTGCAAAGGGTTAAGGGTGTTTTGGGAGTGAGCGGGTCTCTGTGCAATGGCAACGATTTGCGAGAGAGAGAAGGAGGGTATTCTGTAATAGTTAATGAACGGACGAATTCCAAGAGCTACTGAATTGGTAAGTATTGTCATTATAGCTTCTACTTTTGCGTCTAATGAACTGTTGTTTAAGCCGTTGTCCTACAACGCGGTGCCACACTCGCGATGGAAATTTTCAACTGAATGTTATTAATGGAAATAGTTACTTTTCCAGAGTGATAATACTATTTTTCTGTTATCACTTGTTAATCATCCTAATTGGGGTAAACGTGTACATAGAACGAGGATCTAATCGTTTTCTTTTCCTCGTAAATTATTAACAATAATAATTTTCAACCGAATTTAGCAAACGTAAACGTTATTTATTTATTTTCCATATCAATGATGCATTATTTGTCTATTATCAATCCTTAAGTTTTAGAGTAAACATAGATACAGAATAATCATAAAATTTTTTTTTCCCCATTAAATTATTAACGATAAAGTAGTTTTAACAAGCACAGTTGTGAAAGAAGTCGCAAGACAAGTGGTTAAGAATGAAGTAGTTTCATGAAATACACGTGTCAATCATAGGGCAAGAGGTTAAATCTTGTTTAAGTTTGAGTTTCTATTTTTTACCGAGGCTCTATATACGATTTCCCTGAAAATAATCCGTACAATGGGATCATGTGACTGCGTAGTTCGCGACTGATAGGGGCCCGGTAATCGCCCGGTTTTCCCGCGATCAAAGCCGGCTTTCTTCGATCTACCCCACTTTCGAGAATCACAGGGCTTAAACGGGAGCGGAGGAACTCCGATCGTACGATGCGGATTAGATACGTGAATTTTTCATATATTTTATGTACTCGAAATAATGTGGAGGATACATTCATGTGTACAATACGATAAGACGCATGCTTTAATATTTTCCCGAGCGATTTTTCCAACAAAGCAGTTGTGCTGGTATTTTAAAACAGGAATTTAATTAATTAGATTAGTAACGGGGTAGAATGAATTGATGTATGTCGGTTTTTATACAAGTTTAATGGAAAATAGTTCTTACTATACCATTTAACGTATTTTTTTCATTGATTATTTGTGCTGTGAAGAGGTTGAGAATAACCCTGAAATTTGGGGGTGAGAAACGTTTTAGAGGGTTATCTTAAAACTGTTGCAAAAATATTTAAAATGATAATTCAGTCTCGGTTTAATGAAGAATCTTTGATTAAGCAACAGTATGTTTTCATTAATTCAATTGCGCAAATTATAATATATTTTCTTAAGTACTTTGTAAATGTGATTATTCTTAGAATGTATCTAATGTAAGAGGTTTCAAATTTTATTCCATTAATTCTTTGTTTCGCGTGTCATAAAGAAAAGACAATAGAGTACGGCCACAAACTCCGGGTAAAATAATCAATAGTAATTTACATTGTTATGTGATTGGAACCTGAACTTTCGCAGTTCACGTTCAACTTTCAACCCCACGTAACGTCGAGAGGCAACGTTAGTGATGCAAGATGATCATTTAAAGGGCCAGCCACCCAATACGCCACTGTATGGTCAAACGATCAAGTGGCAATCGCTGTACGCGCCAGACTGCCGTATAAACCCGCGGCGAACAAACATTCGATCGATCGAATGAATAATTCGACGCGCGGCCTCCCATCCGGTATTAAGTGTCGCTTCGTCACTCGAAGTTGCACGTTATTCCGTCAATTCATCTCACACGGGCACACGATTTCTCAAACGGACAGCTCCTATTAAATGAAAGGCCTTTCGCGACAAACTCTATTTTGTTGGGAACATTGATCATACCATCTCGAAATGAAAAACGTTGTCGGAACATTATTTCCTTTGTGTTCGTTACGATATTATTAGTATTTGAAGATTAATCAGAGAAAATTCATTGTAAAAATGAGCAACTTCGAAATAGAAAACGTCATCGAAACGTTATTTCTCTTGTAATGTTACAATGTTCTCAATATTTGAAGGTTAATTGAAAAAGTTTCATGATAACAATGCGTAGGTGAATATTTTGGCCGAAATAAATTGGATATAAATTACTTGATCAATTATTTAGTCATGAAAATTGTAGGTATATGCTACGGAAATTTTTGTCTCTGAATCTCTATAACAAAGGCAAATAATGTTTCGTATACAGGTAGTCTTTTAACTTTTCAATTGTACGAAAACTGCGTAATTTCGTGTGCAACAAAGATCTCGTACTTCGCTTAGCCTTGAAAATATTGAAATTCTAAGCTAGGAAGCCTAAGCCCATTGTTAGTTATAGTTGACAAAGTTCCGAGGAAATAAGTAAGAAAGTGACTATTGCACCGCGTTGTATATTCACGTCTGCTAGTTTAATGACTTCCCATTACGCAATCGAGCTCCAAAGAAATGGATATGACGCAATCTTCGACAGTAATTACGTTCTTGTTATCATATAAATCATGGGAAATGTGCGCAAAAAATCTATTATTCACAACACTTGTAAATATTTCAAGTTCACACAGGCAACTATAGGAAAATGGTAAAATTACAATTCCTAATCTCCATTTATCCAAAACGATTAACAGTAAACGTACCGTGACCGATCAAATGACCAATGGTAAAATCTGATTCTAAAACGTTCGTTTAACTTCACATGAATTTCGATATCGCCCGAACTGTCAGTATCCCAATGTTTGTCTTTCCTTCCGTTTCTGTTTCCAATAAGAATAGTTCATGCTCCAACTCGTTTACCTTTATTTTATCACCATCTATTCCAGTGGTCACTATAGGAATAGCTACGCACAATCTGTCGTTACATTCAATGTCAAGAAAGTAATTAAACATCTCTGAAGTGATACACGAGCAAGTCGACGCAATAAAACTAACTCCCAGTAAACCCACTAAAAGTGGAAATAAACGAAGCAAATTATATTTCTACCGTACTTCCTTCCACGATAAAGACTTAAATTTCTGAACAGTAGTTACACAACACGAGTAGCGAGTGATAATAATCAAACCGAAATATTCCGCAGTCCGCCTCAAAAAGCAAAGACGAAAGTTCGCGTTAATGGCCTGGAGATCCGGTCGTTAAATATTTATAAGAGTTTTCATTAACGCCGAGCGTCCACGGCGAACGAAAAGCCGTCGTTCTCGTTTCGTCTCAATTACTCCGGATTGCGCAATAGGTAAACTCATTGATAAATACGTTCCGCCGGCGGCACCTTCGCTGATTATAACGGCAAGGGATATAGACGTAGCTTAAAAGCCGGGAGACACGGTCAATTTCGTTCCAGAAAACCGAGCCAATTTCCTCTCCCTTAGGAGCTATGCTAAATGGATCGATCGGCTTGTAAAGAACCGCTAAACACGCCAGTCCGTAATAAAAGAGGCGAGCACACGGTCGGTTAAGCCGCGGACGGGACACGCCGCGTATCGATTTCGAAGTTGCTTAGTTCGCGCTCGAGCCCGATACTTTCCTTTATCGTGTCTTCTTTCCGACCGTTCCCACAGGTGTTGACAATAACACGTTGAATTTGACTTCGATCGGAACGGGGCGCCGAGATATTCGCAATCGAGCATGAATATTAATAAAGCCTTGGAACTGGCAGTCCTTGGAAATGAACCTCACCGTTGCGCATGTAAAATTCCGTATTGTTTCTCCTTTCTGGATCGTTTTCATTTGCTTTCATCGGCGTCTATCTTTCATGAGCAATTTAGATGATTGAGCGTTTAACAACGCTCACGACTATGCGATCGTGAATTAAAGAAAATATAATAAGCATAGATATTGCTGAACTCGTCTGAACTTAAATGGAACTTTCTTCTTCTGTTATTAATAATTATACTTTATAGCAAATACAGGTGTAGAGTATATTCAGGATTTTTCTCGTTTCTCAATGAATTATTAATGAGGAAGTAGTGGACTGATCATAGTTGGGAAGTATATCGTAGGGCAAGGAGTTAATAATATTAATAATGTTCATTCTGTACTTCTTAACTGTGCACGTGAATTTTCTTGTTCTCCTTTCAGTTTCGTTTTGTTTGCGTTCATCTGTATTCATTTCTCAATTGTGTATATTGAGACGTATGATAATATTAATAATGGTGATGTTCATTTTGTATTCATTAAATGAGATAGTGGTTTAATTACATTTAAACTGAAATTGAAGACAATGAGTGGGGAGATAAGGAATTTAATGAAAACGAGTAATTGCAGTCACTTCTGCTTTCCTTTGGTTGCACGTGGAAATTTAGTTATCTCTGGTTTGCACTGTGACGTGCTGATAAGTAGTGTCACGAGTAATCTTCCGGTATCAAACTATCAATGTAGCCAAGTGAACTCCCGATATCTGCGCGAATTCTTATTTTCGTAAACACACGTTAGGAAGGTGCAATTAAGCAGGATGTCATTTACTACAGTAATGATTTCGATAAATAAGGAACAATGTTATAAGTTCCATTGGATATTATGTTTTACTACTTTCGGTAAGCTTAACAGTAGAAATTTAACTTGGTCGCATCATAAATTGTAGTCTTACCTTGTCTAGATTGATCTTAGTGGCGGGGAACCATTTGCCAACGAAAACGACGACTGGTCGGCCCTGACGGTCGACGCCGCTTTGGTAGAGGCAACCGATCCCGGAAACTTCAGACAGATCCTCTGTCTTCGCCCTTCTGAGGAGCCTTTCGTACCTGGAACACACAAATCAAGCGCACATTAACAAAATCCATTTTCAAGAAGACAATTATCAATCGAGAACCATAATTTTTCAAATATATGCAACACTTTTTGTGACAAAAGTGTAAAGTTCGCTTAAAGCAATATTTACAGCACATAAATATGAAATTCTTCACAGAGAAAATACGAACTTTATTTGAGCAAAAATATAAATCTTTTCAGATTGGCGAATGTAAATACTGTGAACAATACACATTAAGGAACTACACTTTTAAAAGATGAGTTTCAAATTCTGGAAGTCGCAGTCTTTCACAGTAAAAGCACGAACGTTCTTCAACTAAAAATATCTACTTTTTCACCGGAAATGTAAGTATTGTGAATATTTTTTCGTATACCTGGCCACTGAAGTGATATAGGATAGAGTGAGTCGGACTAACAGAGAATACGTTTGGTAAAAGACACAGAATAACCGAAGGTTTTTAAAAATTGCGCGATGAATTTGTTTGCACAGTATTCTCCGTTAAGCACGTAATACCTTGGAGTGAAACGGGATCGTGCAAAGTCAGACAAAAGGAAGTTTCGGTGTTCGTACCAAAAAATGTAAAAATTTGATTGAAAAAAGAAGATATAAATAAATCTGGAATGTAATGTATAAAAATATTAATTATTACAAATTAGCAATTTCATTTATCAGGCATCTGTGACACGAGTAGTAGGAAGACCAATATCGAATGGAATCGTTCGAGTCAGAGCATATGATGGAACGTGTGCTTTTTACGACTCTTATCGAATGATGTAAGAGAATTAAGCATACAATGTTTCAAGAGAAGGTCTCGCCGGCGAATTATATGGCTTCATTAATTTCGTTCTGAAAAATGCGCGTAGAACGCGTTAAAGTAGATTCGGTTTGTTCGAGTCAAACAGAACGAAGGTTATATCATTTCGAATTTGCGTGAAATGATAGGGGACAGCAAGATACAACATATTTTAAAGATAACATCCTATTAGCCTAGCTAATTAGATTCTTGCACATAGTGGCGCAGTTTGTGAAAGTAGAACGGGATTGTTTGTGTCGTACAAAGCAAAGGTTACAACGTAACCTTTAATCAAATGATAGAGGATTCGATTGTTGCAAATGATAGTGCTGTTTGTTGAAGTAGAAAAATACAAAAAAATCAATTGTAACATCTGTAGCAGGATATTCCACTAATTTGCCTTCGTCAATTTATATGAACAATAATATACAGTTGTTATTGTATAGTCAGACAAGGTGTGTTAATTTGAAACAGCTACTGAGAAAAGAATTGAACCAATTGTAAAAACTTTAAGATTTGAAACTAATATCTTAAGTCGAATGTAACAAGCTGGACAAGCTCGAATCAAACACGAGAAACAAACCGTGCTATGATTTCATTAGTAATCATTTCTTTTATCCAAATAATTATTCAAAATAAGAAATTAATATTTAAATACTCATAATTCCGAAATAATATTCGCCTTGGTTTAATATAAACAGAGTAATCGCATTTATTACATCTAATTTAAACGATGCTGAATCAAAGTATCCTAATCGACGCACGTAGGATACAAAGTGCGTCAATAATGTTTCCAATCCTTCTCTCCACTTAAAGTTAAAACGAAATCGCGTGATTATCCGGAATAAATCGTGACACTGAAGTTTGCGTTAGAAGGAAGACGCTTCTAGAATTTGCAATCGTGATTGGTTTAGTTTCATTTTATAATCTCTCGGTATAGTTTATCCTCCGCGGTGTCTCTTAAAGCAACACCAAGGATCATGCTTTTTTCTTGCAAACATAAATTGGAGCTTCGTTTGTGTAAGGTGTTAGCAGTTGAAAATTAATGGTTCGATTTCCAGTCGCAAAATTCAAATACATTTTACGCACGCTTAGAAACACAGAAGAATATTTTCCTTGAGTGTCTCGCTAAGATCATCTCGCTATCGTTAACACGTTCCTCACTTCTGCAAACAATACTCTGCACAGTTATCTTTAGAAATTTGTCATCTATCCTAGTTTATAATCAAACGGACGGAGCATTTGTTTTAAAGGATGAAAAAGGGCATTTGAAATTGTATTTGCACGGAGAACGATGTCCAGACGTGAAAGAAAAATTCTTCGATCCTTCCATCGCCGGAAACTTTTGAGACCTTAGGTCAGCCGGTCGCTAAATATAAAAAAGTGACCAGCTCCTTAGGAATTCCCAAGCTACCTTGTTGCAAACAGCACTCCACTGCCATCACTGTTGTATACAGGGTGAGTCGTTCAATCGTACTACCGACATTTATTTATTGCGTAAGAAAAAGTTCGAGGCAAAAGTTACTTGGCAACAAAATCTCAAACTAGGGTCGACGACAATGGTACGATTAAGACCAAGTAACTTCCATTCGACACACTTTTTACCTGATAAATGGTTTGCAAATAGATTCAGGTGGCACGATTGAATGACTCACCCTGTATATAAGCGTACACCCCTTGGAGTCAACTTCTCGTCCACCGTCGAGAACGCAACGTTGCCAGTTAAATAATAAAAAGTCAAACGCGTAATACTCGCGCGATTTCTCGTCCGAATCCGAATTTTCGTTCGTGTTATCTGTTTCTGCGACATCTTGTATAACGTCCAGACAAAAAGTTGCATTCCCCGCAGAGGACACTCGAGAAAACCGTTGATTATCTAATCGTTCCATTCGACAGAACAAACGATATACTATCAATCACGGGGAAGTACTAATTAAAAGGAAAAAAATCGTGTCGCGCCGCGAATATCGATGCAATCACGCAGCGTGACGTGCGGCGCGCGCGATTTCGCGCAAACATGAAATTTCGGTACAAACGTCCGCCGCGATGCGATGTTTCCCAATCGACGATTCCCCTTCTTTCTCCTCCGCGCGCCAACAATCGCACGACAGAGGACGGAAACATTCGACCAAACGTCCACGCGCCGATGAATATTCAACCCTTCTGAAATCAATGAGATCGATTCACGTGCACGCCACAATTCCGCGCAGCTGGGATTCGAGCTACTGTTATTAAACCTTAAGTGCTAGTCGGTTAGTTGTAATAAAACTGCGTCCACGGTATGGACAGATTGAAGCTAAAGCAAAGCATCTTTGGCATGGCGTTAGTGAATTATTAAGGGGCACGCAAGCCTGGAGAATTATGGATAAAGATCAACGTTCGAAAAGTTATAGAGAGTGTTAGTCGGTCTCTCAGACAGATTGCGAATTATAAATGAATGGATTGAATGCACAAAAGAAAGAAATGTTTATGAGCATTAATAAAAGAACTGCGCCCATCGAAACAGTGGCAGCAATGAGAAATTTCGTTTTTATATAAAGACAAGATATGCAATATTGCTAATTACCACAACATTTAGAAAAATAGTAAATTTGATTTGGACCGATTATCTATTTAGAATCTATTTCATAACGATGTGATATCTGAGTTTTTGTATGTATGGCGATGTAAGTTGATCTCACTGAAAATTGAAATTCAGTTTTGTGAAAATTAGCTGGTACGCAATGTGTTAAATATCCGGAATGATTTGAAAAATCAGTTCTACTCGAATATTGTAATCAATACACGACGAAACTGAAAAGAAATGTATTGTCACGATTTGCATAAAGATTATTGATCGTATTAATACTAAAACTATGGGACAGGTCAAGTTGACTCGTTTCAGAGCTTTTATTTTACAAGTATTCAAATTATGAAGGCGCGTTTGCGAGAGATTCTTAATTAGATTTGTGTATTTCCATAGATACAAGACTAGACGACTCTTCGAATCTCGAGACATGTATTGTTCTAATTTTCATAGAAAATTCGGAGTCACTCTAATTGCTCGGTAGTTTTAGTGTCAATCCGTTCTGGGCACGGTCCCGCAAGACTGATCGTTGAAAAAATGTTTTTCCCTTGTTATAAACAAGTATTCGACGGGTATCGACTTCCCGTTGCATTTTTAACTTTTCTGCGTGCGCGCGAACTTCCCGCAAGGCCGGCAACACTAACCGCGCGTGAGTTTATTTATTTTCCCATCGAGCTATCACCAGTCCCGCTAACTCGTTTTCGTCGTTCGGGACCGTGATTCATAAGCATTGCGTCGCAATAATGAAAATGTCAATAATTCCACGTTTAGGGGAACGAGCGTTGATAAAAATACGTTACAAAGTTGTAAATAGCGTGTCGTAGAATGAATAGCACGGTGATTATTCGAAAACCAATTATTTCTGCAGTTCGTATTTTTACAATGAATTTTGATAAGGAATTTTGTAAGGTTGTTAATTCAGATATGAAGGTTTTTATTAGTCTAGTTCGTTTCGATTATTGCGAGCTTTACTTCTTACTGTTGCATGTAAATTCTAATCGATACGTTGGTTAGGAAAACAGAAAGTTATCAAGTACTTTACATCTACGTAGTATAAGTATAAAGTAAATAATAATAATATAATGTATTTTATTATTATTATGTAACATAAGTATAATATAAGGATAATAAAGTAATGGCACTATAAATATTATAACTAGTAATCTGTTTCTCCATAAAGAAAATTTGTACATGAAATAAATTTCATCACAATTTGCAATAAAATTTTGTAATGAATTTTATAATAACATTGTGCAACAGTGATTATATATTTTCTTCGATTTCGTTTTACTCAATGGCATACTCAATGCGTGGATATATACCCAGGTTACGTTTTTATCGTCACATTATATGTAAATTTGATTCACTTTTTTGTTCAGTAGTCTATTATATCCAAAGATAAATACAACTCTTCGATAACATTATTATTTTCACCGAGTCAGTTTTTCCCCAATCAATTAACCGTCTACGTATCAACAATTTAAATGAGCTCTGTCGTATTTTCCTTCTCGAATGAAATGCTTATTGATATTCGCGGCGGTCTCCTTCTACACATGTACTCTGTGTATACTTCGTTTCATTAACTTCTGTCTAGCCCTCTAACCACTCATTATCATTAAGAGTGACGCATTATGTGTGTACCATTTGCTATAATATCTCCCCACAGTTGCTCGGTATATGGAGGGGATAAAGGTGTGGTTATAAAGAGGTCGACAGGGCACAATTATAACTATAGAATGCTATATAATTTTGTATAACAATAATTAATCTGAAATATTCCCATACACGTATACAATCTTAATTACAGAATTTTTGTTGATGAAGTACAATCACATGGAACCGTTGTATACCATGTTAATGTTACAATAAAAACATCCGAGTGTATGTTGCATAATCGGTGCAAGAGTCACGGGATCTTCTGTTTAATGCATAAAATTACTGGGGATTCATATTTTTATGCGTTATGGAAATAGTAATTTCCAAGTTTCGAGTTGCGCCGACCGCGATCACGAAACAGGACGCGTTAATAAGTAATGAAGTCCACAGTTTACTCTATTTCCACGTTCCGAATGTGAATCTTCATGTTTTTCAGTTCAAACCGCAGCGCCAGGCGACACTGTCAAACTAAAAGCTTTAATCGCCGGAGTTTCCCGAGATTGGCGAGCTTTTTTTTAATTATTACCAGAGCACCGCGGTTGTTGTTGTCGTTTTAACGATAACGCGACGCGAAATTCCCATGTAAACGAGAGAAACTGCTATGCAAGAGGCTCAGAAAGTCTGGGACGAGAAAATGTTCGCGAAACCTTCTAGAAAATAAAAACCGGATAGCTGTTTCCTCGCGGATTAAACAATCTGGTCCGGTCATAATCGGCATGAAATGAGAATTGACGTAAATTTGATAATTTAAACGTAAATGCAAGGAATACATTAATTAGATACCGACTGTAAATTAAATAATGAATAATATATTTGCATTTTCTAAATATATTCTTCACTTCGAAGAATTATAAAAAAATATTGGACTATTAATTCTTTAATATACTTATATTAATATGTTAATACTAGGTACATTACTCAACGTGTGATTAAAATATTAAATTACTCGATATATAATTATTGTGCACTGTGAGTTTATTCTGCGAGATCAGATGTAATTTCAAGCTTCAAGGTACGGATTATGAATGAATAATAAATGTCGAAGGTATTGGAATATCATGTGACGAGCAGATTGTCGATGTTTATGGAAATTAGAATACATTAAATACTTTAATAAAGCTTCACAAAATATCCACTGTTTTTAATAAAAGGAATTTCCATTTTGCATTTCCAATCAGATCAAATTTTCCAATAGCAAACCGTATAAATCGAATCGCAAAGTCATTTAAATATTTGTTCTTGTATCTTGTTTGCGCAACAACGTGCTGCTAATCGTATTTACCTTTGAAAACGATCCTCTTTCGCCAAAGGACAATTTTGTTTGTAGTGCCTTTTTATGAAATTCGCTCCATATGAAACGCTTTAATAAATTAACCTTTCCGTCGAGTGCAGCCATTGAGAGTGCCACAACGAGCCGGGCTCAACGTTTCAATGCAAATGGTTGAATCACCGTTTAGAGCGGCAAATATTGTATAGTCCTCGTGTTAGAATGTAATTCAATGGAACAAACTATCGAAAAGAGAAGGACTCAAGCCGGGGATTGCGACGTTCCATTAATTCATTTCAACGAATTCATCTGACGTGAATACGGGATCTAATGTGGCAGCTATTGTCCTGCGCATAATTGAGCGAGTAACTTCGAGCAACTAAAAACTCGAGGCAACTAAAATTGAAATAGAAATGCTCTCATGATATCTATACTGTATTCATACGAAAACGAATTGGGTCAGAAATGGAAATACTTGACTTCGAACAAATAAATTACAAATAGTTTAAAATACTGCTTTAATTATTATACTATTAACATTACCTGCTAGAATCTTCAAGGAGATAATAAACAACAATTACTCTCCCTATACATTATTAATAACATTTAGAATTTGTAATGTAGAACGCTTCATTTCGTATCTAAGACACCCAATACCGAACCAAGTCTTGAACAATTTCAGAGATACCTACAGAAATGACACGAAATAATGGCTGATTATTAACAATGTAAAATACGCGATGTCATTGTCAATAACCATGCAGACGAGAAAACGAAAGCGCATAAGGGAAAACCGGAAATTATCCACTCCGTGAAATAACTCGACGGAACCCACCCTCCGATTCACGCTCCAAGGACTCGTGTGCTCCGACGCACGTTTCACGCGTACTTAAAGTGCATCGATCAGCAGCGAGGCGGTCCTAAAGACCGCTTCCTTGGACCGTTACCAAGTCGGCGGAGCGCGGCGAAGGGCGAAAAACAAAACTGGGCGTTGGACCAAAAACAATAATCTCGCGTATCAGGCTGCGCCGCGTCAAGAAGCATCCCCTAAAACGCCGCCAGGAATCCATCCCAACGCCGCGAGAATCCCCAGAGACGAGCGAAGCCAGTTACGCATCTCTCGGTTACACACGACTGATTCCGCAGCGAAAATCGCGGCGTCGGAACATTTACGTAACGGCGGATAAATCGACGGAACAGGCTAGACGGTCGCTTGGATCTCCACGAAATCCAAGGGAAACAATCACGTTCGACTCCGGAATCTCATGCAACGCGAGTAACTATGATAGATACACACCGGTCCTCGTCTTCGATCACGTCCACCATGTCGATCATGACCATACTTGCGACTCTTTGTCTTGGGACGCCGCGAGTTCAATCGCTCCGAGCTGAACGAAGTCTCTGTTAGTGTCTCGCGGCAGGCAAACTGTCAGTCGATAGTGACATTGGTCCCGAGGATCACGAACGATAAGGCGATTCAGTGTCTTCGATCAACCTTCCTCCTAAGTCTTTCAAACCGCAGGGGTTGAATCACCGGGATGTGATCACTGGCTTTAGGGCCTAGCCTGATGGTGTCCGGATGATGGCACGGCTGGTGTCGAACGAAAGCGAGCGGTTCCGTCGTTGACAGACGGTGAAACGCGCGTCACGGCGATTGGAAGAAGAACGGGTCGGCGCGACGAGGCCTCGCGAACAGCCGCAAACGCACTGAGCCACCCGAACGAGGAAGACGGGGCTATGAGGCGCGGACACACGACGCCGCGCCGCGTCGTCTTCGCGGCTGCGTCACGGCGCCTGCCCAGGCTTAGGGTACTACGTGTTCGATGAGTAAAAACCAGAGGCGCGGGGGCGCGGCGTGCCTCGCGGGGTCGGTTATTATCCGCGATTTTTCGGAGGCGTCGACTAATTGCGGGAATATCGCGTCCCGGCCGCCGTAAAAGGATCGATACCACGGGTATTTTTCAACCGGCACGTGAATCTCTTGCCGGCGAGGTGTTCGCTGGGTCGATCAGCGACGCGAGCGGGGGCGTCGCTCGGGGGTGGATCGGAATTAACAGGTTCGCCAGCGTGTGTCACGCGTCTCTGGCCGCTTGGTATTCTGCGAGGGCGGGATAGAGCTTTTTGTGGAGGGGTTTTGCGCGTTTGCGGCGGTTCTCGTCGGGATATTTAAAAGTTCTTGGGGACGGATGTGGGTTTGTTAGATTAAGCCCTTGCCTTACGATTTATTTCCTAGCTATGACCGATACAACTACCTTATCGTTAATGATTTGTTAGAAAAGAAAACATTCTGATGTCCATTTCATGTCTACGTGTACTACAAAGATTAACAGTTGATAACAGAAAAGTAATATTTAATTTGTATTTAAAAACAAGAAATAACACATAGCTTTCTCAAACTCAGTTTAAAATTGTGGTATTTGTAAGTCAAGGGGTTGAGTATGGTTTTTGTGGTCTCTTTTTGCTGTGAGTAGATACTGTGGTTGGTTGAATTTGGATTGTTGAGAACAGGATTCTGTTAATGATTGTTCGACCGATGTTTCTGGGTGTTTGGAGTTGTTGATACTCATTTATCTCTTACGTTCTATTTGAATTCTATTCTGTTTCTTATAGTTGGAGAGCTTTTTTATTGCATTTGGAGTTATATTGTAATGATTTTGATGTTTGCGCGATCTAAATGTTTATTTTACTGCGTTTTATAGGTTTAGAGACATTATAAGTGAATAGAATTCCGTGATTTAACGAGCGTGTTAAATGTTCTGCTAGTCTGGGCAGAGTTCAAATTTTACTTTCCCTTGAAGCATTTCAGATATCGCGCAGCATTTTACGCTTGCGTGCACTGTAAAATGGCAAATGCAATCGCACTGACTATACATGTATTTCTACTCTATATATTGAAGTCATTTTGACGATTATTTACTATTTTACTACCTGTTCCCTAATCTTGTAGATACTATTCCGGATATTTTAATTCAACGGACAAACTGCGGGTAGAATCCATTACAATCTCAAGATATTCACAGGTACAATAATGAATTTACAATTGCCATTACACAACTTGTCGCGTCCTAAAATAAAATCCGAAATAATATTGTAGAATCGGAGCTGATACAAATAGAATCTCTTATTATTGATTCATTCAACAATGCACCGTAGAAAGTACTGATCTACTTTCATGATTGTCGTTGAATACAGTATTGAAGAATTTAAATGATGATTTTCTTAGAATGGCAGAAATACACCTAAAAAAACCACTCGTTCGAGAATACTCGCTACCCGGAATAGATCACATAAATATCTTCAACGTTCATGTATTCAAGAAAGAATAGCTAATTACGATCAAAGCATTTTTGTCATTCATACGATCCAGTTACTTGATTCAATCCGAATAATTATATGAGATACCGCTAATAAATAAGACATTGTCACATTTAAAACTGTTTCCTTGGATACCTATAAATACCAGAGGAATGCACACCATTTTATGTATACAACCCGTGCTTTAAGCATTCCCATTCCAGTAATCCTTGCGAATTCCTTCGTAATTAACTCACGTTTCCTTTTCCTCGGGACATAAATTTCGATAGAAGTCACTGATACCGCCATGGTAGTTCAATTCACTTAATTCGCGGAGCGCCAGTTTTAAAAGCATTAGGTCCCGTTCTAGAAAAGGGAATAGATGAATACGTGGAAGCCGTTCAATACTTTTTCCCGTGAGTCGTGGCGCGCCTTAAATTCGCTGTTTCCACGGAAGGAGTGTCCAGAGTTGGTTATTTCGTCGGAGGGGCTCCTTGAATACATTGTAATCGAGGCCACGGTCACGAAATCATGGGCGCGATCAAGCACGTAACGTATTCGTGGCCCGACATACGCTCGCGATTGGAAATCATCCTCAAACATCTTGGAAATTACTGTTTTAACAGAGCCGCGATTATACGCGCGATTTAAACGGGAATCTGAAAGACACTCGGAGCTTCGATCTTTTGGTCGGAGACAAATGTGCTCGATCTGTAAGAAAACTATATTGTTTTTGTAACCCTCGCTCGGCGTTTTGTTAATATTTAGAATATCGCTGATGTTCCTTGCTTTTATCTTTTATGGATAAGTACTAAGTGTTTCACGACATTGACAAGAAACATTAAAATTTCTCTGTGGAAAATACCTGTGCAAATAATTACTGATATGTTCAATGAAGTTGTGAATATTCAGTATGAATTCATTAGTGTTCATTTCCAAAAGAGAAAGGGATTAGTCTCGTAGAAACGTTGGCAGAAATAACCTGCAATCATTACGTGTTCAAATGATCATTAACTGTATCAATATCCCGCTTATACTTAAAAAACGTGGAAAAATATGAATGTAGGACATTTGTTGTATCTTCGGAGGATGTAACGACGATACAATGATTTCTTCATAATAAAATGGTTACAATTTGAAAAATAATACGCGAAACAAAAAGTGAAGGGATATTCGATAGAAATACTCAATACCTACTTAATCATTATTTCAGAATACGATGTCTTCCATTCTGCGAAACTAAGTTCTTCTTTTCTGGCAATGTGTCAAGACTTTTCCCCAAGATTTGTCTATTCAGAGTAACTTATTAAACAGAAATGTTAAAATCAAAATTTGTCATCTCTTGCTTTAACCCTTTGCCCTATGAATTATTTCTCGCGTATGATCGCAGCTACTTTGTCATTAATACCTCGCCGAAGAAAAGAATAATTCTTGACACATTCTACACCTACGTTCGCACTATAATATAACAATTAACGACGGAAGAATAATATTTAACTAGAATTGCAAGGAGTCGAGTAATATTCATGTTTGTTAAACTCCATTTGAAATTTTCACCGCGAGTCCAACGCGTCGTTATAAGGCGGTAGGTTGACATCGAAATTTATGGGCTACCACTGAATTCATTTTATTTCATATTTTCCTACAAATATTGACTTTCAGCGCCGGATCAACATATGCATCAGCTATGTTTGAACGGCGCGATACTCCGTGCAGTGGAATATGAATGATCCTCAAAATTTTCCGAAAGTCCATGTGCGCGTCCTCAGGGAATCTCAATGAAACTGTCCTTCGTCGATCCAACGTAATATTCAATGTACAATTTATTAGATCGTGTAATATGAACTGTTGGTTTTTGCAGAAAACCTTACTTGATGTTCTAAAAGACGTTTACTCAATCAAAATATGCTCAATTCGATTCGATACACTTCTGTTCAGCGTGTCTCTTCAATGAATACATTCCCTTTTAAAAAAAAAGTTGAATTTTTAGAACCAATAATTCATCACTCGACTCATTTTGTAAAGACCGAAATGAAATTTAGCAATCAACGCTGCACCGTTTTTTTCATTCACAGTATTGTCCCCAAATGTTTTATTTATATTTTAAGAGGTTTCTGCAGCGTCATTTTCGAGCTTGAATTCATATAACAAAATTACACGAATATCGGCGGTATTCAAAATGTTTTCAAAAACAAAACGCTGCAAGGAATAGTTATTATGCGTAACTCGAAAAAACATTTTTGCATAACGTTACTCTATTACGATAATCGACAATGAAACTGTTTAAGAGGCCATATGGGAAACAAAGGAAAAACAACGACTGGAGTAGAAACATTTATGAGTAGGAGAAATGCGACAATTCATATAACCTAATTGACCTAATAATAATAGCAGAATCGTGATTCGATAAGCGCGCTAGGCACGTCGGGAACGCGCGTCGCGACCCAAGCTGCTCGAGGTGTTGGCAAAATTATGGTTCCGGCTTCCGGAGGATCTCGGAAACGTTAATTCGCGGAAAGCTTAATATACGTTTAATCGTGAGGTCGATGATTAATCATCGCGCACCAGGTTTCTACGCGAATATTAGAGCAGCTGCGCGTTCCAGGAAATCGAACGTCCTATTTTCATTCCATCGGAATGGTACTTAAAATGATTACCGTACTGTTCGATACAATGTAAGTCGGCGGCACCTTGATTACACGATTTAATCGAGTAACGAAATGGTAGGATAATTTAATCGAACGCCGATTACTTCGCGTAAGAACGAATATTTATAGCAGATACGATGTTTATATAGGCGAACATTAATGCAAGCTCAATTGGGGGCTGAGTGCCTTAGCGATTATCGAGGCCAACGGTGCCATCTTTGGACCATTTGCGGTTCTTTTGTCTTTTTACTGTTAGTAGTTCGTGACTGGTCAACAGTTAGATGACAGCGATCGAATCTTCGAACAAGCTTCTTTGTTTAGATCTTTTTATATAACTGATAATATTGAAACTTTATAATATGAGGAATTTATAATATAACTTTATAATATGAACAGTAATAATTAGAAGAGATGTCCAAGTTGTTGCTGTTTAGTCAGAGTTTGCATTGGACACGTCAAAGCACAAACTAGAACTAAATTTCACATGTTAGATTCAGCAATCTAACCAAGACCTATTCCCATCGCAACTAGTCAAATAATTGATTATAAAATAAAGGTAAACAAGTGAGACGATAAATTCTTCTTATTGGAAACGGGAACGAAAGGAAAGACAAAATTTATAAAACCGTTCAATCGGATAACATACGGATTGATAAAGTTAAATGAGCAAAAGGAAATGCAGAATTTTAAATGGAATATTAAATCCGATCATTTGAACTGTCGCGGAATGTTTAGTATTAAACGAGGGCGTTGAATAAATTAGGAGGAGTAATATTTGTATTAACATCAATTTTCAAAATTAATAAAGTAAATTCTTGTCAATTTTATTATTTAAATAAACCTATAGTTCGATTATTTGTAATATCACTTTTTATATTGAAGCGACGAAATAGAAAGCAGCTGACGTATTCGAATTGCAATTGATACTCTAAGGGCGCATCGATATCGCATAATAAATATACACGGTGTGCGCTTTATGACGTAAAATATTAACTCGGGTCGAATGGAAGCGTGCACGAAGAAACAAGCAGTAATTTAAGCTTGCGCGCAACAATAAAGAATGGGATCGACGCACCGCACAGGAGTAGATTTCAATTTGTACGAACGTTTTCTGACAGATCCAATTGCGCAATTCCGGCCACGTCCTACTGCTCTGAAATAATAATCGATGATAACAATCGACCGGCAGCTGCCGCGGAACAGGGACAGATAGGACCGAATCGACCCAGAAATGTGAAAGCGTAACAGAATTTGGCGTTAACCAATTGAAACGATGCTGGCCGCGTTAAACCGAGCCGGTTACAAAACAAATTGACTGGCTTTCGAGTTCGCAATCTTCTACGGGCAGAGGGGCGGGGGATTATCCAATTCGACGTTGAAACATTAGTAATCGAATGCGATGTCGGCAGCTGTTATTGACAGGTACATCAATTACTTTGCGCGATGTCTGGGCTTTCATAGACTACCGCGAAAAAAATCGGAGCCGAAGGTGAATTTATTTCATTCACCAAGTGATTCATACCATTCGAAATGAAATGCGAACTTCATTAATATTAAAGTTGGTCTTGAGTATCGAAAATTATCGAAAATTACCGGTCTATTCGCTATGTTTTCATTAATATTGAAGCTGAGTTTTAGTTTAATAACAATATATTGAATTATTTATTGTGGTACAATTAAATGTTCGAGAAAATTTTCCTCGAAGTCGATATTTTAGAGAAATAATGTTTCAGAATTTTTGCTTAGCTTTTTGTATAGTATATTTCTTTTCTTAGTTGTACTAGTTACAGGACATATTTTGCGTAATTTTGCATAGAACTTGTAGTTCTATGTATTAATTTGGCATAGATTTTTGTGTAGAGCTTGTCCAACGAGTTTCTAAAAAATACTGAAATTGAAGCATATTATCATCTGTTATCATAATTCATTTCGAAAGGAAGACTTGGAACTATGAATACATCAGCATTTAGAAGCAAATCTTAAGAAGGGAACTGACGTTGTTCAAACAAAATACGAAAGTCATAAGATAATAGAAAACCGTTCGTTGCAAAATGCCTAATAAAGAATGACTCATAGTTTCCGGTGAAAATATCGAATGACGCAGCGAACAAGACAGATCGCTGGATCGTAGGTAACCAGAATATTTTTCAGGCAGCAGATGGCACCCGGAAACGCTTAAAAATACGGCAGTCCCGCGAAAAGATACGGAAAATGAACGCGAACGGCGCCAAACGTTCCATCATCGTCAGATATCGAAACTAATGTTTACCAGCGCGATGCTCTTGCAAAATAAATGATGTGACCCGCATCCGACGCACGGACATTGGGAAAAACAGATCGATTCACGTTTCGATCGGAGATCATTGTCAATCACGGGATCAAATGCGTTCTTTCGGCGTGCATATAGACGATAAATAGTCGGCATTCACGTGTTTAAGTTTCTCTAGATATTTATCCGATTTTGATAAAAACAATGGCGTCAGGCATCAGGCGCGTGACGAGCTCCGATGACGCAAAGAGAGAAAGATCCCTCTTCGCGGGATTAGCGCACCTGCTATGATTAAACAAGACCGAAGAGATCGACCAAACACGACGATAATTTATTTTCTTTTACGTTTTCTCGTTTCGTATACGGTTCCAGTTTGTTTTATTTTATTTTTAGGCGAGTTCGCCTATTCTCGGCTCGCGTAAGCGGGACCCGAAAGATTACAAGGCCGTTTCGATCGGCGGTATTACCGTCGAAGACCGTCTATATAAAGACTGGCGGTTTCTTTCTAATAATTCTTTCTAATGATTCTTGCTGCATTAGACTATAGTAGTTAGCTATGAATGTTAAGAATGATTGAAATTCGCAGGAGATTATATAGTAGCGATATATGGTGATCTACGATTTTGAATTATTCCTTTTTGTTAATCAGTTTTATGTGATATTGATTGTTTTTGTGAGTAATTATACATTATCTTCTCGATCGAAGTTTGTACGAAGTGAAGTATGAAAATTGGTAATCGTGTTATCAAAACCGTATGATTTATAGCGTATGACGTCCGTATGGAGTGTTGAAAACAAATAATCCTTAGAACCACGGTAGATACAAGAAAAAGATTCTGATAAAGTTATTTCAATTTCCGATTAGAATTGGGAGGACAATTGAATTATAGATTTTTGTTTCACGAAATTAATCAATTCAACCAATTTTTTAATTTATCGTTTCAATTCTGTTTCTCGTTATATCTTTCGTTGTTTATCTACTTACTCTGGAACCAGGTAAAATAATGAATTATAATGATTAATTAACACATCGAACGCTGCTTGATTTCACGAAGCAAAATACCCAAAAGGAAAACGTATAATGTTTATAAAATTATTTAATCGAATTCAGCTATAATTCCTGTCGGTTCATCTTGCTAAATGACAACGCAGTAGGCAGCATCATATATAATATAGAAACGTTTTCAAATAATCATCGTTTAATTGAGTGAATAATTATAGTAATTCGATTTGGTTGGGGCTCACCGGTGATTCCCATGACATTCTACGTATCAATAATTATAACATTCGGTTATACACGCACGAAGTATGCAGCAATATGTGTTAATCGAAAATTACAAACATATTTCCATTCGAATTTTATTAACTATATCAATTTCCTATAAAAATACACATTTACATACGTACCTACAGTCTACCAATCATTCAATGAAATACAAAATGGAATAATAAAATTAATGAAACAGAAAGTTCCCATTAACACGTTGACTGCCATGAGGGTCACCGTTGACCCCCAACCAAATTGAATTACTATAATTCACTCAATTAAACGACGATTGTTTGGAAACATTTCTATATTACAAATAATGCTACTTAATTTCGTGACATTTAGCTAGGAGAACGTGCAATAATAACAATGCAATTCAATCAAATGATTTAATATTATATTTTTTTATTTTGTGTATTTTGCCCTATGAAATCGTGCAGCATTCAACGTGTTAAACGAGGAATCATGAACTTTGCGTGCGAACGTTCTTCGGTCGTATTGATTGAGCATGTGCACAGAACACGCGTGGGCGTTTACCTCACGAAATGTGTCGCTTTATCGAGCGATTATAAGAGATATAAATGAACATACGTAGTATAGTACACAGAATGACCGTAGTACTTCATATTATCCGGCGCTGTACGTAAGCTTACCATGAAAGGGTTCACTTTATCAATGGCAGGGAATACTGAACGAAATGTGTAGCGAACGTAGGTATGAAAGACATCTGCAGCCGGTAAGCCGCAACCTGCAGGAATTTGCACTGTCACGTCGATAAACAAAAACTAAGCAACACACTCGAAATGGATACCATGTATTTCTATGGGATAGTAGAAATCTTGGGACGAACCCCGTTCCTTTTTTTTACTGTACGATCCGTTACACATCCGATCGGAAAATATTAATAAAACGTGTCCTTCACGAACGAAACGGCGCATGGGTCTGGTGGACTTACAGAAATAACACTATTTGTATTTGAATCGTCAGGAATAGCTCTGTGACGTGCGAAACATTGATATTATACCAAATGGCATTGACGTCGTTACGTGAATGGATTCTTTGGTTGTTTATAATGTAGCTGCTTCGACAAATATATCAGACATAATATTTCAGTAAATATTGGATGAAATAATATATCATTTTCTTCCTCTTTTGGTATAATTCGTGCCCGTGCGAGACACTAATCCATGAAACGCGTTCGATCGCTATTAATGTCACTAATTAGTATTTCATTGAAACTTTTTAATTATTATTAACATTTAATCATTATTTAGAAACATTTGAATACTGGCGACAGAAGGTATTTTCATATATAAAGTAAAAATATGGAAAAATAAATAATTTGTATTCTGCGATACTATTGATATAATAAAATTTATAGAAAATACACTTTTCATTTCCTCGGTATTTCCTCAGTTCATGGTAGGAAAGAATGAAGTAAAAATATTTGATAAAAGTTCCACTTGTATTGCATCAATTATGACTAGTAGCAAGATCTTAAAAATTTATATTATAAAATACGAAATATCGTACCCCTCTCGAGATTCATTACCGAGTATAATAAATGATAGTTTCTTTTGTATGGACCATAATAATTAATATTCTATGCTAATTCAATTGAAGACGATTATATTAAAATCAGATTCAACGTGGACAGTGATAAAGAAGACAAACAATACCTTTCTTTTTGCTGCATCTGCTTCAGCATAATATCTGCGAGCGGATCGGCAGGCGGTCTTTCCCCCAGAAGTCTCTGCCGATCCAAATCGCCCTGCATCTGTGCAAACGCGTGTTCGCCGATGTTTACAGATGTTTCTAATTGCGTAGACAATTCTACGCTCTCGTCGCCTGCAATAAAAGAAATCATAAGTTTATGCGCGTCTTTTTCATCGTAGCATTCCATTTATTATGAAATATTCGGTATAACGCACTATAATTACAAAAAATCGGAATTTCAATTATCGTGATAAACTTACTGTTATTATTTGGTATAACATATAAAATATATTTTAAAAAGTAATGGAAAACAAGATCAACAGAGACATTAAATATTTTCATGAAGATTCAGAATTTTCAACAAAATTTCAGTACATTCTATATTAACCCTTAGATGAGCAACCAGGTAAATAACTAGCTATTCACTTTGAAATCTTTTTCACTACAATTGGTTACCTTCTCGTGAAAATTCGACTAAATTGCTTAGGATTCCTATTTCTTGACCCCCTTTACAATGTTCTGCGCTGTGAGAATAAAAGATTTATGCAAAAATATTGTAATACTGAAGTTCGTAGAAACTCATAAGGATGAAGAAATTAAATTTCTTCGAAATAGAGCATCATTGCGATAAGAAATAACGAATACTATAAAGAACGTATTTATTCGAGTCATTTGAGAACGTATACAGAATTTTACTGAAGAATATAGTGAACGGACTTGTAACTGCATCTAATTTTGAAGTATAATTACATTGTGAATCATTACCGTGCAAAGCGTGTTGAGGATTGTCGATGATTCTGATTTGTCGGTCAGGAAGCAGGGGTTCTCCGTCCATACCGCCAATGTCGCTCGGCAGCTGCCAACAGGCATTGTCTTGCTCTGCTAAATTTCTCGGGAAATAGAGTGGAAGAAGGACTTCGTAGATACCGAGATCGCACGGCTCCAGGACGAACACGATGCACGTTATAGAGTCGCCGTACTGTTCCAGAAATCTTCTTATTGTTCCTGCAATTGCGAAAAGTAGAGACGTATATTGAGGCTATTAGGTTGGTCAATTGTAACGAATGAATTAATTCATTTATATGTAAAATGATATGCACTCACTTAGAGCGATATGCGCTCCGGCATCAGGGGGATAATTTCTTCGCACCGAATTAATTACTGGCAGCGCGATTGTACGTAGCCCAAGCTCTCGTGCTTTTTGCAGAACGTTTCTGCAACAAAAGTATGCTGTAGTAAATGTGTCATGGAGAGAAATATATTTTATTGTATACAGAACTCACCTGTAGCAACAGTGTAACGTGTTCTGGGCAGCTGTCTGGTATTTCACGTTGTAGACTGGTCCAACAGTGTGGATAATAAAACGAGCTGGCAATCCGTGCCCCTGTGTCACTCGAATTTCACCAGTTTTGCACTCTATAAATTATATTTCTATGTAACGTAATCCTTTACGAGTATGTTACTTATTCGACACACGATCATATTTTAATCCTTTGCATTCGAGAGGTGTCTCTCAGTCACCATTCGATTTGATACAGCAAAACTATGAAGTAGAATATTTATTATTCTAAATTAAACTTTGTATTACTACGTGAAATATTTAACTAAAATAGCTTTGTCGCTTAATTTATCTGTGAATTATCGTTAAATTAGTTTCAAACAATGTCGTCTGTATTTCGTCGAAAAATGTTGAATATTTCCAGTGAGAAACTTCCGAGTACAAAGGGTTAATTATTCAGAATGCTGCCAAGATTTCAATGACAAAAATTCACTGCCAGAATTCCAATTTTTCTACAGCTATTCGCTCGATTAAATACTTAATTCCGTATTTCCATTTGTACCTTTTACTTCGTTAAATATTTCCATCTTCAGCGGTGAACCAGCCCCAGCAAATATTCTTTGGCACATAGGACTGTTGTCATCCATAGTTTCGTTGGTCGAGTTCACCACCGCGTCCACTTGCAAAACGGAAATGTCTCCGGTCCTGGAACGGTAATTTCGTTACAAGGCCCTCCGAAAAATATACAATCGTCGAATTAAGTAAGTATAAGAAAGCAGTTATTGTAATACGCTCATTTTAAAGTAAACAAAAGAATCAGTCATAGTGATCATAGTAATAAGTGAAAAATGGTACTCTCGAGAGGAAAGTGATTATTCATCGAATAATGAAATGGATTAGAATAAAAATGGCACAAATATCATGAGTCAGTGTGCACTGCTTAAATTAATTAACAAACACTATCCTCAATAAATGCTAGCCTTCTTTATTTAAAAAAATCATTTCCAAGTAATCACGAGCAAACTATCTTCAGTTCGTTTTAGATGTTTCCTCTCATTTTATTTCCCTTAGACTTATTTCGCATTACCATAGCGTAAGTTTGTTGTTGAGCGCCGGCTGGCATGGAAATGGGCTGATGGTGTGATGCGATGGTTCTCCAATTGAATTGGTGTAGTCTGTGAATCTGTGCTGGACAGGGAAGTCGGACCATCTTTTCAATGCGCCCGTCTCCACCACGTCCTGGGCGACACCCAAGGGTTCCATGAGCCTCATTCAGCTGAAACAAACAGTTTTCAGTCATTCGCAGTCGAATAATTTCCTCTAATCAAGGAAACGGGAAACTATCAAAAAACCTCCGTCCCGCGTCCTCCATATTACACGAGTGTCTTAATCTCGCTTTTGTGCTGACAATCCGGAAAGGACGTTAACATTAAAACTACCGCACCCGTCAGAATAACAGGTCTCAGTTTTCTTATTTCGTGATTATTAGTATCCTAAAAGCGTGAAATATTCGAAACGATTTGAAAAATAAATGGTTTCGCTCAATTACTATAATCAATATACGAAGAAACCGAAAATCTATTACAATTTTCAAAAGGATTGTAAATTAACCCCTCGTCTTACTATGTCGCGTCAGACTCGTGATTTAAAATATTCTTTAACAAACATAAATGTCATTCAGTTCTGTTTAAAATGGATCATATTTCTTGTTAGTAACTTGCACGACTTTAAATAAATTTAGACATACAGAAGTAATAGAATTTTTCATTTTGTACATTATTAACGATAGGTAGTTCCAACCGATACAACTGCGAGATTAAATCGTACGGAAACGGGTTAATCGCGTAAAAGTTGTGTAGTTCTAGCGTTAAAGAAATTAATGGCAATGAACATAAAATATTCAATGCGTGTTCTATAATCTTTCTTCATCCTTTCCCATTGTTCCACGTGCACTCCAACATCTGCGTACTTCGATATCTGCGCACGCGCTAGTCGAAATGGCGCGCGATTCGATCCGCACCCCCGATTCCAGGGACTTCCGGCGTCACGGAGAATCAATTTCGGGACGACACGTCGCACATTCGGGAACGTTCAGGGGTATTGCACGGTCCGAGGAAGTCGTAAACAACATTCTTAGTTGTACGCGGCCGGGAGAGGAGATATCGACTTTAACGGGATCGTAAAACCCCGAAAGAGACCAAGGACAACTTGGCAGCGACGAGTATTACGGACGACATAGCTGCTGACGCGAACTACCCCCAATATCGCGGAAACTTAAAAATAAACAATTCCATCGATGGAAATCTGGGGCGCACCCCGGGCGAACGGGAACATCGGCCGTACAAGGACGCAACCCCGATCGGAAAGAGGTTTCGAAAAAACAATATATACACGGTGGCCACGATGTAACGGTCTTGAGATGAGCAATTTCTTTTCTATTCGAGTTTACTTTGAGGCGGTCAAGTTAACAGTAAAGTTATTGGTGACCAACATTTGGATACATTAATTATTACTTAATAATACTTCACAATGGACAATGTTATTTGTTGATGTGGAGGTTATTTCAGTGAATTTTGGTTGTTTATTTTAAGTTTTGTTCGAGTAATCGATGCGATAATTTGTGAATTCATTTGGACCAATGTTGGCACGATTGGGAAGAAGTGTATGTTTAAGTTGAATACGCATTCAAGCTGTTGGCGTTGAATTAACTCGTGTTTTCGATGGAAAAATGTATGAATTAGAACGATTTTAAATAAATGATTTAGTTTTAGGTGAAATTAATTGAAATAGGAATTGAGGCTGATAGTTGCGGATATTAGTTTTGTGATTTGGAAATATAAAGTTGTGTTGGCTGTGTCCTTAAAATATGAGGTCAGTCGTGCAACTTCAGGGAGTATTCTGAATATTCGTATTTAGAATTCATGCTTATTAAGCTATTTAGAAGTTGCTCAAACGATTATTAATGCCTTCTTGATTCACAAAGTGACTATTGTCGTAAGTCCAAGAGGACGTGTCCTTAATGGCCTGCGACGATCTATGTGCACCTATAGGAAGTTCTCGTTAAGCAGCATCGAATATATAGACTCGAGACATAGTTTAAGAGAAAAGAAATAATTTAAAAAATATAGCTGTTCACATCTTACTAAATATGTTTTTACTAATTATTTCCAAGTATTACTATATAAGGATCTCAAGATCCCATTATGTTTCACTACGAAAGATAAGCTTAAAGTTAAGAAGAAACTTAAAACCTTACGATGCCAATAGACATAAGACATAAGTAAACGCGCAAACATTTTACGTAACAAATTGTTTCCGTTAAAAACTAAATCCGATGTCTACTCGATTAACATGCACATACGTCATTTACCATTTCCTATCACAAACAAGAATCCATCTAAACACACCAAAAAAATCTTCCAAGTCAATTTCCTCTAACACACTTTCCATCTACTATATTTTGTAGAATCACCATTAATTCTCCCATAAAAAGAGCATCTACAAGATTTAGTAAAAACTAGTATCACACTAGCGATGTGCAAGCAAGTTTGTCCGCCATCTTAATCGTGATAGCGACGATCCTCTTTCCGTTGCATCACGCGTTTTTCGTCTGCTTCTTGCACGATGAAATAATCAATACCGCGGAACCAGCGTTACAACTAACTTTATAGCAAGATCGTTCTTGTAAAGTCGTCTCGAGGTTGTTCTGTCGAAAAAATTAGTACGCGTTGGCTGTGCTCACGGAGTATATACACAATTCGCGGAGATCCCGTCGTCCTGCGCGCACACAGCCAACCGGCGCGCGTTAATGTTGGCCTGTGTAAGGGTTCAAGTGTAAGAAAACTGTCTCCGTGTTGAACAGAATATAGGCTTCCCTAATGGCAAGGAGACAGAGGCTGGCGCCGTCTGTCCTGCCACGGAACTTATATCCTGGCAACCCCATAAAGAACAGGATCGTCGACCTACCTCTGCCAGGCCCCAGCAATCCTTTTCAATGGCTAATCTATTCAACCACCTGAGGTTTCATGCCTCGGTATCGAAAAACTGAACGTCGATCGATTCATCGGGTTCCAGCGATAATAGCGCAACGACGTTCCGCGTTCCTTGAAATTTCGAGTTTACGGCTGCGCCCTGGAAATTTAGGTCTCCGGGTACTTATGGAAATTTACGTTTTCGGGGCAACGTTTCAGGAACTTGGTTTCTTTATTAAACTTCCCTTCTGAACGTTACGTTATGCGCAGTCTTATTATTGGTTCTATTCGGGAATTTATCTAGTAGACTTTTCAATGTTTCTGGTGAACTTTCCTGTTCTTTTGAAGTGATTCGTGTTAGGATTAGTCGAGGATTTTTGTTAATATTTTAACTGTTTGGCTTATGATACGTGTTAGAGATGGGGTGGTGATTTTAAGTAGAATTTAACGAGCATAAGTATTACGCGATTCTTTTGAATTGAAATTGAATATTACTGTTTTGTTATCTATTGTTATAGTTTATCTACGTTTACTCTAAACTATAACAATTTCATTCTAAACTATAACAATATCAATAGGATATCTGACACTGTCCTCTTTTTCCAGTAAATTATTGATGATAAACTAGTTGTGTCGATTATGGATGAGAAATAAATCATAAGGGATTATTTAGACGCATTTCTAGAAGCGAAATTTGTTTTGTAATAAAGTATGGAGATTATGGCCGAAAGAAAAATAATCTAGTTGGTATTGTAAATCGATTAAAGTGCTCTCATTATGATTACATTATTTAAAAAAATTTGATTTTTCAGAATTGTAACATGTTACAGATGGCATATAATATCGCAAATGAATTTCATTGGAAAATATAAACGTGACGCATCCGCAAACAGAAGATGCTTACTTCAGCAAATATATTTCCTGCGCAGTCGTGACACTTAACTTCGCTATTAAATTCTTTGTAAACAGCGTTACTCTTGAAAATCGATCGGTCCGGATGTGTTCTTAATGCTGCGACTGTACTATGAAGTCTGTAAACATTGTAATTCATTTATGCAATCGATTAGCGTTCCGTTCTATATTCGTCAAGGCTCGTAACATGAAAAGTACCAAAACATGAAAATGTGAGCTTCTACTATCGTGCCATTTCCCGTTTCCCGCGGGTAAAAACATCCGGTGATAAGAGCTCTACGGATCTTTAACCGGCATTGCAATTTTTTCCCTCGAATAAAATTTCGAATTTACGTTGCATTAAATTCCGAAATTAAATGGTAAATTAATTACTTTTTAAAGCAAACTACTACTTATTTTTTAAACAAACCAAGTACTTTGTATATTACAATACGTCATGTTATAATAGCAATTATTATGATTTTCTAATATTTCGATCAGATTTCATGAAACAAACTGTTAAAAGAAAATGTTACTTTTAATTACATTTCCAAATCATCGACGAAATTATGAACTACATTTTGGTGCTGCACCTGATAATACACTATAGGAATAGAATAGTAAACATACTCTTTACAGCATTAACAATTAAATTATAACCACCGTCTGTAGCTATAGGAAACCATGATTGTATCGTGAACCATAGGGAAGTCCAAGCAAAACATGTTAGAAACCCGATTAATCGGACAATATAGGAGTCGATGTAAAGTTAAATGAACGAAAGAAAACACGGAATGCTAATACTACCAAGCAGGTTCATTGACTTTTTCAAAATTCTCTATAAAATCTCCAAGAGTGCACCTATCGAGACTTGAATTGATTTAAAATTCAGTTTGCGTATTGCTAAATCAATTTCTTCAATAATTTCTCACAGAAACATCCGTCACCTTTTTAATAATTGCAAAACGAAGAAGTTAGAAATGGGTCATTTTGATCCGTTCGACAGTTTCCGTGTTAAATCTGGTCATTTAATCAGGCCTCCGTACGGTCAGTATTAATATAAACCCCGTTCATCTATAAAGTGTTCCGAACTATACGCTCGCAAGCTGCGATAAGCGACAAGCGACCAGAACGAAATGGTAAAAACAGTGACAGCGGTTAGTCAGTGCAATTACACCCCCACAAAATCCCCGGTAACCTTTGCACACGGGAAAAGGGTTAATGTTTCGGTCTATTCCGAGCACAAAGGTAAACGCGGTCAATCTAATCGACTGTAAAGGGGCCTTCACATTAAGCGTTGCTCTGTGTCCTTGAAGCTGCATTCGAAATCGTGTCCTGTTTCCGTCGCCTTCGAACGGCCGAGAATCGTTTCTTGAACGAGTACTCCTCTCCGCGAACTTCGCGCCTATCAATCACTGAAAACAGAAGTTGCTCCCAAGGAATTGCATTTCGCGCGGCCTGCGCGCGACAAACTTTGCCAGGCCCCCTCCCACTCCATCCTCCAGCGACGCCTTATCGAATGGACTTTCAGACTACGGACGTTAGGCTATCCGGAAAAGTTTCGTGCGAAACTTTTCTTCCGTTCAGCCGGCAAACTCGTTTCTACGGTTTCGTTTATCCTGTACGATGAATAAACCGGTATCTCGAGATGACCTACATTAAACGGTCATCGATCGGTTCAGCGTCTCGATCCCGTGTTTGCATCCGATACGATCTACATTTACGGATTTTTTCCTGGTTAATCGACAATTTCCGAACCTGTATGTTTTTGCACTCGACTGGGAGGCAAGAAATGCTGCAGGAAACTTTCAGGCGGTTCTTTGCACGGCGTTGACCTTTTGATGAGATAATGCGTAATGAACTACCATTTTCCGGGCAAATTGATGATTGTGCAACCGAATGTTCGTGTAATGGAAATCAAAGGGATATCAAAATAAATGTTACTGATTCGTTCGAAATAATTGGAGCAATGAATTGAACGGAGCACGCGGAAGGAAAATGAGAGCTGTTAAATGTGCGTTATTCCACAGAATGCAAGGTGTAGTATTCTGTAAAATGTTCGCCAGAAAAAATCATTCTCTACCATACAAGAGTTTTATTATAGTTCAAAATAGAACTAGTATATTTTTCTGTCATACTCTTAAATAGAATAGTCCTATTTTTCACATAATACTTTAAAATTGTAATTTACCTAAAGATTGACAGTCTACTTACTAACTCCTTGGCATACTATTTATTTTCGCTACTAAGCTCGTGTAACATTTTACAGAATTTGAAAGAAATGCAACAAAATGGTGGATTCTACTTCAGGTGGAAATTTCGTTTGAAGATAATAAATTGATATCAGCAAAATAGTTGTTTGCTTTGATCCGTGGGTAATGAACAACACTGATTGTTATTAAATTGGTTTAGAAATCTTCATTGTACGGAAAGGGGTTAACTGCCAAGTCCCATCGACTTCCTAGACCGCCGCGAAAATTCATAGAAATATTACGAACGCAACTATCGCACGGGTAGACGGGGGCAGTTAGCACAGAACGTATCCTCGTTCGCGTCGCACGGTCCATTTGCCTCCATTCAATTCGTAAGAACGTTTCGCCCAGCTGCGAGAAAGTTAATTCAATATTCTCCCTCCGTTTCCTTGCGTCACGTTTAATCCTTGGGGGATCAATAGACGCAGGGCGTGTAAATATTTCGAGGCGTCCAATTGTCCGGAAGCTCTCGTTACACGATCGCCCGTCGCGCGCGTCCCGTAAACACAGAGCAAACGAATCAAAGGGCGAGAGGGCGCCATAGTTTCGGTTCGCGGCACGATCTCCCGCGATCCCGTAATTGTTCCCGTTTCCCGCTAAAGGCTAGTGCAGACCGAGAGACAATTGCGTACGTTATCCGTTGATGGGCTACAGATACCGAAAGATGAAACGAGAATCTTGAAACTGTTGGACAATTTGTTGGTCTGTACTTTGTTCACTGAATAGAGTACAAAAGAATGCCTGCGGACGAATATTGAAAGAAATATGTCAGCATACACGTGGTTAATACACTTAAATATCTCAATGTACGAAGAAATCGAACTATACCGCTTTAAAAAAGCGTTTCAAATGTATCATCGTAGTTGATCCTCTAAGCTCATTTCTCGAAGATCGTTTTCATATTGGTAACTTTAAGCCTTCTGTTTTTTCTCCGCAAATGTGGAGATACATGTGCAACAATATCACAAAATTTACTTACAGAGACGACTGGGGACACTGATTTGATATAGATACATGGTATTGTTCGTAGATAATTTACATATGGTACGTTGTCAGAAACAAGTTAATAGAAAGATACATAGTTTTAATTGATCAGAGTGGAATGAGACATACGTAATGTGCCTCTTGTTAATGCAAACAGTAATTAATCAATACCGTAAACAAAATACACAAGAAAAGACCTCTCTTACTCCTCTACCATCATACGTTTCAACTTTCTATCAACGCACAATACACTAAAATCAATTACCCAATTTAATTCACTGAGAGCCCAGATAAACAGAGACTCGGAGGAAACTTTTTCACATGTTTCCAATACTCAATCATATATACCCCAAAATACAGTCTAAGAATCCGAATTATCGAGGATAACCATGACTCTGAGTAATCTCAACAAACAAAACAATCGTAACATACAAGATAGCCGATGTCGAATAAAAATGTTTAATAAGTCAACTAAACTGGTAATAGTGTAATGCAAAGATTGTAACGCTAAATAATTAACAATTGTCCCTGCTTTTCTCTGCTACAAAAAAATAACTCCACGGAAAACCGGACAGGACTTTCGCGGCGCTTAACGCGTTAAGCGAGATTCCACTGTAAATCATCGGACAACGTCGTTCAACGATGCACGCGGCCAGTCCACAGACAATTTGGACGAGCCTTAAGCCGGACAAAAGGGGGGCCAGAAAGTCTGGAGAACGCGGTCTCGTCGCGACCGAACGCTCGTCCGATTCCTCCTTTCCCACACATCAGCGGCGGTGCTTTCAGAGGCGAAAGCTTCGTTTCATCCGGCAGCCAACCAGAACAGGCAGGCCGCCTTCCTATTAAACAACAAACGACCTCACACACAGAGACACCGCACCGGGCTTCACCGGTCAATCGATGTTCCACATTCGAGCAAGGTGAACATTTGCGGGCTGCCAGCCGCGGTTCGCTTCCGCGCCCCTCGGGGGCTTTCCGACTGAGCGCCTCACTCCTCCGCGCGGCCACGGAAAAACGAATTCCCCCGCGGACAAAGAGAACGAGAATCATCGTGGCCTGGCATTAGCATATATTCAGCCGGGATATTCTTTCCGCGATGCTCCGGATGGATAAGGGACCCATTCGCCTCGAGATCCGCTTTGTCACGGATCAAGCTACCGCCGATCCGATTCCTGCGCGCTACTCGCCCCTAATTAGCGTCATTGAATTCGCTAATGATTTCAACACGGTTGAAAAGGAAATTTTGCATTTGGAGATTTGGATTCTTTCGTTTTATCTCTGTGGTTCAGCGGTTCGACGAAAGAGGAGAATCGTGGTTTTTGTATTGCCGAGGGCGGGGGTTGTTTTATTTTGATTTTAATGGGCTTTCGTGGGATGATAGTTACGGGAAAGTTTACCGAAGGAAGTATAAAATTCCCGAGGTAACTTCCCGAGGCGATGTATCGATCGATATTATGAAATTCGTGAAGATCTTCCGGAAGAAAAGAGTACCTCCTGAAGAAGTGTTATTACTCTTCTTGAGGGGAAGATGAAGTTCCGGATAAATATTTTGCAAGGAAACTGTTATATTGTAGTAACGGTATCCGGCGTGTAGATACGATTTTTAATGAATGTTTAAAGGTAAATTAGAATTGTTGAATGGTGTTATATGTATGTTGTAATATCTTTAATAATAGGCTGTGAATATGTACCTGGTTCGACGCCAGAAGTTTCAACCCTTGGAAATTCTCTGTTCCAAAGGAGAGACTCTGGGAGTAAAGTGAAATTTCTGTTCGAGAAATCGATAGACCTCTGGTTCGGTTTATCTTTCTTCCCCTGTTTAGTTTAACTCAAGTAGAATAACAGACAAAATGTAGCTCGGCTGGCAAGGGGATTTAATTGATTTAAATGAATAAAACAGTAACTTAGGTTCGCGTTCGTTCGACAACCATTCTAAAATCGATGTAAAAACGAAGGTAGATCGACCTTTGATTCCATTGATGGAACTTCGGTTGCACCGATGGGACTTTGATCCGTCTATTTCCCTCGGGGTCTCCACGCGCTGTAGCCTTCTCGCGGCGAGACCTGTGCAATGGGTATTACCCTCGATGAAGTATTATAAAACGAGGATAATGGCTGCGAACTTACAATTTCTTTCTCTTGTTCCAGGAATATACGCAAGTCCCGACGTTTCAGAAAAGACTTGCATGGAATTTTTAAATAGGTGTGTCGTTCATCATGCGTCAAGCTTAAATGTAAGATAAAATATCTTCTTAAGAACGAAATACTGAGAAACCTAGATTAACTGGTACATATTTTAGAATATTCATTTGTTATAATAGGATGAGCTATTAGTATGTAACAGACCTGAGGTAAGAAACGAAGTACAAAAGAACTTTCCCTTGAAACGTTTTATGCGATAAATGGTTTAAAGTAGATTCAGGTGATATGGTTGAATGACTCACCCTATATACATAAAATCCTTGTAAGGCGTACGGACATCCATGAAAACGAATGTTTAAGTAAAAGATTAAAATAATCTGTGTCCCCAATTTCACTATTTGCGTTACCGTTTCCATGTAAGGTAACAGTAGAGCTCTCTCGCGAACTAGAAACTCGAGGCAATCGTTGCTCATAATCAACCAGCAACGTGGGATACTCGAACGATAAGATCCCTAGTACTCGACAAAAGACTCCCAGGGCCCTCAGCTTTTAATGAAAAGACGTAGTTCCGTGTCAAGGGCTCTCAACTTTTCTTCGTCGGAGAGGACACAGTACAACGTCAACGGTTCCCAATTCTGCTGTTCTTGAACGTATGACGCCGGCCATCGATGTTCATTAATAACACTCGTCAAACTAATTTCGAAGCTCTTCTCGATACATCTCATTTCGCTTATGAGAGAAAACCCGATTACTATTTCCGTCGGTTAATTTCAATAAAGCAATTAGCACTAGAATTACCAGATAAATCAAAGTCATGTATTTTGGATTTCGTGTTTTTTATAATTATCGAAATGACGTAGGAGATTCACTAAGACATTTTTAATTAAATTGATTTAGTAACGTGTCAATTAACATATTCGGTGCGGACGGGAACTGTAGTTCACAAGAGCGAATCTTGGAAACTTCAGTATTGCCATGGTAATTAGAATATTACTTTGGAAACTATATATCGCTTTGAGAACTGATGTACTGCATTGTGAACTACAGTTGAAAGCTACAATAAAATATGAGTCAATTGAAATTTCAATAGATTCACTGTTGGACGGTAATGACAGTGAAGTTAGACTACTGCATCCATTCATAAACTAAATTTGTCTAAAGTCTACCACTTACAGACTTGAAGCGGTTATTTTTATTATATTTCCTGTAGTGTAAATCAAGGCTTTAATTCTCGATAACACAGATGGTCAGCGTTCGCATGAGAATAAAATGAAAAACATTCATATCTTTAAAATGATGCAGTTCCCATTAACTGTAATTCGTATAAAAAAGAGTACATGCTAATTTAAATCAATTATTTGATTTTAAGATACTTGATGACTCACTGTAACAGATAATATTTCCTGCGCCACAAATCAAGCCTTTAATTCTCAACAACAAACAGTTCATATGGGATTTAAATCAAGAACACTGATATTGTTAACTCTAGGTTTACGGACGATTATTGTACGGTTTATTATATTATTCGTAGAAAAATTGATATTCATTAATATAGATCTTGGAAATTAGAGATTTATACATATTCGCGTAATTGTATCAATCAAAATCGACATAAACGTTTACTAACCAACGTTTTCAAAACTCGATATACGTCAAGTTGACGCATTCCGTAAATCCAGTGTTAAAACGATGCAATTCCCATGGCCATTAAACAATCTGTATAAGAAAAGTACGAAGTCAGCTTAATCGCTCGGTATAGTTCCAGTGTTAATGGGTTGAGTGGAGCGGAGAATCTGTAGATCCTCTTTCCCTATTATTTTTTCACCGGGCCGGCTGTTTTCGCTTCATCGACGGGAATCGCCGGTCACAAAGGATTTGTTTGGAAGCCCCACGTTACAGAACGGCGCATATCGAAAAGGCTTCCTAGGTGCATTGGTCTACCACACTTGACACATACAGTTATCCATGTTGAGGTCACCAGTGAATCGTATCACTCTGGATTGCTACGATTCTGGGTGGTTCTGGGCAATTTGAATATCGGTCGCTATGCGTAGCGACATACTGCGGTTCAAATAATTTTTGCAACCGTTCTATATACGTACAATGGACGACAAAAGCATTACTGTAACGCTAGCATCGTAGGGGAGGTACGTACTTGTAATTGGTGAACGAATAAAGTCATTTTAATGAAATTTGCGGAACGTTCCAACTAATATTCAACAGGAATAAATATGCAGCGACGAAGTTTGTACCTTGTAATTCCGTAATTAATTTCAATGGGAATTCATAACAGTGTAATTACAGGAACGGTAACTGTACGATACACTGAATGAAAATTCATTTACCGAGCCAGCAATATGCATATTACGTGTTTCCATTGAAATTAGTTGGCGTTTATGGATATTATTAATGTACAATATTAATTCAAATAATACACAACTATTATAAAAAATGAGATTATTCGTTTGCAACTATGCTACTGCACCCACTTTCATCGAGTTACTTTGTATTCTTTTAAAATATGGACACTCTCTTGATACTGTGCGTTATCTTCATTTAATCTTTAAAGCAAATGCGCATAATATGCATACCGTGAACAGAGAGTTCCTATTTCTTCCAAGCAAGGACTTCAGGGATGAGACAAATTGCCAGGGTGATTGTATGCGGTATTATCTATGCGCAACGCTCAATTGAAATTCGCTTGTAAATTGTTCCACAGTGTTCTAGATTCATTACGATCGGAAATACGCGTTTATGGAACTCCGAAACCGACGATGTTCGAGAGGGTTAATCCAGGGGAGAGTATATTCCGCGAAATAAAATTTTGAATTCCAATCGGTTTAAGTGTCTACTCCCTGGTCCACCCTTCGAAATCAAATTCAATTGCTTCTGAAAACTCGCGGAGACTGGTTCGCCCGTCCGAGCGCCGCGTTTTCTCCGCGACAAGCCCGAATTCCATTTGGATCTGTCCTCGCGGTAGACGGAAATTTCCCAAAAGTTATTGAAACATGCCAACTCGGGGATCGATGACGAATGGTTACCGCCTGCGTTATCTGCGGAAGGAGTGGCATTTCTGACTGGCCAGTTCTTCGATTATTTTTCGTTGTTCTCGCCTCAATAAAGATAAACGACGCGTTTTTATCTACACCTGCAACGTGTACCACTTATTTGTTCCCGCGAGGGAAGTTGTTTTAGCTGTCAAAACAGTTTAAGTACCTCGAATTGTCGTTCATCGCAGGATTCGCGAAATTTTGTTGAATACAATATAGGTGTATTCTTTGAATTCCGTATTAAAACAATGTGAAACGAAGAATGGAGAATGCCGCGATAACAATATCGGTGAAAATAATGTAGAAAGTAATTGTATTGTACTTTGTCGATTAACATTAAAAGGAAGAAACATATTTTGGCGATGTATAATGTAATTTGTTTTTTACTTTTGTGACAATTAAACGCTTGGCGGACGAAATGAATGTTTAATTGAATTCTAGATTCCGCAAATTAGTCTATAAAAATGTTAATTTCAGTGGACATTCGTGTTATATAGGCATGCAAATTTGGTTAAGTGTTCTAATGACAATTGAGTAATTATAACGATCACGTATACGCGAGAAATCCTGGCGTGCGTGACAACGAATAAAAGTAGAACACGCTATCGAGTTCTTCGCAGTGATTTTAATTCGCAACAAGCTCCAAGGGGACTTTGATGAAATAAAAATCGTTTTTCAAGTACGTACTCTATCTAGACGATGATTATCGACGAACTGAATGTTCGAATGTCGCTTATACTTTTTCGCATTTGCTAAGAATAATTAGTTTACAATAATGTTATTTTCAAATCTATACAATATATAAAAAAAGTATGGGAAAATTATTTTTTGTAGAAAGTTTTATCTCTGAATAAATGAATGCGAAAGATTTGTTAATCACGTGTATCATCAAATAAATATTTTTTTTCATTAATTTGCAATGGACATATAATTTTTTCCTATTAAAGAATTATTCATAAAAAAGTAAGGCTCCGAAGAAACTTACAAGAAAAAAACTGTTGATACTAGAAATGGAGAAAAGAAACAGAAATGTTAAAAAATTGTACATCGGCATTGTTACGACGACAATTAAAGCGGTCATGTAAAAAGGTCAGCGACTGTCACATAAATTATCTGGGTTACGCTTACATAGATAGCGACACGTGGAAATTGTCGTTTCTCCTTTGTTTTTGAGCAACGCTAGGTTCCGTAAACATGCTGGGAATTTCAGTAGGTATCTCTATAAGAATGGAGAAAAATGGCGAACCATGCAACGGAACGACTGTCCGTTTATGTATCGGGTCGTCCGATGAATTACGTTGTTTGTGAGTGTCCCAGTAGAATCTCCGTTATCAAACCGTTCTCTTGCCCTATTATTCAAACAGACAATGGTTACGTTTTATGCTACCAGAGAGTTCTTCGTAGGAATGTAGAATCATCCAACAATGTAGTCATTGTTGGCTGATGCTCGAGCTATATCGAGAACAGAAACCGCGATAATTGTTACCAAAGGGAAACCAGAAATTTGATTTCATTTTGTTCAACTAGCAAATCATGTATTAATATATTTAAATAGTTTTATTTTATATTTCGATTGTTCACTATGAAACCCGTTCTAAGATCTTCCACAAAGACGCGATGGAAGTGACGCGCAGTTGCGAATATTTCGCAAACATCTGTGATTCACGGCAGCATGATCGTTACTCATTTTTTATCGAGCCGCAGCGCGACTTAGGCACGTGTGAAATTATTATTTGATAAATTAGTTTGATCAAATGACGATAACAGTTACTGCAAATATTTGGGAACGAGGGCAATTCGATAGGTAGTACGCGACCTATCGACAACGCCGTGTAAGCGAAATCTCTGTTTAATCAGCCTCGGATTCGATAAGATAAAAAAGTAGGTAACTCTCACGACTGATAAACATTTTTATACTTTTAATTCCTAAAGATCCGTGGAAAGGAATGACACTCGTGCGATACAAGTTTATAAACTGATTTCACGGATAATCGAAAATACGTTTTTAATTTAACTATAAGAGGAGTCGTTATCTGATTTCATAATACTTGTGTCATTTCTTTTTATCGAAAATCAAGGAATAATCAACAAATGAATCAAATAAGACCGGATTTTATTAGTAACCACTTGAAGGTGAATAAGGAAACTTGTATATGTAGGAAATATATTTCCAACATTAAAGTCAATGTTAAAAAGATCACGCTTAATGAGGAACACAAAAGAGACATTTAAATCGGTTATAAAGTCAATGTTACAATAGTTGAAAAAGGTGCAGTGAATCACGAAGTCGCGCAAGTTACACGGACTATAAAACTCTTCGAACTATCCTTCTTTCCGGCATTCACGCGGAGAACGCGGTTAATGTCGGTCGGCCATATTGGACGACAGGTATCGACGATTATTTAATGCCGAATCGACGATGCCCCGGGGATTGCATCACGATCGGGGACTATTATTCTTATACATCCACCCCCGATCGAACGTCTCGGTAAAAAGATTCAACTAATTTATGAAAACATTCGTTATTTCTATCAGTTCCTGGGAGAACCTCCTATGACCTAGATTAACACTAAAACTACCAAACAATTAAATTGGCTCTTTGAAATTCCTCTATAGAAACAAGAATGCATCTATCGCGACTTTAATTGATTTACAATCCAGTTTGCGTATTGCTAAATCAAATTCTTCAATAATTTCTTAAAGAAACATCTGTTATCTTTTTAATAATTGCACAAAGACGAAATCAGAGAAGGGTCATTTTGATCCGTCGGGGAGTTTCGGTGTTAATCATGTTAAAAATTAGTTGTTTGCGCTGCTGGAGTATTTTATGTACTTGTGTTTAGTTTTCGTGTTTTTTGGTAACAGTATCTGTTGCTTTAACCCTTTGCTCTATGATTTAGTTCTCAATTGTGTCAATGTAACTACCTTGATCGTTCACAATTCATTAAATAAAGAGAAAGATTCTGAACATACTCAATATCCATTATAAACTATATTAACCCTTTGAGTGCCAAGGAGCGATACATTGCCTCTTCAAGGTTTTTTTTTGTATAAGAATTTTATGAACTTTTGATAAAAATTAATCAAAATATAAATTTTTGTTTATAACGATGCATCTTTGTCTAAAATTGTCTGGCATTTCTCGTGTATTTAAAATTTCCCCAATAACTGAGGAATAATATTTAATTTGTATTTATGCTGGTTAAATTCCGTTTAAAATCTTCACCACCAGTCTGACGCGTTATTATAAGGCAAGGGGTTAATACGCAGAGCGGGAATTCAATATTCAATGTGCCTGCGTTAAAATATCGAACGACGATAGGCTACGCTTGTAATGGCGATAATAGCATTTCGCGTTTCATTGATTAGGAACGATAGGATACGTGTATCGCAGCGAGGCGATTGCAAAAATGTACACCGTGGCGTTGTATTATTCCACGGTAATCTTATCAAAAGTCTTATCTGAATCCCGCGTGTAATCCTATTATCCCCTACTTTTCTCGCGTCGATACTTACGTTGTTCCCTGAGTCGCGGTTTGTCACGAGACAAGGAAAACGGCTCGCCCGACACCTCATACGTAGTACGAGCCGTTTATTTTGAAAGTGGCTTAAGCCCAATTAAAAAGAGAAACCAGTCGAATGTAGAAATATAATCAAGACATATAGAGAAAATTCTCAGAAATCAATTAACAGGAGAACATACAGAAATTAAGAAGCAACTTTATTTTATTTCAATATTTCACTTATTGATGTATTCTAAGAAAGCTTAATGTTATGTATGTATTTATGATTTTGTTGTATTGAATCAAGTGATGGCTTAGAGTCACGTTTCGAATGCAAAGGGTTAATTCGATCTCTTTTGAGAAATGGACTTAGGCCGGTTTCAAAATAAACTTTAATAGGCTTTATTACTCGAGGAGTGTTTGTTTAGTCGAAGACAGTTGTGTCTGGTGTTCCGAGAAAGATTAACGAAGTTACCCACCGCAAATATTTTCGCATCGATTTCAGCTTGACATGTATTTTCGCAGCGACTCGAAGAGTCTTTGTGCAATTGTGCATTATTTTTATGCGTACGAATTCTGATTTAATGATTAGGTTCGTTAATTAAAGTATGGATGCTATCGGGCTCTGGAAAATAATTATTTGTCAATATACACAGATGTAATGTTATTCAAGTTAGTTTTAAGAAAAATAACTTTGTTGTTAATTATCTTGCAGAGTTTTTTCATTCTGAATACTATTATTTTTCGAAATAAAATTTTCTAATAAAATCAAGTAAACGAATGATAATAATTGTTTCGTGATTTAATATTTTTGTCATTTTTTAATTTAATCAATTGAACATTCTTAAGTATTTATATTTAAAATGAATACGTGGAACTAAGACGTTTTTAAGTGAAACGTACGTTATTAAAGGTGAACAAGTAATTCCCTTGACGTCACGAAATAATTAACTACTTCTTACCACGTGTTACTGTTTTTGTTAATTCCACGTTTCTTAATTAAAAGATATTAGGGCATGCATAATATTATCCCCTCCGTTGTATGTACCTTTTGTACGATAATATAACGTGGCGTAAACGAACGAGGTAGCTGTAACCCAGATTTAACATGACTCTAGTCCAAAGAAAATGATTTCAGTAAAATATATGCACTATTCCATATACTAGTTGCGTCTTTTATTCGAATCTCCTGGAAGCCTCAAGTATGATAATTTATGTTGACCTATACAAAATTGATGTGCATGTCACAGGAAACTCTACACTTTAATAATACTGTAAAATCTCGTTACCTAACACCTTGGCGACTGTCGGCGCCTAAAGGCTCCTTTAAAAATTTGGTTTCGGTGTACTGTTAGCGCCCATAAGCGCCAGTAAAATGTTATTGACAATAATTGCAGCGAAGCTCGCTTAGATATGACGTAAGTAAATTTTAATTCAACAATTACACCTTCCATTAGTTATATATTGTATAAATCTGATTATTTTACATTGGTTTGATTTAGTTGAATTCAGTGTTTTGATGGTTTCAATACACTTTCTCCGAAATACGCGTTGACGCAAAATTCTGCAGTAACCAAAGGGTTAATTAACTATAATTACTTTCATCAAAATTATATATAGCTTCCGTAGATTAATTTTTAAGAGATTATTATATTCCCTAAAAAACCACAAAATTATCTAGAAATGTTAGAAGTGACATTCCGATAGTTCCGAAGATCGATAATTTTCACGTGTGTAATAAAAAATTAAAAGGAATTAGATTTTACTATTTCCATTAGATTTCATTTGCATCTACACGTTTCATGACACTAATTGTATTTCTCACCTTGAAAATGACCGATAAAAAGTTGCAGTGTGTATCCAATATTGTCCTCAGACTTGGAAATTATCAATTATTCTAATACAGAAACTAGTATACCTTATCGTACATATTTTCTTTTTGCTTCATGCTATGCATCCACGTATCTGATAAACTAAAGACATAATTCGAATAAATTTCAATGTCGTATAATTTATATAGCTTCAGATGGACACATAATTTATAAGAAGGTAAAAGATGAAGTAGGCCAACACAGACAATAAATAATCCGAATATTCCAAAAATATCTCTATAGTATGTGGCTAACACTAGAACAGCCGAACGTTTAATATATAACATATAACATTAATTATAATATAATATAAATATTAATATATAATTCTTATAACAACTGAAAAAATACATATTTTCCCGAGTTCTTCCTATATTCATTATAATATTCAAATAAAGCTATTTTTTCAAAACAGTTTCGAATGTTTAGCACTTTTAAGATAACGATAATTGCGAAATGCTAAAACTGAAATAAGTAAAAATTGTAACAATGGATTTCCTTCGGTTTCTTCATACATTCGTTGTAGTATTCGAGTGAAACTATTTACTTTTAAAATCATTTCAAATATTTAACAATTTTAAGACATCATAAGTACGGAAGAAGAAAACTGTAACCCGTCATTTCGACGAGTGCGCTAGTTCTAGCGTTAAACTGTCTTCCGAAACCGATCGAAACGAGAAAGCAATGATCCTTTCTTGTCGACCTTTTCCACGGATATTTTCGCGAGGTCCGCGATCAATGCGCAACGATGATACGTCCGTGACGTAAGATTCGATATCCGTTCACGGGTTATTTAAACTGACATTATTGCGGTGTTACGTCATTTCGGCGGCTCCTAGGGGCGATGGAATTCTGTAGCTAACGTTCGAGCGCAAAATGAAGCGGAAAAGGCGCTGCGCGTTTCGTTCTGGCGTTGAATCGCGCTGGTGATTCTCGTTAACAAAGCATCGTTAAGCGATTACCATCTGGTATTTCCAACTCGGTAATAATCAGTAATCGCTCGGTAATTCTCGCGCAAACATACGGTCCCAGGATGATTCCTGTTTAAAGAATCTTTTTTAACTAGTTAGCAGTTTTCGACGAGTCATGCGTCAAAAGTAGTTACAATTTACTGTTTAAGTTGCAAGTTCAGTGAAAACTGAAATATGTTCGTGAATTTCAAGATGTTCTGAATAGTTGGAGGCTAAGGTGAAATAAAACGAACAAATAAAAAGATATGAATCGTTATTACGAAGAGACTGTATATAGTGTCAGCAAAGTAGGTGTTCTAGAATCAAAATGTTCGTGTTCGATTTGCGAAGTGCTGTTATGCGTTGCGCCTTACTTTATTCGATGTTATTCCACAACAGTGGATTAAACTAACTACTTTTCTAAGTAATTGATTTTTCATGAATTGTTTTCCTTCGTATGCGAACTATATGTGTTTAAATTAACTAAATAAATTAATGTTAGTAATGAAATTAAAAAATACCAGTCGTTTCATTGCAACTTAATTCTATGATATAACAGCTACGCGTATTCTGTGTTGGACGAGATATATTTAAAAGTTAGAGAACAAAGAGAACGAAGTTAGAAAACAACGCCGTAGTGTCGCTGACGATGATTTTTTGTTAAACAATTGTCGACTCGAATGAATCATTCGTTCTTGAGGATTCTAGGAGAAAGGATCATCGTTCCAAACGCGTACCAGCGAGTGCCACTTAAAGTCGCGTGCTCTGACATTCACAAAACATTTCGTTTGCATATTTCTTTTCAAAATAGGTTTCAGTTTTCCCATTTCGCAATTATTGATATCTTCAAAGTGCTAAATATGCAAAACTATTTTTAAACTGAATAGTTTCACTTAAATATTATAACAAATACACGAAGAATCCGAAAAAATATCCATTGTTACAATTTCGATAGAGATTACATATTAATCGTATTAAACGCTCGGTAGTTCTAGCGATAAGTATAATTAAAAGCAAATGCCAGATTTCTCGCGGATAATCTTTCACCAGTGTTAGTAAACGGTGGAAAGTCTGCAGTAAATATTGCAAAAAGTATTAATCGTACTAAACGCTCGGTAGTTCTATCGTTGAGGCGTGCGATTTTAAACGATACACGCTGTACGTATTCCATATCGCGTCTCACCGTCGCGAGGTTCTTTGTGTGCACGATTGTCTTCGGACAGTAGCGTTATCGATTCATCCGTCGTGCATTATTGAGTGTTTGATCGTTCGTAATAGCTTCTTCTTTCGTGTCAAAATAGCGGACGATTGGGTAAAGTTTATTTAGGTCAACCGGGCGAAGGAGACACACGCATCCACGGAATGAGAAGTCTTTTACATTAGCTACGCCATTGGAGCGCGGTTCACTGCACTGCTAATCTAATATAACGATTCTGTACGATTTCCGTCGCTGATTCATGTTTAACACGCACCCGCCGGACGGCTCGTAGCCTCTTTGTCGAGATAAACTTTGTTTCCTGCCTTTCGTTTCTCACGGACCTTGTTCTCGCAACGATCTCTTACAACAGTCGTTGCATAGTTCTCGCTGCAACGGACGCAACAGCGTCTTCACGATGTCGAGGACTCGCGAGTTTGATCGTGTTCCTTATTCGAGTTGTTCGCAAAGTCGAAGTGACTAACTACAGTCTCCGATTCTTTCCAAATTTTATTGCCTAAATATATTGCCTAAACATTTGATTGACCTTTTTATGTCCATTAATATCAAGTTTCTCTACTTTTCATTTTGCGGAGTTGATCATTTCGGGAAATGAATGGTTCACGGTTTCGAGTTTCGATTGTTATCGTCATAGATATATACGTTTTTAATATTACTTTTATCAATGGTATATAATAAATGTGAAGTCGGTGTCTGTGTGAATTATTTGAGCTTCTCATTAAGTTCTTCAGGAAAGAAATTTGTAAAACTGTTATAGGATTATGTAATAAACGAGTTCTTATAATTTTAAGTTGGACGGCAGTGAGCTGTGCATACTATATGTATAATTAAGTGCAGTCTTTAAAGGAAATTACTTTTTATTGTCCATAAAGAAACCAACTGTTTTCTTGTACGTTCGCGTCGTATAATGTAAACGGTGATCTTGTTAAAGCTTGAGGTCTAATAATTATGCGAATGTAAAATTATAAAGTATTCGTTGATTAAGACGCGTGGTCGAATTAGATGATTAAATGAAACGAAATTGCAAAATGATTATTTCCATTGTGTCGCGAGCTAAACATTGTTTACAGGAGTGAATAATAAACGATAATCTGATTTGATCTCCACGTCAGTCGGATACAAAGGAATTAGAAGCGTAATCTAAGCAATCTAATCTCTAAAAGCAAAATGCACACATTGACGGTATATTGTAGCACTAGTATTTAATAAATATTTTATCCAATTAAATTAGTTGTTACACACACATTAATTAATTTTAACAATTCGTTTCAATATCGAGTACCTCTGCAAATATAGAGTTTCTATCATTAGGAAAATTATAAGGCAAAATATAAAAGTAACAATATTTTCTATTGAAAGCAAGGAGAAAGATAATTTTCTAAAAATAGAATGCTATTCTAAAATTGAATACACTCTCATTAATCAACAACGAAACTCACTCGTTCTCTATTGTATAACTTGTTTCCTTATGAATTTCATTACTGTGCACTTAAAGGTGCTACTTACGATATTTAAGATATGAAAAAAGCTGAGTAATACTATTAAGATTTCAAGCATGATAAAATTTTATAATTCCTTTACGATCCTCATCAACGTGATTTCATAATGAGACGAAAAACATGAATAACATGAACGCAAAATCTCAAAGCTCTCACGGCTGATGACGTAATAGTGACGTCTTTCGGTTCGTCAGAAGACCACTGTCGTACTATTATGTCTTCTCGTAAGCCTAAGTTGGAAGGAAGCCTTCGAAACTGAATTCTTATTTTAAACATTTACGTAGGAGTGTGTACCTCTTAAGCTGACGAATACTCGACGCATAAATGTCTTTTATTATTTAAATACTGTTTGCCCTTCATTTTCTTCGGTCACAGAAACATTCATTTAAATTCCGAAAGCAAATTACTTAATGACTGGTGTTGAATAAATAATTCTCTATTAACATCATCGTTCGATACTGACCAATTAGTGAACCTAAATTGCACCAATTGATTTGAAACAACATGTATTTAACAACTCAATTTTATTACCGTATGAAATACTCGTATGAAAATCCATTTATAACCTGTAGTATACTTTTTTAATATCTTAAAAAATTAATTTTAAGATAATAATGTTTAAAAATTATTCAGAACGTTCCAGTTTCGTACACAATAAAGATTTTTATTAAATTCCGCACAATGTCCGTAAAAATAGAAAACCTCATTTAAACCCTCCTCCATCTACGCCATGTTCATCAAACAAAAGGTTAAAATAACATATGCTTTGAACTTAAAATGCCGAACAACGTTATCAAAAAAGGTGCATATATACATATATATTAGAATTCATATTGGTACGACCAGTGTCACGACTTTCAGCCATTAAAATTGATAAGAGCCTAGTTTCTTTACTCCGCTTCATAGATCCTAGTTAGGATCTCCGTTTTCCTCGTGAAGAACGGACCCAATTGCTCCGACTCGTTCCTATAAAAGATTCAGGCATGGAAGCACTCAGGCTACCAACACTTTTCATTCCGAGTACGAAAGAGTTAGGCGCTGCAGTGGACGTGAAAAATTCAGGCAACGAGTTTTCCTCGCTCGCTCCGATTCTCATCGAGACCGAAGGGATACCACTCGAACTCGGCTCTGATAAGCGTACACTCGATAATTCGAGTTTACATAATGGCGATAATTTTATTACCCGCTCTGTTATCGGAGCAACGCAGTATTCGATTCGCAAGACAATCGATGAGAAGCCTGGAAACGAAAACTGCGAAGTCGAAACGCGGTTTTATCGATATTTTATCATTGTTATCTACAGAGAGGCTCGTGCCAGTCGTTCGGCGAGATTACCGAACTCCATGCTGTGTTTTCAGGCAACCGGTTCCGAAATTTAAATAAATTATGCACCAGGTACTCGCGTAAGGGCGTGAATGATTAACGTTAAAAGGGGGGGGGGGGGGGGGGGAATTCAGTCGCAAGTCCCGCGAAAGTTTTGAAGAATTTTAGAGCGAGGGAACGACTTAAATATTCAGCAGCTTCCCTCGCTACTGCTTCTACACTAATTTTCTGTGTATGAACGGGCCACGTAACTTTCAATTTAGGAAATAGGTCTGCAATCTCTCACGCATCGATTGCATACGCTTTAATATTTCAAACGCGAGTGAAAGATATCGAAGCGTATTTTTATTACCGGGCTAGTTTCGGAATTCTTTCTGATTTGAGTAATAAATTTATGACATATTGTTTTGAATGACTAGAATTAATTTCACTCATAATAATATAATTTTAAGCCAAGCAAATAACTGAAATGATTGAAATTATATGCTGGTGAATACGATAATGAAAATTCATCGAATCTTTTATTTTAAATAAAACGTAAGAAAGTAGAATAATGTTTTCTCTTTAGAAAATTCACCAAATATTACAAGAGTCTAATAATACACAAACTATATATACAATTTTATATAATATGAATCTTTGTATAATGCATTAATATGTGAAATATTGAAATAGAATAGATTTGTTTCTTAATGTAAGTATATTTTCCCATTAGTTTCACAGAATATCTCTATATCTCATAGGAAAATGTTGAACATATTTAGTGAAAAACTTTCGAGGGCAAATAGTGGAAGGTTAAATCATGAACATTTTCTAGTTGCGTAGAAGAAGCTACGTCGAAAATACAACGAGAATCGAAGAACATAAAAATACATAGCGAGCTGTGTAAGGTTTGAACGCTGCAAAGAATCAAATTCAAGAAAGACACGTCTGGAGGCATGTGACGTCGCAGGGAGATTTCCTTTCCGTCGCACCATTCCGTTTCGCAAATTTTTCTTGCTTCCTTGTTCTTCTAGCCAGCGCATTCCGCTCGTTTCACCTTTTATTCGACTCCGGAGACGCGGACCGAATGTCACGGGATCGAGATCACGGACAGAGACGAAATCATCTGTCGGTCGATACAGGGACGCCCAGAGGAAAACGCTTGAATACTTTATACGGGGCCACGGATAGAAAGCTGTCGCCTACAATATCGGGTCACCCCTTGTACAATACTATCCCTCGAGTTAATGAAAATTATTGAATTATCGCGGTTGAATACGCGCGAAACACATTTATTCGTGTGCTAATAAAATTGAAACACGAAATAATTCTGTTCCTTTCCATTGACATGACATTTCTGTGACATTAGGGCGAAAGATATGAATATGGAATGTTCTTTAATGGTTTCCGGGCTATTTTGATTTCAATTTTCAATAGAAAATATGTTTTTACTTTATTTTTTGTCTCTGTTCTTGAAACATGAAATCCAATCCAAGCTCTAATGTTTTAACTATCAAATTGGTGTTCTCCATGGTTTAGAACTATTAATTTATTAAACTATCGACACTAGACGAAACTGATTTGTTCTTACAAGGAAACCTTTTCAACCGACACACGCCGATTTTAATGAAACTTATGCGAGACAGTTTTTAAGAAAATATTCAACATGCATTTTTCCTTATAAGCCAACATCCACCTTGAAAGGTGAAAACATTCCTCAAAGTTCAGGGTTCAATGTATATTTTTTACAATATCTCTGAAACTAGGGGCTGTAGAAAAGAGATTTTTGTTTAAATCGTTCGCATCGAAACGAACAATTCAGATTTCTTTTCTACACTCCCTAGCTTCAGAGATATTCTAAAAAATCTACTTTCAACCCTCAACTTTGGGGTGTGTTAACTCGTGGATGGTGGCCGATAAGAAAAAATACGTGTCAAATATTTTCTCGAGAACTCACACAAATTTCATCAAAATTGGCGTGTGCTGGTTGAAAAGGTTCCCTTTTAGTTTCCACACAAATTTCAGGTATAATTATATCTTGCTGAGATCCGTTGAGATTTTTATTAATTTAATGAATAATTTTCTGCAGAAATGAGTAATTTTTAGTTTGCGGTTCTAGTGCGAAAAACCTCTGGTTACAGACTGCTAAACCGGAATATGAGTAGAGTATACTATCTCCCTGAGCCATCGCGCGACATACTCCACTATCAGTATGTCATTCGACCCTTGAAGAAGCTAGCTAGCTGTTTGTGACACGGCTTACACCCGAAAGCGCCTACAGTGAGACCTGCGCCATGTATTACGTCGTTTCGCCCCCGAGCGGCAGATTCCGTAGAACTGTTCCGTATAAATAAAACTCTTTCATTCTGCGTAATGAAAGTTTCATAACGATTTTACACTGTAAACTGTTTCATTCCGCTGGATGAAAATTTCAGAGGGCCTTATACTGCAGTCTTATACCCTAATCATTTAGAAAGCATATTCCTGTCCACAACCCGAGCGCAAATGAAGCAGTTTCTGCGTATTAATATCACGAATTCGCTTGAATTACAAATTAAACAGATCCTCATTAAATCTTGAAGTCAACACGACGTAACACATGAATAAAATATTAATGCACAAATGAATATGGCTGTTCACGAAGCGCTGAACATGGGAACGAAACAGCGGTTCCAAGAATCCTAGAAAATACAGATTATAATACAGATTTAACAAGCTACAGCTTCCAAGCCACAGGGTTAAGATACATATTCTTACAATTGCATCAATCAAAAGCAATATAAACTTGCATTTTGTAAATATTTAAATCATGACAGTGTTTTTGCAAGAGATTTGTAATTTGATTTATGTATTTGTACAGATACAAGACTAGGAGACCCTTCGAATCTAAAAAAAGAACGTATTGTTTTAATTTTTATACAAAACTAGAAATTAGTGTTAATATCCACCGAATTCACTTATTCCCAAAGAATTATTCTCAAATTTCAATATTACATTTGTCCCGACAACAAAATCCACGATTCCCTTCAAACGCGACCCGCCAATGGTATTTATCTTAATCAAATCCGCCTAAACGCCCTCACAATCACGCTCCAAGATCCACTTTAAGGCGTCAAAAGCCGTCACGCTAATTACTCAATCCGACGTTTACGTTCGCTGGGACGCCTAATTGTAAAGTAGATATCCAAGTAAAAGCGGAGCCACGCGCATGTCTGTATCTACGGGATCCTTATGCTTCACTGTACTACGTGTAATACGTACGTGTCGCGTGCACTTGTGAGTGCAGTCGAAAATGCAACGGGCGCGATGACATTTGAGTCAAGCGACGCGTCTCAGTCAGCGCGGAAACCTGTTTCCCTAATTAGCGGACTTCCCAGTCGCGAAGACGTTTTTCCTCGAGGCTCGAGGGCCTTCTCGAGGGTCGGCCCTCGAGCTTTCGAGCAGCCGGCGTTGCAATCTGCTTGGGAAGACCCGGGACGAGAGGATCTCTTCTCCTTTCCGTTTCTTGTTCGTCGGTTCCAGTTCTTTCGGCCGGAATTTCGGGTTTCGCGGAGCGCCGGACGAAATTGAATTTTTTAATTATCGCCGAGCACACGTCCACGGGAAAATAACGGGGGTAAAAAACTCCTCGCGAACTGCCCGTGCTCGGAGGAATATTTCAACGGCTGGCGTAGGGTCAATTTATCGCGAGCAGTTTATTAGTTGGTTATTTTTTGTTTGCCTTTAAATTCAGGTTAACTCCGCCGGGGGAAATTCGAGGCGTAGTTCGAAGAGATGGGGGGAGGAAAGGAGGAACGTTGAAAAGGTAAAGGGTTTCAAAGAATATTAAGTTATTAACGGGATATTTAATGCGCGCTACAGGCCAACAGTTTCAGGCCACGTTACCGGCTGTTCTCCTGTAAATTTCTCGGTGATAGGGGGAAATTGAGAGTCCTATATCTATCCGCGCTTGCAGGAAATTACAGCCTATGCCGCTTTTGTAATTGGTTACACGACTCACTGGGCGGTCTGGAAGTATTAAGCTCTCGCCCCGTGGTTTCTTTCGCATTGTGCTCGCTGAGACTGTTTTATCAGTAATAATTCGATGGAAAGAGAGAGTTCCGTGTTTGTATTATGCTTACGTTTAGTTGAATGACTGACAATTGATAAAAGAAAAACGAGAGTTGGATCTGATAAGGTCTATTTGAAATTTTCGTCATCAGTTTGACACGGGGTTACAAGGTTACAAGGCAAGAGGATAAATATCTATCGATAGTACAAGCATTCAGATATTTTAAAGGCTACGTATTTTGTGGTTTTATATGAAAATTTGATTTAGGCGATAGAGATGTGGAAACTATGTTGTCGATTCTGTTGACATGGGTCACTATACTACTATATTCTGAAATAAATTGTGTCTTTCGTAAAATTGGATAAATAAAATAAACCGGAGTACATCATATCTTTTGCAAAATAATTCTGTTCGTTGTAAAACATTGTACGCGAGAAATGTGTGCACTGCTGGCTTTCATGCAGTTTAATTTTGAGCTTTCTCGGTAAGAGGTATAATATTTACGAGGGAATATCATTTTGCATAGAGTAGTTTTAACGAGAACATGAATCTATCACTGCGCATTTGCCAGAATGTATGGAAGGCAGGAATGTTGGTAATATTAAGAGATATTTAATGACCACTAAAATGTAATGATTCTCGTAAACAGTGTCACGGCCGTAACTATACTGCGTACGGGAAATATTGCGCGTTACAGCAGAAAAGTAAACACTTTTTTCCACGTTTCCTGCCCGTATTCTCTTCCTTTTTTGAAACCCACGTAATGCTTTTCTTTTCACGGTCGTGCGGGGAATGCTCGTGAAAACGAATTGTGTTTCGACGAGTTCGCCCATGAATATAAAATGTTCCATCAAGCACGTAATGTTTCCACCAGCAATGATATTCCGAATATTTGCAAAATGAAGATAAAATTGAACCTTACGTAGTTGCCCGTTCACAATTTCAACGTGCTTCTGGTATTTATAGAATTTCGTTATTATCCATGTACTTGTCGCGTTGAACACCGAAAACGCTTTCGAAATATTGCCTCCGAATCGGATGTAATTACAGGAGAATCCAATAGAATCACTGATAAAAGCGGTCAATATTTTACGAACCCGAATTCTGGTCCTGTCCGTGAGTAAATTAATTATTAATTCACCGACATGATCGCGAGAATCACTATGGAGAAATTATTCGGGTAACTAGCATTACCTATTTACATAATATTTTGATAAGTGTAATATTCTTATAAGATATATTTCGATTTCTGCGGATTTATCGCACTTAACGCTAAAATTATCGAGCGTTTTATACGATTAATATGGCATTCCTATAAAAATTGTAATATGTTTTTTCGGTTTCTTCGTACATTCGTTATAATATTTGAATGAAACTATTTCTAAAATCATTTCGGATATTTAACAATTTGGGAACGGATGTATTGATGAATATTCTATAATAATGGGAATAAATATTCTTGACTAAATTGATTTTCTGCAATATTGATTGTTATATGTTAATGATGTTCAGGTTAAATGAATCTAAAATGTTCCAACGTACGTGAAGTTCATGCATGACAACGAAAGTATGCCCTAGAAAGTGATGAGTGAGATGAGTATATCCGAATGTATATATTGTGCTTGTGATCTGATTTGGATTCATTATTTTATTGCATCTCGTGTAGTAGAAATATTGTTTATACAAATGAAATATTCTCTTTCCCCTACGAATAAAAAAACTGAAACCCGTCGTTTTGACGGACGCGCAGGTCTAGTGTTAATTATACATCATAAACAACATAGGACTTTGGCAACTAAAATTAGTTGCACTTTCATCAGGATTCCTGCAAAGATTTCTATACTCGTCAAATCCTGTTTCGTAGATTTCAAAAATCATCTATTCAAGTAAATTCTATGCGGCTTGTGTATGGCACAGTGGAATTTTCATTATCATAATCACATAATAACATATTACGCAACATGATTAAGCGCAGCTACATACGGTGTTATCAGTCGCATGTTTATTTCACAGCTAGTCACGGATACGGTCAGTTGATATAACGATTACCGCTCGGTAACACGATTTTTACTTTCAATTGCTACTCAAAACGGAACTTAAACTGTTGTTCGGATACTTACTCGATGGAATCTACTATTACTAAGCATTTTAAAAACGTTGATCATCGTGACTATCAAGGCGTTACTAAAATGATAGATGCAGCGTGTTGGAAACTATTCGACTTATTTCCCCAAATCCTAAAACAAACATTTCTTAAGCACAAAAATAGTTTATTGCGGACATTTACAATAACATTCGGAACACATAATCGTATGAAACAAAATTAATTAATTAATCCTCCTACAGTTCGATTGATTCTAATCAAAAAGCGAATCTTTGTTTCCAATCATATTTCTTATTAACTCGAACAAAGACATATTACAATTGAATTACGGATCATTATTTCCTTTAGCTCAACGCCGGCCTTGATCCAATTTCATTCATAATTCGATCCAATTTAATGAACAGCGTACAAGGGTTAAACTCCTCTGTAATTGGCTCTTTTATGAAAATCAGTTTCCGCACGTTCGCGGCCGAACTCCACGGTTTCTTCGAATAGCTTTCCATCGTTTGAAGAGTCTGCGTGCAATTACTGGCAACAACATTCCGAATGGAGGAGACGGGACGCAATGGACACGGATTTTGAAGGATATCCGCGAACGAGGCCGCATTAACGCGAGAAATAATGGCGCGGAGTGCGCGACCCAAATCGTCGATAGAAGATCTCAGCCTCGAACGGCTTAAGATTCGACGGGATCCAACGCGGGATGCCAAATGATCGCACGGAGGATGCACAAGTTGGCACAACGTCTCGCCGAACTAGTGGAAATGTTACATATCGGTGCATTCACCCGACGTTTCCCGAGAAACGTTATCAAACGCATATCGATTGGCTACGAGGAAATTCATTAACCCTACATACAGTAGAATTCTTAAGGCATTCGAGACTAGTTACTCCTCAGGCCTGCAATGGAGTACTTGGCCTAAAAGATTAATAGCACACCATATATATATATAGAATGATCATGAATTTCTATTATCAGTAGTAAACTAGTTTATTTTACTAGTCAGTAGTAAAGATTAAAGGAGTGCACACATTAGAGCTTGTATTGGTTTCAAACCAAGGCCCCAAGATGAGAAACAATTAAAATTTCGAGTCTGGGCTCCTGGAAACCATTTTTAAAAAGAAAACCCTGGTCTCGAATGGGTTAATCTATTGCATGAGACGTTTTTGTTACCAAATTGCCAATAATAGGTTATAATCAATAGTTCTGTTGTATTTCATATACCAGGTTGTTTTGAAGTCTACCGAGCTATGCGAAACTATAAAAATACAAAATCAGCGTACATATCTATGTAAAACAGATAAATAGAAAATTCTTCGCTCGAGACTCTACCGAGTCTATGAATTCGTTGCCAGTGCAAGGGGTTAATATTGTTACTCGAATCCTGAGAAATAGTAATTACCAACTTTCTTCATTTCAAAATTTTCTTCTCGTTTACAAATTTCGAATCGAATGAATGGCTGAATTTATATAGAATAATAACTTCTTCTTGCATTGGAAAATTAAGTTTTCTATTTAGAATTTAAAAACTGATGATCTCTGTAATTACCACTCATTGTTTGTGATTATTGAGCCTAGACTGGATCTTTCAAAGTTACTTATGCACTATAAACACCGATGAACTGTGAAGGATTCAAACAAATCCTTACCACAAAACGACTCGTTTCGATCGCGTCTACTCATAAAACATTCACGTTTCATGCTAAAACGACTTTCACCTATATAGGCGGATAATATATAAAACTTTGCAAAGTAACTAGCGAAACTTTCAACATTCAATTACAACTCGTGTCGCCGAGCTTTCTACACTCTGCATAATTATGTATTCAAGATGAGGCATGTTGCTTGGACATTTAATAATTCCTAATAATCAAAGCTGTTCGGTATTATGAAATTGAGTTTTAGAAGGTTTACACTAGGAACTACATTAAATTCGATTTAGAAAGAACCTGCCTGACAAGCTCTTTAATAGCGCTCAAATTGAATTCTATTTTCACGCTGGTGGCTATTAACGTGCAGGCTTTACGATCAGAAATGCAAATCCTTCGAAAATGTAAGAAGTGTCTCATTAAAGAGAAAATATAAATCGAACAACTTATACGTGTGTAATGGGATGAAAAGTTACGAGAACAATTGCGACTATTATTTTATTTTTAGTATCTTATTTCTATTAATACACGCGCCATTCAGTTTCACAAGTATTCAATTTCGAATATATTCGAAACAACTTTACGATTTCTCAATATTCCACTCATTATACTTGAAAGTCCATAAATTGATAATTTATTTAATCAACTTACTCATAAATTCTCTTAAAATTCTATCCATGCTTCTAAAAACTCAAACAATGTTTATAAGGAATCCGAAGTCGGTCGTTTTGCAGCCACTGGGTTAGCAGTTCCGATGTTAATGTACTCAAACACTTTCAGCAAACGTTAGTGGTCGTTTCGTCAATGTTCACTTTATCTTCACTCTCTCTTGCCGCATTACAATCGTGCAAATAAGGTGCTCGGTTGACACTGTCAGTGAATTAAGAGGTACCAATTCATGTCAGTGACAGTGTCGGTTCGCCACGAGCTCGACGTTCGGGAAGTAGTCACTCAAACAATAGTCGATACGGCGTGTATAATAACGGGCTTCGAGATATGCGTGACCTGAATTATGAAATAGTTGTCGCAAGCGGGAACGGAGGAGAATTGAACGTACAGCCGCGGTTTCGTGCGTTCGTTTCATTTGATAGCCGTGTCGCTTAAATAACTAATGGAAAAACGGTATCTTTCCGTTGAGGTAGCCGACGACGATAGTCGAGACCGGCACGCGAACCATTCACGATGAAACGCAACCGAAAGAGACAAAACACAAGAGAAAAACTGCGGGACGCGATGATACAACGAACACGCCATTTTGGAACGGAAGTTTTGCGGTTTCTGACGTGTAATAATAGTATGAACACAGTAAAAAATATAATACGTAGGTAGATTGTATGCAGGTAACTCGAAGAAATCTAAAATTCTCATCGTTACATCTTTGACTACAATGTAAGACAGTTTTGAATAAAAATGTGGTTCGATACTAAAACTATGTAGTAACTGAAATGGTTATAATTTCGTTCTTTTGAAATTATTGATATTCTAAAATTATTAAATATTAGAAATAAGGTAATTAATGGTTTCACATGGATACTATAGTGAATATTTGAAGAAACTGAAACGAATGTATTGTTATAATTTTTGTAGGAATTATATATTAATCGTTTTAAATAATCGGTGGTTATGGTGTTGGAAAAGATAGTTTCAGTGATACTTTTGAAATGGCACAATATAATTTTTAATTATTATATTGGAATTCATGTGGTTGTTGAATACTGAACATTGATCTTTGTTTATAAAAGTAGCATTGTAAAAATAAACGGTGAAGATATATACTCAATTATCGAATGGTGGATAAAATTAACACGTTCAACCGGGAGTGCACTATCGGTGGTCCACAAGATTTGTTTTTATTCGAGTCGCGAAAATTGGAACTAAAATATGTACAGTGTCGTTAACATCTATGGAAAAAGTTGAATATATGTAGATACTAATACCCTAAAACATTTAGTTATTTTTTTTTAGCACGTTACAAGACGATACGAAGATGTAAATATTCTTTATACTACTTGCGTAGGCAGATAAATAAACTGGTTTTCCAAGCTCTGTTTCTCTGACACATAATCCATCTACATCTCACTTACTCCTCGGTTCTGTATGATCGGAAGTGAGCAATAGCAATAATTTTTAAAAATATTTTCAATATTTTACATTTAGATGAAATCAAGATTTCTCAATTAAATTATGAAATAAAACAGTGAAATGAATATAAAATTAATTTTACAATAAAATTAAAATGTTATTCGATTTTGTTCAGTGAAGTATTGACTTGCTTAACATTCACGATGACAAGCGAAATTTGAGCTCAGCTTCTACTTACAAGTGGATCGGAAGCAGAGAGTACCTTTCCGGAGAATGCACGGTCTTATTAATATTCAAATGAATACCACACAGTGCTGATTCAAACCTCACTCACACTAGGAATGTTGTGACGCGTACGCAATGTGTTAACACATAGTGGCAATTAAGCGTGAATATTACGTAGTCCTTAAAATGCCCGGGGAATGACTAACCGACGCGTTCTCTTCGGAAGTCAGCGATACACTGACGCTCTAAACGTTAACGCAACCTTTTCCCGTTTGTAATCTCTCAGGTGGAGGAGGGTTTGCTTATAATAATTCGTTTCCAGAGGTGCGAAGGACACTTGAATCTACTACACGCGAATTCACTATTAAATCACTAATTTAATTTACAGCTGCCTAATGAACAGACATATCCGAGATACAAGAAACTTAATTCTTTTTTAATATTTATCCGTGAGCGCTAGACTATTGCTAATTCATGGAAATTCTCATTTAGATACTTAACTGTATTATTCATTCATGATCATTACATTTCATAATGATACTTCATTCATGAATGAAAAGTATCAATAGAAGTGTCAACGAACTCTGAAATTATCTTATAATACAATTACCATTAAATTCTAGTATAGTAAGTAATATTATCTCTTACTCAACCTTCCATTTGATGTTATACAAAATTTTGTCATTGTATTTTCCTGGAAAAGTTAAATGATATCACGATTTTAATTGTTGAGTAAAAGATCAAAGAAAGTTCAAAGAAAGAATATCAATGTGCTTATTCGTCTAAGAATCTATTAGTGCTTAAGTGAGATTTTCTTTACCCTCAATGTGCCCGTGCATCAATGAATAAATTTCACAAACATTCGAAGTTCACACTAACGATATGTTAGAAGTCCACGAGTAATAGAATAACGTGAGAGATTAATGTGACACGAACTGTCTCGACGAATCCGGTGGTTCGCGTGCAACCATTTAATATCGCCGTCATAAATCAAACTTCATTCATTAAAGCCGTGTGTCAGTGCGTCGAGTAAAAATTTCATATTGTTCCGAAACGATCACCATCGCGAATCTTAACTCCGCGCGGTGACGGTGGAATGCAAGCCGGGTATTAACGCGGTGCCACGATGAAATTCGTTAATTAAAGCCACACCGAACTAGAGACTGGCGTGCTTTGAGCGTGGCAGCTGATAAAGAGACGTGCTACGGGTCGATGTAAAGGCTGTAAACGTGCGCACGGCCGAAAGTGCATGACCCAAATTATCAACACGCGATCCCCATGTCGGGATAGATTGGCCGTTTAGCATTGGGTAACCCGCAGCATCTTGAGAATAAACCCTGGTCATCGGTTTGTTGCTGCGGGTTCATTTAACGATGGATTAACGTCCCCTAATAAATCTCCATCTCGTTACAGCGTTCCGATGGTTTAGATGATTACCAAAATATTATCGAACTGTCAATTTGTGGAAATGAAATAATGAACAGATGAATCTTCTACAACTTAATAACCAATGTTATATTTTAAGTGACTGAAGATATTCAAAGGAATATAAAACCTCTTTCATCTTGTTTCGACAGAATATCGTTTTTCAAAAGAATTTCTGATCTAACTGAGAATGCAGGGATGAAGTAACGAACGGACGAGTATTCTGCAATTGAATAATTAACGTTCTATTCCAGATGATTGAAAATGTTCAGAATATTAAAATCTGTTTGCACGTGATTTCGTTGGTTATATTTAGCACTCGACGATTATAATTTTAGGCTAATTAGTTCAGGAAGGATGAATGACGTAACAATGCCAATATTTGTCGATGTAGTAAAACTCATGTGTTCTCGGCTGATAAAGTAGTACATACTATTCGCTTCCCAATCATTCCAAGCGGCGCGAAAAACGGTGCGAGTTCGATTCCCCGGCAAGAATATAAATATATATCTATTCCTTTGCTGTCGTTGTCCTCGGAATTTATACAGAAACAATATTTCGTAACAATGACGAGACCATACGTCCGAGTCTCTATAAATATTATGGAACTGGATTCTACGGCAGATAGAAGGAAGTTCAATTTGCTCGGAATTAATGGGAACTGTCGTACTCTCAGCGGGAAAACCTTTGTATAAACACTGGAAAGATAAATTTCACAATAGGCAGACGGAAATTGAGTTCGTACGAAATTTTTGTGAAACAGCTCGTTCGCCGATAAAACCGTCGAAGGATCCCGTGTAACAGGTACGAGTCACCGTTTGCTTAAGGTTATTGCAAAATTCCCGGATTCTGAGTGATAAAATGTGCTCGGGTAATAGATTGTCAACTGTGAAACACTTCAAAGAGTTTCGTAATTAATCATAAATTACGGTATAATACGGATATTTGAATAAAAGATTGACCCAAATCACGCACAAAGAATAATAAAATATACATAATTTCATTCTCATAAAATACAATGTTAATAATTCCTTTCCTGATTTAAATGTAAGAAAATGTTCACGATAACTCTTCTTCCCCATTCATTAAGCGTTGCAAATAGAATCATTAACGTTTCTTCGAAGACAGAACCCGACGAATCATCTTTCCTCGCAATTTACCATTTTTACGCCAGCCGACGACCGAAAAAGATTATGACATCAATGGCTAAAGAATATAAACAAACGGTTTTTTAGTCATTCACCGCTTAAAGACCCATCCAAATGTAATTATTTGTTCCACGTGTATTGAACGTGAAGGGGGAACAAAATTCTATTAGTTCGTGCGTATTAAAAACCGCGAAGACCGCGGCGATCCTTAGGAAGCCATTTTCTTTTCGAGAATCGCGGCCGCCTCCATATACGTTTATCGCGTTGTTTCGCTGAAAGCCTTTAACGACTGAAAGAACTGGAACCCAACGGCGGGAGAGTCTCGTCGGGATCCGGTTTTCTGGCTTCTTATTTTTAGTTGCGCGAGTACAATGTCGGAGACAAAACAACGAAGTGAAGACGGCCAGGAATAATTTACACTGACTTCTAAATCGGGCATGCCCGCGGGACCAATATAATCGAATGCATCGATCCGAGCTGGCGACCTGCATCGATTATAGCTTATCAACTGCCAATCGATTTTCCATATTGAATCTTGGTACTTTCGAGCTTTAATTGCTGCCTTTTTTTCTCCGATTCACGAGGAAGAGTAGTGATGGACGCACGCGATCAATTAGCGGCCGGCCTAACCATGCACGGAACCAACGTTGTTCTCACGGTACGTGTGTTACAACAACCTCTGTCACTTTTGACGTGTGAATATCCGTTCGCTCGAAAAGGGAAACTGTTGGCACGAGTGAATACAACACAAGGACTAGCTTGTAAATTCTACGAAAATAAATTGTGTTGTTCAGATAACGCCATCCATGGTTGGACGTTCGATAGATCAGGAATGCTAATAATGTTCGATGAAGGATAGCCCGAGTTATGAAAGAAAAGGAAAAGTCATTTTACGGTGCACTGTACGGTATAATTTTGCAACGAGGAAGTGTTTCTAGACCTAGGAAATATAACTTCGCATTTTAAATACATATCTTGGTCTTAATCCTAGAGCAGAAACCTTGGGAGGCGTTAGAAACCTTAGTCGAACGAAAGGAAGAACATGCGGGACATAAAACTAACAAGTATTACGCAACTACGTGTAACGAAAAGTGGGATGTTCGACATTTCTTCTGAAATCAGGGGACAGTATTTTCGAGCATTGTATTCACTGGGGTCTATCGTTTTTCTGTATTCGAATATTATAATTATTCAGTGTGTTCAAAACTTTTATTCATTTAAATGAAACCCACATAAATCAGATGGTTATTATTTGTTAGAGTAGCTATATTTTGAGTCAATCAAATCTTGATTGAAGCAGGTGAAATTCTGTTTTCTACAATTTCTTTTAAGTTTTATTTAAAAAAAGAAGAATGGACATATTTATGTATTATGAGCATCTGTAAAAACGAGTTTTCCAATATTCCTATGCTAACAAACCAGTGCTCCCATGTTTAACAGTCGGAACAACCTTATGAAAAATATTAAATGTACTCTCATCACAGAACAGGATGTTGTCCGAGAAATATTTATGTTCGGTGCAAATACATTTTCACAATATCTAATCTCCTGCGTGATTATTTTTACTGATTATAGGCTTTGTTTCTGACAATCTAGATTTGAATCCAGCTCTTTCATGAAATCTCTGAATCATCATATCACGAGTTTCTGTATCTTCATTTCTCATATAAACCGATATTTCCGTTGAATTAACTATAGAATCTTCTACTTTAAAATTTCTTGCAACTTATTTATCAATTAATCGTTAAATTATACTCCCTACTACAAAATAACTTCGGTTTATTATTCTAAACATTACAAGACACGTATTTTTTCATTTGGTAACTTCGAAACATTTTTCCCTTCTGAAAGTACCATTTCTTGCGATCTATCCTTAATCTGCACCAATTGGTAACCAATCATGACAAAGATCATTAAACTAAACTCTGGGATTCCTTAGAAACGTGAAAAGCTTCCTTAGATTTGCACCATAATTCTATAGCAAACATAAAAACCCTAACTGTGCAATTACTTAAGATCCACTTAAAACTAGAACTACCAAGCAGTCAAGCTGACTTTTCAAAAGTTTTCTTTACAAATCCCAAGAGTCCATCTATCGAGACTTCGATCTCTCATAACTCTTGCGTATTACTAAAACAATTTCTTTAGAAATTTCTTGAACAGATGTTTTATATTTTCAATAATTATAAAAAAGAATTTAGGAATGAGTAATTTTGACCCATCTGGTAGTTCTAATGTTAAAACAACGTTCAAAGTATCTTTCATTATCAATCGTTACCGTTCAGTCACGTTACAATGACAAACCACAGCATACCCTAACTTTACACCCAAAACCTAAAAAAGATCACATCGATAATCACATATTACAGATGTACACAGAATTGATCAGAAAGCTCTAGTCCATCTATTATCATTTTCTAAGCATCAAGCAAATGTACACGTACATCTACAAAATTGCTCAGATACGATTAAGTGGTACAGCTACGAAACATTAAAAACATCGCATTACTCCGTTCTGTGCTACGGTAGCATCTCGAGGAGGCCTGAAAACCTCGCGGATTAAGTCGCATAATGTTCCGCCGAGACGTACGCGAAAAGGAGCACGTTGTAAACAGGCATCGGCGAGCTACAGCTGATAGGGGACAAGCGGATTGGCGCGAAGACGACGAATACGAGACAGAGCATGCACGACAGGAATTATCGACGCGCGCTGCTCGAGTATACCGCTATACCAGTTCCCGCGATCAAGGTCGCGAGCCGAGGGTCTTCCGCTACGTATGCTCGGGAAGCCGATGGACACGGGTCTAAAGACGCGGCTCCGACGGTCCCAGCTTCATGATTAACACTAGAACTATCGAGCACTTAAACCGTCTTTTTAAAATGTCTCTATATAAGCTACAAGCGTGAATTTATCAAGATTTCAATTGGCTTATATTTCAGTTTAGGTACTACTTAATCAGCTTCTTTAGTCATTTTTCAAAGAGGTATCCGCTCCTTTTCAGTAATTACAAAAGAAAAAATCAAGGAATGAGTCATTTCGATCCATCTGGTAGTTCTAGTATTAACACTAGAACTACCGAGTACTCAAACTGCCTTTTGAAAATTTCTTCGTGAGAGCGATAAGTGTAATTATTAAGATTTCAATTAGCTTATATATCAACTTAGGTATTACCAAACCAGTTTCCGCAATAATTTCTGAAACATCTGCGCCTGTTCAATAATTCTAAAAGAAAAAATCGGGAATGGGTCATTTGGACCTATCTGGTAGTTCCAGTGTTAATTCTCATGAACACTCGCCCGTCTCGGCGTCAATCGATCCGAAAGGACGGTCAAGCAAAAAATTGAAAGAAAAACAGCTAACCAGGCAAAAAGAGAGGAAACCGAACGCGGGCATGGGTCACGAACCAGGAACTGGCGAGGACCGCCGGACGCGTTCTAACGAGACGCGCGAGCTAACAGGCGGCGGTTACAGGTTCTCCGTTGATCGGAGACCGAACGCGCACTATATACCTCGAAATTCCGACAGGAAAGGGCAGCAGCATCGATAACGATCCGCGTCTCGTTTCCTCCCGTCCCGTTTCGTTTCGTTTCGGGGCAGCGCGCCTCGGTAATCGAGTTTCTGTCAGTTCGCTGTCAAATATTTGTCGGTCAGCTTCGGGGCCGTATGCTTGCTGTCACGCAATCTCGAGCTGCGAACCACGGCCGCCCGTAGTTTTCCCCTCGATTTTACGTGACAGTAACGAGCGAAGCTGTTCCGCCGTGCGGCAAAAGAGGAAACAGAGGGACGGCGGACGATATCCCGGGCCGGGACACGGTTCGGGGAAGCGCGATGGGACGGGAATCAACGGCGGCATGGAATTTCCCATGGGCGATCAAAGGAAACACCGTGGGGAGAGCGAATCAGGAGAAAGCGAGATGGAGAGGAACCGCGTGTTCGCGTCGCGCCGACGCGACGCACCGTTCGCTGCTCTCGCTCACCTGCGAATCGTCCGCGTATCGTTGCGGCCAATGCTGGACTAAAATGTAGACCCCAGGTACTGGACAGCTTTCCTGTCCTCTCGTGTCTTTATCTATATCTTTCTCTGTCCCTCCCTTTTTTTCTCTGTCTTTCACTCTGCCTCTTTCTCTGTCTTTCTTTATCTCTTTATATCTTTCTCTCTCTCTCTCTCTATCTCTCTTTGTCTCTATCTCTCTCGTAACCCGTGTCCCTCGACTCGCGTTCCTTCCCAAAGAACTAACGTTCGACGTGCTCGCACTTCGCCTTTTTTTTTTCTTTGACTGAATTCCTACGGTAAAAACGTCACCTCCGTTTCCTCGTTCCCGAACTGGTCTCGTGAGCGCAGCCCCGAGCGAAAACCCGCCAAGACGCCCGGGCGTTTCGTCGCATTCGTGCACGAACAGTAACTGACGGCTTCGTCATCCGAGCGATCAGTACGGCACCTGAGCGCGCGTGCACTCCAGCGGACCGACTCCTTGGCCGACCAATCGGAACGCGATACCAACGGCCGCGCGCCTGCGCGGACTTATGGTGAACGGCGGCACCGTTTGAACGGTTTGATTTTCAGACACTTCTGTTCGGTCGTATTGCGTGGCTCTGTTTTTTGGGGGGATCTCGCTTTTTTCATTATCGAGACGCGCATTCGGGTGTAAAGGGACGATTGGAGTTTCGGGACACGGTGCATGATACTTCGACGAGTGTTGCGATGCCTGTAAAGCGCGATGTATATTGTAAAGGAGTAAATTGATAATGGAGTTTGTGGTATTGATGTTTACGTTTCTATTTGAGAATTTGGATATTTATTGTGGAAACGAATATTGAAGCATAAGTGTCTGGGAGAAATAATTAAGAATCTATATATTTGTTTGAAGGGCTTATGCGAATAATATTTATGCGTGTAACCGAATGAAGATAATAAACGAACAGTTACAAAACGAAAGGTTGTGATGCATTTTATTTTTTTTCTTCCTTACGTTTAGATTGTCGTGAGCGATGAAATATTATCGAGTAGACGTGTGTCTGATAAGAGTATCTGCAGTGCTGATCATTTGCAGCACGTCCATTTTTCTTGTGTATTTTGAAAATTTTATACTCGTCGAAGAACTGTAGTTTTCTTGGTAGCCATTGGTTCCTAAAGTGTCGGTAATGTCATTCTTCTCTCGGTAGGGGGAAATTTATGGCATGCATTATGTTGTAAAACGTATGTTAATTTACGTTAGAAGTTGAGACCTTTCAGATAGCGTTCATGAAATGGTTGCATGTGTGTAGTTTCATGGTTCCTTGACACGCATTCGTATCTTCAGAATTGTCTACGCTTCGCTGCTAGATGGCACCTGTTGTTTCATTCGTGTGGTGAACCCATGAACTACGCGCGCGTGTCATAGATTTAAGATGCAGGCAGATCGGTTGTTGCGTATAATGCAATTTTCTGTTTACTATTGTGAAATACCTAACAGAGTGGAAAACGACGACATTTGGTTTATTTATACATACTCTATTTGAATAGATAAACTTATGTTATTGAAGTATTTATATTTATATTATTCTGAAACAGGTATAACGTTGTCGTACTTGGAGCAAAACGGAGCAAGAAAGAAGAAGAGTTAGAAAATCTTGGGTGTTTGAAGTTTAGAGTACTGTAAAAATTACTTAGAGGCTGGTAAGTTCTCTTTCTAGCTTACGTGTGCGAAAGATGCTATCACAGAAAGAAGTGACGAAGTTCCGAGTTGGAAAAGGATTGAGTTATAAACCATTGCATTTGTACAATGCTTTTTTCATACTTCCAAAGCAATTCTTTGATTAATGTTTGCAGTGATCTTATCTTCCTCTCCATTAAAAATATTCCTAAAAATGAATTGCTGTACAAGCGACAAGATTCCATACCAATACATGGATGGAGTTCAATTTATTAAATTAAAACCAGAGTGCAACGTCGAAAATATTGAAAAAACCCGTGACTATGAAATATTCTTGCCCGAGAAAAATATAGAAAGTAAATTTTGAACTTCAATTTTAATTGTCAACTTAAAATCGTGCACATTTATTTTATGAATATATTCTAAGATAAAAATTCAGTCTTCACCTGTTATGCTTTAATTCCACAAAATGTAAAAAAATTGTACAGGAAAAAAGAATTAGAAAATTATAAGTAGAATAGTGATTTCAAACTGTTCTTTTACATAATAATGTATAATATAAATATTCCATAAAATGTGTAACTAATTTACGAAACGACGAGATTACTTAATTATGGATAATTTATCGAAACTATGAAGAATGTTTACGTTTCAATAGAATTTAAGCATCCCAAACATCAATTACCATATCGTTTACGAAGTTTCTTTAATGGAAAGAATCAAAATTCTGAGCACGAGTATCTACTTCCGTTTCGTCTTGTCCTCCTGATCAAGACCTCTCGTTCGAAATGCATTCAAGCCAAAAGTAAACTACGGTTCGCGGAAAAGATGATGAGAATTTTCGGTAAGACATGTAATTTACTTAAACAGGAAAACGTTGTTGTTGGTTATTCTTCTCGATTGCATCTCTGTATTAAGAAATCAAGATTACAATCAGTCTTCGATACGGTCAATTGTGTTGCATAACAGCATGACGTGAGATGTTTGTTAATCGTCAAATAATGCGTCGATTGCAATGTATCCTAAAATTGACGCAGTTGTTCACAGTGAATTGGGCGAGGCATTGTCGAGAACGTAACAACAAAATCATTTCCTTTGAAGCCTTCTTTCCTTTTTTATAAGTAAAGATTACCAAATGCAATATTATGATGCTTAACGCTAGAGCAGCTGAGTATTTAATACGATTAATATGTAATTCGTATAAAAATTGTAACAATAGATTTTTTCGGTTTCTTCATGTATTGATTCATTTCGGATATTTAACGATTTTAAGATATCATTAATTGCGGAATGAGAAAACTGAAGTTTAAAGATTAGTGCAGTTTAAAATAAATGAAGTGCGCCTTAATCTAATAAATATATTATTGAAAATGACAAGTCTAATTCTGTCAATGTTAAATTCTAACAGTTCACAATGTTCACATAGGATACTTGTAAACATAAATACAGCGAAGAAAAGATGAAATAAGTATTATAATTTCACAAATGAATTTTTCCAACGTACGTTTACTTGTGTTTTGATTGTAAAAGACATACTATAATTATAATTGGTTTATACAATTATAGCAAAGCTAAACGAACTATGAAATCACAACTATCAAACATCTTATGAAAGGTATAACACTGATTTATACGACGAAAAATTGTTCCCTTGTGGTCAGTCCATGAATTCAGTATCGAAAGATAGGTCATTGAATGCCAACAGTGAATATCGTAATGTACTGCACGTTGCAAATCGTCCAATGTTGCTTAATAATTCCAGTATAGCTGACGTAACGAAGGAGGCCACGGGCGCGACGAACGTTGCAGTCTGTAATGCATGCAAAGACAATTGTAAAATCGAAGAAAGTAACAATGAAACGGAATCGACGATGAAGTGTAACTGTCAGGGAAATGTTATTGCTATTTTCGTATGGTAACTTTGAATTCGATAAATATCAACTATTTCAATACAGTCAATGAATGTCAATGCGATTATTTCTGTAAGCGAAAAAATAGAATTCAAAAAGACAAAAGCTAAATCAACATGAATTCTTTTATTATAGTTATGGAATTGTCATTATTGGACTGCGATTTTACTGTCCTCTTTTTATATCAAACACTTATTTCCTGTAATGATAGCATTCGCATCAACTTTCCTTTTTCCTGTAGAAATTCGTCCGATATACCATACGAAACGTTAAATAAACGCGTTCCGTTAAATTACGACGTGCACGAGCAAATTTTCGGCGCATAAGGGCAGCCTTGGGAGCGCACCGAGACTCGTATAATAATAAATGTTTTTCGGGCTGTGCATTTTGTAGTGCGCTGTCTGCGCAGTTCCTCGAATCGGTTTTAAATAGAGTAGCTACTGATGCGAGGAAACGATAAAATCTGTTTGAAGCTCGCGATAACGAAGGTCTAGGTCTGCGTTTGCTGCCGAAGGAACATGGTTTCCGTGGGAATCACGGTTGAAACATGTCCGATGGAATTGCCCGGGCATTGTTATTTCGTTTACACAGAATCAACGGTTCCGCTTGACGATCGAGAACGTACAGGAAGTCGGAGCGCTTCTACCCGCGAGCACGTGTACCACCACTTCGTCGAAACAGTTCGAAAAACTAACTAAATATAGATTACGAGCGGCGCTATTGTTAGGTTGCCTGCGTTTTCGTGGGCTACGTCTTTCGTTCAATGTTGTCTTCGTAAAATCGTCACGGGGCCAGTCGCGAATTTATGGGATCACGAGGGTACGCCATTCACTCGGTATCCAAACCGAAGATCGCGGAACGCGGTCGTTCAAATATACAGGGTGTCCCATTTATCTCGGCCATCCACAACATTTCTTAATATGTTTGACGCATAGAAACATATCAAATAAAATCTGTACAAGAGAACATTGATTTATAAAAGAGTCACATCATGTTTTTATTCATTGAAAACGTCCAATTCAAACTTTTTTATTCCGAATTATAATAATTTCATTATTACAGTCATCAGCGTTCGAAACATATTTATATCAGTACCTTAAACTACAAAATATCAAGAGAAGATAAAAGTTTCATTATAATCCAAGACATCTCTGCGCGAACACCTATATTCCACGACCCACGGAGGTAATACTCATCGAGCATTGAATATTTTCAAAACACCATCGGGAGATCGACTCTCACACGGAATTCCATTTCGTTATTTCCACAAAATACTTTTGCAACTCGAACCACTCCAGTTTCTAATAATTCCGAACGTTTAATTTCAGAATCGTGCGCGTTACCGGAAAAAGATAATAGCCGTGGATTCACCGGAAGACCGCCGAGTTTTCGGAAGTTTGTTCGAACGAAAGCCGAATCGATTTCCTAGATCGCGGGAAGCGACGCGACGCGACACGGAAACGTGGATCGCGCCGGCGCGAGGCTGCCCGAGCGAAGGCTTCGCCGTTCTCGCGCACGCGGTCTTTCGAAACGGTATTTTTAGAGAAGTGAGTCGCTGGCCGCAAGCGGCGACGGTAGTCAAGTGTCGTTGTTGACCCGAACGAAACCGAGCCCTGTGAAAACCTGACGATTCGGATGACCACCGGCATCCGGTGAGTACCAGCGATTCCGGGACACCGAATGGAACGTCACCGGAAACGTCACTGGACATCACCCGCGTCACCTGTACTTACCGATCGCACTCTTCTTCTCGCGACACCCGTCGATCCTCGTGTTACCTATTCCCCGTGACACCGTACTGATGGTTACACGATTCGACGTCGTGACGAATTATTCCGTCCTCTGCGGAGAAACACACGGTTATCTGGCTGCTCATATGGAACTAAATTTGGACCGCGGGCTCAAGTGCTCGGTACACCTATTTATGATGTATTTATGGCATCAGGCTGGTTTGTTTCGCTTGGTGAACCGTCGCTGAAGCCTTATCCGCTCGCTGCTGACTTTGAACGTTTGATTTTGGTAAACTGGCTGACGACGTGCCTCGATGATCTTCTTCTTGTAAACTTTGTACCGCGGCTGCAGTAGTTGCTAGCTGTGCGGACAGCTCCATTACTAAGCGTGGATTAATGACTCTAGTTGTAAATTGTCTAGTTATGTGTTTCTTGGCTGCGCTAATGTAGAGCTGCAAGTGGATAACTTGTAATCTGTTTGATGTATAAAAGTAATTGAATGTTGTAGTAGTTTGTTCTCCTAGAATGTTACTTAGCGGAGAGTAATTGAAACTGCGGATGGTAGTTAGAGATTGAACGCGAGTGTCTGGATTCGTAGATTTATTGTTGTCCATTGCCCGAGTGAATTTATATAACGCTGAAAGGCCTGCCGAGCGCATTCGCTTCCACGGGTTCTTTGTTTTCGTACGGTTGAGCTTGAAACGCACACAGCCGTTTTCGATCGTAGATCGAGTTATATTTAAGCATATTTACATCGGGTCCGCGTGCTGCACGCAGAGACGCCGCGGCACAGGAGTCATAAAGCTTCTTCGAGGATTCTTGCCACAAAGGAGCGTTTTTTTATCTTTGAGAGAAGCGGGGAAGGCCTTGAATATCGAATGAAAAGACAGGCGACGATTCTGCGCTAGGAAGATTCGTGGAAAGAATTTTCGATCAAGATCGTAACGTCGCGTTTTCTTCGGGCTGGCGATCTCTGGTTCTTTCGTCTTTGCGCTCTTCTCCCGAGAAGTACGGTAGATTTTAAAATAAAGGATCTAGATCGATCTATCTTCTAAAAATATAAGCTGACCTGGTCAGACTTTTTTCCTCCGTGCCAATTCTCTGAGCCTCTCTCTTTCTCTGTTAGAAGATCATCGAAACTAATCGCAACATCTTAGATCAGCGGGAATCAATTTATAGACCCATTTATCCTGGCGCTTGTTCTATTGCGGAGTGCGCTATCAAAGGAATAATGGGTTTCCGAAGATGTGGGAATGAATTTCACAATTTAAAGAAATAAAAGGTTCGTGATGGTATTACGGTGTAAAGAAGAAAATGCAGATCAGCTTTTACGAAGATTCTATTTTTGTCTGTATCTCTGATTAGATGGCAAAATGTCGTATGCCCTATGTTTTACAAGATTGAGATATTTCATCCTTTATGGATGTCTAGATGAAACATTTATTTAACGTATAACATAGTTTGTGTGATGATTAATAAAGAAGTTGTTCTTTTATAATAAATAATGGTCTGTTACAGATTAATATAAATTACACTTTATCAACGAATAACTTAGTCCAATAAAAAATGTATGTCTGGTGTTTAGACTACTGTACATCAATTTTAGGTAATTCTCTGTTGGACGTTTTAATATAGTTATAAATTCTCACGCTTCAAGAACTTGGCGTTAATTTCGATGCAAGTAACTGTTTTATAAACGGAGCATGAGAATTCAGGTTGTTCTACTTGCAAACATATAATCCTACGAATATTCTCTACTAAAAATCAATAATAGAATATACAATATACAATCTAAAAAAATTCACAAATCTAGATCGAAAAACTAATAGAAATTAAAAGTAACATGCGTGACTAGTTACTCGCACATTTATAATAACTTCCGTAAGATTAAAGAACACAATCGTACATTCAGAGATTCAAATGCACTGAATCTGTATCCATCCTGAACATTCACAGAACCAAAAGTATGCTGTCAACAAATGGCCAGAAGACAAAGAATTCCTATTGAGCGTAGGAGTTTTATGTCTCTCTGCAAAGTTCTCGGGAAACCATTTATTCATTTCACCGTTGGAATTTTTCAGACACTTCAACTGCTCGCTGTAAGAGAGGACTACCGAATCGCACGGAAACCACGAATCCTACGAGAGGAAATTAGCGATTTAAGTAGAATAAGTACAGAATGGGTGCGGCTGGCAGTAGTAGCGGTGCACCTCCTCCGGCGACGCCATTGGGATCGCAGAGCGGAGAAACATTTATCTACGGGACAGAGGAATCCTGCTGTCCGGAGTACACGAACGAAAATATACGACAAAGGACGAAGACCAGCGCGTTCGACGTGGGTGAAGAACCTCGATCGCAGGTTAAATTTAAAACGAATATATTTATTGGTCTTGAGAACGTCCCAAACTGCCAGCTAGAAGCCGGAGAACGTTTTACGCGGTGTATACGGGGTGTAAATAAACTATAGACGCGAACTTTAAAGCTCCATGATGTTTTATGGAGAAAAGGAAGTAGCCTTGAGAATTATTTGTGCGGAAACTAGGTGTTACAGGCTTATCGATAGTATTGATTTATGTCAGATTATTGAAACGATTACTTTAATCATTGTAGTTTCTATTTTCACTATAGGATTCTTTTTATGAGAAAGGTATATAGGTGCAATGTTCTTCGTTCTATTGGGAATGATGAAAGATGCTGTTCATTTAAGAAATTAAAGGATGAAGTAAGTTTAGAGTCAAACGATTGTAGCTTCTTTCATTTTTCGTGAAAATATTGCTAATATTAATGGAGATTAAGGAACGAGTTTGTAGGCAGAAGAATTATTTGGAGACGGAGGCAAACTGTTTTTGATTACTTTTTCGCATTTAGTTTTCTTTTGGAATTATCACGGTTTGTTGAAAGGAGTATTTTTTTTCAAGGAGCTTTTCAAGAGGTAGGAAAATGTTTTTAGGGTCCCAGTCCTTACGCGACATTGAGGGGTGAAGAATGGTGGGATCAGAGACCATCGGCACCGAGTGTGTCGAACTTACGACCTCGTCGCCGCGAGACTCTGGTGAGTGTTTCTATATCCATAAAAGTGATAGAACAATTTTCAGGAACCGTGTCCTGGAATGATTTTAACACGATATTGCTATGTCTTTATTGTAACAGCATTTAAAACAGAAAGTCTATCTCTTGGATTGTATAAAAAAAGATTCACTAAACGTATCAATTTCGCACTTCGTACATTTATTAATGCGCATTTGAAGAGCGCCCAATATCTTTCTAAACGGAATTAAATTTAATCCGAAGTTACCTATAAATAATCAACTATAGTTGCCCAGAAATAAAAGAATAGTAGAAAATACTAATACGGAAAATGTTCAAAAATAAAAAACAATACAAATTAAAATAAAAGAAAATACAAAAAGAACAAAATGTTCTAAAAACAGAAAACGATAAAAATCGAACTAAAAGGGAATACCAAGATACAAAGGAATGGCAACATTTGAGTAAACAGTTTTCGATCTCAGCAAGCAGTGGCTTTCGTTTCTTGGCTATCTTAAATGTATTTCCGACGATCGGTAATATCCATCCAAAATCGTTTGGTATCTTAATGGAAGCACGAGCGCGTTTCCGTGTAGGGCGTCTAATTTTGAATCGGAATGATCGGAAGGATTATGAAAATATCGGAGGCTTTTGTTGGGATACGGTGGTCAACGCGCAGATGCCGGGGCGCGAAATTTTCCAAGCGAAACGTGTTCTTTTGTCCCGCGGCGGAAAAGCTGGCCGGATTCCAAATATCTCCTCCGACTGTTCGTGATTTCGGGAGAACACGCTGAGTCACGATCACGAAGAGGAGAGTTCGCAGGCACCCGATCGCGATCACGTGCCCCCGTGTCTTGAGTTCCTTCAGTGAACGCGGTACGCGTTGTGCCAGATCGTTCGCGTGAATCGCCCGACGTGGACCGAAACCACGGCTGATCGATCGTTGGATCGACGAAATACTTTGTTAGAGTTGCGTGGATGGATTCCAGTTCTTCGGTTCGTTTCGAGATCTTAATTAGTTCTGGAATTGAACGAACACTGCGAGGACTTCCGAAAATTTGGTGGAATTTAAAGGATTTTTCAGTGTAAGTGAGTTTCTGCTTGTTTCCCGTTAGTCGAGGTTAATGTTCGAGTATTCTTCTGTGATTTTTTCTTCAAAGCGGTTGGAGGAGATTTACTTTATTTCTATGGCGTTCAATGTTACATTTGGGTAATAGTAGAGCAAACTTTGAAGCTAGAATACATTTTTCATTTCATATATTTTAGGTACATTATAAACTGCATACATATTTCACGCGTATGCGATTGATACAAAAATAGAGAAACAAATAAAATAACAAAGAAACAAAATGGTAGGTCGAAATCAGCGATAATCAAATCTGCATTAATACTCGCATCCTAATTACATGAATGTACGGAGTTCCGAAAGATTTGATTACTAAAATATAATTCACTTGTATCATTCTCCAAAAGTGAATTGACAAATTTCCATTCGCAAAGTCACACGATTACTATCGCGCACCAACTGTCATTCGACTATATCTATTTACCCACTATTATTACACTACAAACATCGCCGTGCCGATTGGAGCGAAAGAAGTAGCATAGATCGTCGATCATCCGGTCAATTCGATCAGCATGTCTGAAATTGGTCCACTTATTTATATTACAGTTGACGTACGCGCAGATGACAGGTTGGCAGACGGCCGAGGGGCACGGCCCTTCGTTCTTGCAGCATCACCAAGAAGCCATGGAGCTTTCGAGAGTGATTTCGCAGCTCGCGGTGGCTAATCAGCAGTTGGCGTCTGCTCACACGACTACACTGTCCCATTTGGAAGAATTGTACAAGCAGTTGAGGAACGAACGGGAATCGAAGAGGCGAGAAGGCTCGCCGATCGCGTCGAACGAAGCTGCGAAGAAAAGACTGACGACGGACCACGTAGAAATCGATGACGAAGGGCGACAGAGGCTAGAGTTGAGGATCGACAGGCTGGAGAACCTGTTGAAGGACAATTGGAACGATTACCAGGATCGGCAGAGAAATCTTCAGCAGGAGGAAGACAGAAACCATCGATCTAGGATAGACAGGCTCGAGCTGACTCCGAAAGCTCCAGGACTCGAGGATGAAGATGGGCGAACAACAAGTGTTTGTTCATCGAAAAATCGGGACTTACAGATGGATCAACAGACGAACGACGACGGTGTCGTTCGAAATAGGGTTACAAATAGCATTGACGTACCTGAACACGAGTTAGCAAGTCAGTCAACGGTAGACGCGGTAGATGACAAGTATCAGACGAGGTCTGTTCATAGAATACGTAGCGATGAAGAGACGAGCGATTCGAGGTCCACCGACGAGACGGATCGCTCGACGGCGAACTTGCATTTAGAGAAGCCCGAGAGTGAAGGAACCAACGAGAAGGATGAAGAACGATCGGGACTCTGGAAGGTGAATAAACTGGTGGAGGAAATCGTGAGGTTAAAGGCTGAACGATTAGAGTATCGGTGTACCAGCGAAAGACTCGCGAGTGAGTTGGATGAGCAGAAGGAGCTTGTGAAGAAGTTGACGGAGAATTATGAGGTGCGTTTTGGAGCAGGATGAAGTGTCTTTGGAACGAAGATATTTTAAGAGTGTATTCTACTGTCGCAATCAGTGTAGTGATAGAAAAATTGCTGTCTGTTACATTAGAAATTGTGAAGATTCTAGGAAACCACTTGAAACGACTGTCTTCGGGAATGATCTTATTTAGGGAAAATATTTATTTGAGGAAAAGTGTGTTGCATTTACTATATTTAAAACCCATAGATGAAGGATTTATGGATTCTTGTTTACTTGATGTTTTTTTTAAATACTCTAATCAATGTATGTTCGTGAAATTTGATTCTTAATCGTATAGCATGTGCACATAATTCTCTGTTAAATTGTATTCTATACGAGAAGTAATGTGTTGATTAATGTTTATTAAAGTTATTATTTTACTTTTGATTAAAAAAGATCTGTAAACGCAAAGGCAGATTTAGGCGTAGGTATTAGATAGATGTAGCTAGGTATTTGATAGTTTACGTGATCGTACATTTTGTACAATGTGAAAAATTGTTCGCAGACATCGAAGACGCGATATGAGGAAATGGAGTCCAGCTTACGGGAACGCGGTGAAGAATACGAGAGGCTCATGGCGAAATTCGACTTCGCCACGAAAGAAACAGAGAGGTTGTTGAAGGAGATCGACACGTACAACGCAGAAAAAGACACTGCCGAAGCTAGGATCTCTAGCCTGGAGGAAGATTTACAGAAGTCGTTGATAGAGAAAGAGCAAATTAAAAGCATCGAGAGCCAGAAGACGTCGAAATTAAAGGCGCAGCTGTCCGAGGAGGTATCGGACAAAAAGAAGCAGATAAAAGCTCTCGAAGACGCTTTGGATGAGATTCAAAGACTGAAGGAGACTATCAAGACTGAGAAGAAGAGTGACGACGACGGCGCTTCAAAAGAAGATATAGGTATCGTTTATTTATACATGTGCCTTCCATGAGAATTTTTCTAAAATTCAATTTCGTTGATTGTAAGATCGACAAGTGAAAACTTAGAGGATCTGCATAAGATATTTATCATATAATTATTAAATTCGGTTTTAGAATTGTAAAATGTATAATACAATTACCAATATCTGTTTCATTATATTTTATAAAGTACATACTTCGTTTTTAATAAAACGATTAATTATGATATTTGTAAGCTTCATATACAAATAATTATTTACCAATTAGTATATGAAAAGACTGTGGAATAAATTTATATTTTATATATAATGGACTGCGAAACTTAAGCAGGATAGGAAACTAGCCGGGATGATCATTTAATTTTGCAGACCCAATCGATTCGATAGACGATCCGCAAGAAAGTCCTCCAGCCGATCGCACGACAAATATTGAAGAATTCAAGAAAGAGTTGACTTTGAAGCGAGAAGCCAGGCAGCGAGCGATAGCAGCCGTTTCGTCGGAAATGGAGCGGCTCAGACGCGAATTGGACGCGGAGAAAGAAGCTCATTCCGAGACGTCAAGGGTTTTAGATCTCCTGAGGTCTGCACAGAACGATTCGCAGGGCCAGGTGCAAGCTAGAGAGGCTGACGGGAGCATCAGGAGATCTAGGTACAAAGATCCGAAGCCGGATGAACATGAATTGGCAATGAAACGCATGGAGGCTCAACGATTGACGAGTATATTGAAGGTAAAGTGGTATCAACAATTTTGAAAAAATACGTTTTAATACATGAAAATTTAACTGTTTCGTTTTATATCGTATTGGTATTTTTAACGACATGTGTAGACAATTTATTCTCTAAAAAGATTAGAATTAAGTTGAAACGGTTAAATATATTCGACTATGCTAAATGTGCTTTTAAAATAAAAAAGTTGATCGAAAAAGCATGATAATTCATCGTTGAATAATCAGTGATCTCACGAGAACTGATTCATGAAAATAATTTTAAAACTTTCCGCAAGAGCGGACATAGTTATTTTTGTAAAAATAAAATTTCGCATTCACCCGTGAAAAAAATACAATGATTCGATACTGGGTATACGTAATAGATAAAAATATATTCTCTTTCATCCGATCTTCGAAACGTTTCATAGAATGAAGCTTTCATTTTACTCAACTCCTATTTATTGGAATGTTTGTCACTTACACACTTTGCAGTCGATCAAATTTAGTAAACAAATTCGTTATTAATAATTAATTTATCAATAATATACTGAGTTTAATTAATTTACCTTAATTATCCCAAAACGAGGACGGTAAAATTAACGTAAATCGATTCGAGGTTATTATATATTCATTATATGCAGCTAACTCGAAGCTGAATCAATTATGCCCATATACATACAGTAAATTGATCAGCAATGAAATTTATAATTACTAAACAATTCATTACCAAATTTGTGTGAAATAGATCAAAGCGTTCCAGCTGTAATTACCTTCAACTATTACCAGCATTCTAATTATCCTTAAAATTTGCTTTCCAAACTCTAGGTCTCCGACGAGCTGCGGAACGACATTCGTTTCCAGATCGAGAAAGTGGACGACTTGCGTTATCACCTGGAAACTGATCCCGATCAGCATCGTTGCCGCATCCGTTTCTTGACAGACGTTACGAATAAGACACGAGAAGCTCTTCAATCCCGAGAAAGTCGTGCCAACGAGCTGAAAGACCATCTCGCGCAGATTCTGGTCCGATTAGGGGACAGAAGTTTCTTAGACCTGAAGGATGACGTTGGCCTGGAGTGCGAACGTCAGCTGGAGAACATCAATAGCCTGAAAACCCTCTACAACGAGAGGCTGAAAGTGCTGACCGAATTGAAAGACTCAGCGGTCAGGGAACTCACCGATGTCAAGGAGAGATTGGATCATACATTGAAGAAGTCCGAGTGCTTGGAAGAAGACTTGAAGAAGGCTGACGAAAAGGTATATTGAAGTTTAAGTTAATGAAACGAAGATTGCAGCTTGAAAACTGATTGCTCTTCGTGGCAGATCGATGCTCAAGACTCCGAGATATCGAACTTGGAGTCGCAGCTGGGACTCACCAAGGCAGATTGTAGGGATCTACAGAATCAGATGTCACTCATCAATGGGCTCTTCACGCAGATGCTTCTGGGTGCTTCCTCTGCCGACATGGACCTCGATCGATTGACTCAGTTACTTCAGGTATTATTCACACGATCAAGTTTCTGACGTTTAATTATATTTCTATACCTCAATGAACATTTGTAATGAACTAAACTACAATAGATTATTGGTATTTATGAAAATTCATCTTTCTTTGCTTTCCTTCGTTATCGTATAATTTTTATATATTTCTGCATAATTTTATACTACCGAGTTCCATTGTGTTAATCTACATTTTGGCACGCGTTTTCATGGGAAGAGCATGAATACAGTTTTTAAGCAAGTAGATCATATTTAATTGATGGATAATCAATTTGAAACAAATTTCTTTGGTTCAGGAGAATCATGATTTAATAAGTAATATAGCAAGAGAGGAGGGCACCGAGGCAGCAGCGCTTCCAAAGCTGCTTTTGGACCTGGTGGAACAAGTCGAGGGTAGCAAAGGCTCCCAAAAGCGCAGTGACGGGGAGAATGGAGCCGAAAATGAGATAGAAAAGAAAGACGACGATCTACAACAGGAAGAAATAGCACACAATCTGCCTAAGGTATTATTTGTTAAATTAAATACCATCTAGCGTGTATAAATGAAGTAAGAGCTTTGAAAATTCAACATATCGTTCCTTAGGTCTGGCGTGTTTTACTGGAACTACTAAGTTGTCACGCTGAAGGAGCTCAAACCGCATCAGCGGCAACATCTTCGGACCCTAACAGTTGTTACAAGTCCGTGGATACTCCAGCTGGACCTACATTAGTGATATCAGTCAGCAAGACGTACATTCGTCTAAAGGAATTGATACTAGAGAAGAAACACTTGGAGAAGGAAATGAACAGGATGAAGCAGCTGAATTCTCATTTGGAATGTAAACTTGGAGAACAGGTAGGGAAAAAATGAAATCATTGTACTAAAAGATAAATGGATTGTTCGTTATTCACTCTAAATTACGTAAATTAATATTGTTCTTCGATTATACGAGTACTCATGTAAGCTAGATATGGAAAGAGAATTTGAAGTCAGTTTTATATCTTTGTAAGAAAAGTAATTTTTATGATTGACGCTAATGGTGATCTTTACTCAGGAAAAGAGGTTGTCAGCAGTATCAGCGGAGCTTAGTAAAACTTGGACCATTGTTGACCGAATGCAGGCTCAGCACCAGCAGCTGCACACCCACGAGAAGATTTTACGATACGAGTTGCAACAAAAGCGGAAAATGCTGCAGGAGTTGAAGCAAGAGTTAGAGTACTGCCGCGAGAAATGGGAGTCTGCCAGACAGAAGAACACCAACACGGAGTTAGAGTGGAGGAGTTTGCGACGAGAGTTCGCTGCGAGGAAAGCTATGGCTGTTCATGATTCGTTTAGTAACAGGTGAGTCAGTTTCGACAATTAATCGTTTGTAATTCTTAGATTTCTGAATACAAAGGAAAAGTTAGTTTAAATATACAGAAATTCGTAGAAGTTTCGGAGATCAGTTTTCCTGACAACACAAGGTGAAAATCGGGAATTTATAGTTAACGATAACTTGAAAACGTAGTCAAAAACGTCATGAAAGTTACCTATCAATTTTCTTCTTCCTTTGTGTTTAATATATTCATCTTTCACAAAAATTTAAAACTTTTGCAACATATGCAGCGCTGAGAGTGGATTCAGCGACGAACGAGGAGACGATACCGACGAGGAAGAGGACAACGCAGTTGAAGAAAGAATTAGGCTGGGCTCTCGCAGGAGACCGCGAAAGGTGCATCATCATTTCTATCTTTCATCTGAATTATTAAAAAATTATTGGAAACATTTTAATACGTGAAACAATGAATTAATATTCTGAAATTATAGGAGAGTCCTCGAGCACCATCGCCAGACACAGAATCAGAGCAGCCAACCGACACGGAACTCTCAGAACCAAAAACAAGTTCTTCAACGACTCTGGGTCAACGAACGCCCAGTCCGGAAACGGAAGCTGAACTGGACGAGACCGAAGCAACAGAAATAACTTTGAATACTGAATCTGAAGATGTAAGAGAAGTATCAATAACTACTAAGCTTAAATAAACATTCAATTTCATAATGAAACCGAAGATCTTCATGAAATTATACCAAATATATAATAAAACATAAAATAAATAACTCAATATTGTTTTAACAATAATATTAATATCTTTTTATTTATTTTTATAATTATATTAATATTATTATAATATAATTTATTGTTTTTATCCCCAGCAGCTGATATCAGATGGCTCACAAGAATCCCTGGATCCCCTAGACCAAGCTCTATCAAACGTCATTCAGAATCTCATCGTCATGAACGATCCAAACGCAACACCACCAGACTACGAAAATCCAATCGAAGAAGCGATTATCACCGAAATCATCGCAAACAGTGAATCCTCGTTATCTTTGCCTACCACAGACCCAAACATCGAACCTTGTACTCCAACACAGAATCCAGAATCACCAGAAATTACCAACGAAGAATGTCCTGTCGTGGAAGTTTCCCACCACGAAGAGCTACCGATCATCACGGAAGATCCCCAGAAGGCAGCAGAAGCGGACGGTGAGAAAGCAAAGAACGAAGAATCACCCTTGACCTCGTCTGTGTCTCACGTACCCATCGTAACTAGCCCAGCCAGCACGCAGCATGTTTTCATTATCGGACCCCTCCCCCCGTCAACACCATCGATCGTGAAAAATGTCCAGTTCAGCGATCCCCTGATCATGGGCCCGTCTAATTCATTTTTTGCTCCAGTCTTCGGCACACCATTGTCAGACACGGACGATCATTTCGACGGCGTATCCTTTTCATCCTCGTTCGATTCGTCTGCGTCGATTTCGCCCTCGTGTCAGGACAACGAGTCCAAGAGCCCGGAGAAACGCGCTGGCAAGTCGGTAGACAACGTCATCGACTCGGACAGCGTTTCGGTGGACTCGTCATCGAGCTTGGAAACGGTTAAAGAATTTCCTGCAGCGGAACCGCTGGCTGAAGCTGAGAAAAAAGAGAATGCGGAAACGAAGAAAGAGGAGACTAAGGCCACCCCGAAAACTAGGACTCCTGAGGAAGCTTTAGCTGCTAGGGAAGATAGATTGAAGAGACTGGAGGAGCAAGCTAAGTGGTTGATGAATAAGATGAATGCTACTAGCAGGAGAGGATCCGCGTTGAGCACCAGGCTGGAAGAGCTTCACGAAGCTTACGGCGAACCACCTGCACCTCCGCCGATGCCAGATGTCCTGCCTAGTAGAAGGTTGAGGACGAACTTAGCGGATTTGCGACCACAGGTGAGATTGAATTAATTGGTTGTCGATGGAGTTTGACGGGGATGTAGTAGGTGTAATGTTATGAAGAATACTTGATGAAATATTTAATGATCTGAATGGTAGACAAATTGTGGACTATATGCAATTATGGGATTTATAAGTGGGTCAGATGCAACAAAATGCAAAGTGAGGAGGATTGAGATATGTTCAAGTTACGTGTGACTAGATAACATTTTTAATTAACGTTGTGAGTTGTTTATTTCAATTACCGAAGAAGAGAATAAATTGGATTCAATCTGTGCGGCACGGAGAACTGAAAACAAAGAAGTTGCTTTTGTCTTGAAAAGAACGTAACTGATAAATTAAGTATTATCATTAGCCTTCAAGATTCATATCTCGTGTATCTCGTCTTTAATTTTTTATTGATATTATCAATCTTTTCTTTATCCTGTTATTTATAGAATTCTTAATTTAAATAACAAAATAATATAAATGTGTAGATTATCCAAATAATCTTAAATCCAATTTTGTGTTCAAAGAGCAGGTAACCCGATCTTATCAGTACCATGTTGCATTACTCATTGGTACAGAAACTTAAAATATAACAGTTACGTCATTGAATTCTACAATAAAGATTTGATTTACTGACTTCTGAAGACCGGTGAGGCGTCCCTACGAATAACAAATTGTTGACTGTTTCGTTTTTCAGGCATCTGAATCATCTGCCACAGAAGACACGGAAAATACTAGGAAACCCGTCTCGAGCGAAATTTCCAACGAATCATCGTCGGATAAGGCGCCTTAAGACGCCCACCATATTTATTGTACGAAGAAACATTGCTCGACGTTTATTTTCGTCATAGACGGAAGCACGTGTACGTATCGGACTCTGAAAATGCGTTGGCTCTCATTGTAAACAAGCTTTACGTAATTGCAATGGATCGAAATGTTTTGGCTTCGGCGCAACAATAAAATTAAGGCTCAGACAAGAACAAACCGAATGCTATAAATAGTGTTTACCAACTTGATTGTGCCTTCTTACACGATTTTTCGAATCTACGAACCATTTTAACTCATGATATACTAAATAAAGGAAAAGACTTTGAAACATATCATCGATTCAAAGCGGTCGACGTTCTTACTTAAGTATTTTTATTATCGATGTGCCATCGTTGATATCGGTATAAGTAATCTCTTGTCGTTCCTAACTGCGGAAGTAAATGTGATCACTCATGAATCCGTTCCTGTTTTGTACCTTCTACAATTGTACCTACTAATTTCTCTACGCACATAAAGAATCAATAAACATCACTGTGGTTTTATTAAGCAACTAATCCCATAATAATAACCATAAATTGAACTGGAAAAAAAATTGTAAATCGTTTTCTGAAAATCTATCTTAAATGGCGATTCAATGTTTTCGTTACACAAATCTGTGGAGATAATACTGCAGTTCACGATTGCATTGCAATTCGGCTAATTGCTTTTCAAATAAAATATCAAACTAATTATTGTACAAAGTGTTTACAGACTTTCTTACCAGTAAACTATTTCTAACGGAAATAGGGGTTGAAAAATAAATTCCGACGAGTTTCTCATTGATGGGATCGATATGATTTATTTTAAAATAATTAACAATCTTCAGGATGTAAAACTTTCTCGTCATGCACCTCCCGTCCGCGCAATCGAACGCTCGATGAGTTTTCTATAACTATATGTATACGATAGATATGTATAATATTCACAAGACGTCGCTATCGTAGATTAATAAAATTCGTACAAAATCGTGTATGTAACAAAAACAGCTTTAGGTACGCTAAGTTCTCACATATGCATTCCTCGCGAAAGGCGCGAATAATTAAAAAATGAAATGAAAGAAATTAGAGATTCTTCCGTTTAGTCGACATCGAGTGCGTCGAGCAACAATTGTTCGCAATTATCTTACGTTTCTTTACAACGGTGAAAGACACTCGATCTACAAATACACTTTCAATACACTCACACACACGCACGCACGCACGCACATCGACTCAAACACAAGTACCCACTCGAAATGATTGTCTACCATTACCATGCACGCTGTTCCGTAACTGCTAATGATCTATTAAAATAAGATTTATCTACAGACTTTATATCCTAGTATTGGCCATCTACATTACCTTTTTGATCGGTTAATCTCATTCATTGTGGTTCTTATCATTAAAAAGAAGAAACACGGCTTCACTCGCCCGTATCACAATGCACACGCGGTACACCATTCGTCGCTACGCTAACAGAAGTGGCAAACATACGATGACACGAGAAGTACATACATAACTACGTTGGCACGCTTGAAAAGGACTGGTTGTACAAAAATACGGTACAAAGGTCTATCTACATGTAAAATCGTCTTACAAAAATATTTCGGAATCTTCAATTTAAAAACATATTACATTCTCCTTCTCCTTTTTGCTCGTCGCGACAATAAACATTTCCAAATTTAACGCGCGAATTTAGACGCTTCGAAATTTCGACATTAAAACTCTATCATTAAATACCATCCTCCGAGAAATAGAGAGAAAAAAAAAACAATAAATTATCCGGACACGCTTTAGCGCTCCGTAAGGCACGCCCCGAGGCTCCCTGAATTTTTGTACAAGAGATATTCAATTTTCTAAACAACACGGCGCCGACATTGATAACACGCTCGAGTTGTCCTGCGCCGGGCGCGGTATCACTTCGATTACGATTAATCACCGAGAACGTCATCCATGTGAGGTCACAATCTACAATTCCGCTAAGTTAATTTAAGTAACAACTAGGTTGGGCCCTTAACATTACCATTAGAAAATACAATATTTATCAAAAATACAAAAGTGCGAATAGCTCGATTAGTTCTTTTCAAAAACGCTCGGCCGGTCGAAACAACGTTAATATAAAAATAGTTTAGGAGTTCTTTTTACCGTTTACTGAATCATCTGCAAGTATCTGTTCTCCTCGAGTAACGAGCTCAATGAGGAGGACATGTCGTTCACCACCATATTGGCGCTAGTCGGCAGTGGTTGCGGCAACGACATCGGGTGAGTTGAGCTAGAGACGTTTGTCTCGTGAGTGCTGGCGTTCTCCGACCAGTTTCGACACTGTTGCACGTACTCCAGTGTCCTTCTATACGAGTCTTGCCTCATCCCCAACGGAGGCTTCATCGGGGATCCTTGTTGCGATTGGCTGATGTCCCTGCACTGAATTTCCGGTATGGTCGCTCCAGGTTGATCGTGGTAGCAGTGATCACCGTAATTCCACTGGCAACTGCAAGTGTACTGTTGATGGTTAGGCGTGTTCGTGCGAGCCTGGCAGTTGCAGGTCTGTTGCTGCATCCTGCAGTTGTTCTGCTGACCGGTGCACAGCTGCGGGGACATTCTCTTAAGCAAGGTGTTGTCCACGTTTGACCGATGGGCTCCGTTCGAATGGGAGCAATTGTTCATTTGCATGCAAGGGGACACTGGCTGCGGTGGAGTTTGCTGTGGGCAACCTTGGAGACCAGTCATGTTCCCCACTTGCTTCGTTTGATTGTTGATGTTCAGCTGGGAGCAGGGAGACGCCATTTGTGGACACTGATTTGGAACTTGGGTTTGCGGGTTCGAGTGAATGTTCGACACCTGACCATTTGGTGTCATCATCGGTCTGGTGCATTGACTGTTCTGTCCGCATTGCGAGTTTGGATGGCTCACGTTAGCCTGGTTGTGTATGACTGGTTGCTGGTTGCAGTGCATCGTCATTTGTGGACAATTCGCAGCAGGTCGGATCTGGCCGCATTGTTGCTGAGTGACGCTCCCGTGATTTGGAGGAACGCACGATTGATTCGTGTGATGGTTCATGTGGCCGTTGGGGTTTCCGGTGCAATTCGCGTTCACCTGACCCTGGCAACCGTAGCCAGGGTAGTAGCCGTGATGCATGTGGTTCTGAGGGCAGTTTCTGGTCATTTGAGCAGAATTCTGAGGGAGATTTTGAGGCGCGTGTTGAGGTGCCAAAGCGCCCGCCGCTGGGGATGTTAAAGGCTGATCGCTGATGTGACTGGGAGCATAATGAGATCCAGGTGACATAACTTGCCCTGCTGCTGGACTGAGCACTTGGCCATTCGGTTGTGACGGGTAGCTAGGAGCAGGACAGTATTGCGAATTAGATTGGGCAGATCTAGAGCTGGGACATTGGTTGTATGGAGATGGAGAGGTATTCTGGTAATTCGTGCAAGTCGATTGGGAAGATGATTGCTGGGCGTAGCAGTGCTGCTGGTGGGACTGATTGTAGTTGCAGGTGGGTTGCACTTGGCGCTGACAGTGCATAGGATTACTGCAGACTGGAGATTGGCAAATTGGAAGGGGACTGCCGCGGTAGCTAACCTGACTTCCACCTACTTGTACCTGGAATACATAACAAGATCAAATTATTTTATAATTCGTTATATGGTGAACTCAAAGAGATTTAATAACTGGGCTACTATATTCAAATACAAACAGCGATTAATTTTACCTGCGTCAAATATTGCATCATCTCATCCGGAATAACTAGCTTGTTTTCCACCATTTCTCCTTCCCCGACTTCATCTAGAATCACTTCTTGATTAGGATGACGCTCGGGAAACTGGGCTGATCTAGGCCTAGGTGGCACAACTGGCGAGTTTCTTTGAGTTTGTTGACCCCTAGCTGGCTCAGACATGCGACGGTCGCCAGAAGGTTGGGTACAGTGGTTGGCTGGACCAGACCATTCGCCGGGTACTCCGTGCAAGCCCTGAAAATTAATGAAACATTTATTTCTCCCGTAAAACCTGTATGAAACAATTAAAAATTAAACATTCTTTACGAAATCTTCGTTGAATTACCTGAAGGGACATGTTCTGCGTCTGGACAACAAGATTGCTTGTCGAGTACGGTCCTTGGAGGTGGCTAGGAGGATTCATTCTGCCAGAAGCGGTGCTTAATTGACTGCTTCTTCTAGACGTGCCGGGGCTGATGGGATCGTAGAAACTTCCCGGCCCCACGTGGGCCATTCTAACGGCGCTAACGCCGCTGGCCTGACTGCTTCTTCTACTACCGAAGTCCGTCGACTTCATGCTGCCATAGTATGTGCTCACGGTGGTGTTGCTGTCTCTTCTTGGCTCGTTCAAAGGCTGTAACCTAAGTTGGAGATCCGACAGGTTCGTCTGACGGGCAGAACCACCGCCTTCCATCTTCAGGTCGGTGATCCTTCTGTTCAGGTCACCGATGTTACCCTGAGGAACCACGCCACGTGTTCCTCTCAATCCGGACACGACGGGTAGGCTAGGCATACCCTTCACTTGTAGTCTTCCTTTTAGACGGTTCCTCGACGCTGGTGCTGGGGCTTGTTGCTGCTGTTGTGACTCCATTCCACCGACCTAAATGCGATTTGTTGTTACGTTGTTGCATATACAATAGACCTTAGTCGTGCTTAGTTCTTTTATCTAATTGTGACTATTTATTAAAAAATGTCTAAATAACTTAGAGAAATAAGAAATATAAAAATAATTTCAATCAACTTGAACATAGATGTAAAATAGTTGTCTATGTTCTGAGCTTCCATTTAATTCTACTTTCTCATTAATTTATCTTTAAAATCTGAAAACTGAATTGTCACAATATTCATAATCTAGTTATTATCAATATCTATTTTTCTATATCTTCGATATTAAAATCGGAGTTAAAATAGTGCTCTCTGAATTAATTAGTTCCCAATTTTCTCTACGTTCGTTTACTTTCAAGACATTTTTCTTATTTCATCAGTGACTCGGTTTGATTACTTTATGCAAGTTTCAAACTTACCATAGCACGAATAGCAACCGGGAGATCGGCAATGTCCAAGTCATCAGGTTCTTCGTTCCAAGGTTCCTCGGCGAGCGTAACTCCTTCACCGGTTAAGGCACTAGCACCTGCAACCTCGTCGTTGCAGCCACCCATCAACGGGCTACCTTGTTGTTGCATCATGCTGGGTGGACTATTCGCTTCGCTTTCAGATTTCACGCTGGGACTCGACAAACTCGGCGTCTTAGGATGAAGATCCTCGCTTCTACTGGGACTGTTGCCACCTGCGCCAGCTTCGTCGCTTCCTCCGCCATCGCCGCCACCACCTTTGTGCTTCTTGTTAGCGTAGAATTCTGCGCCGTGCACCGTTTTCACGTGTTTCCTCAAGGATGACGGATCGGTGTACCTCTTGGTGCAGCCTGGCGCCTTGCAAACGTAAGGTTTCTGGAAAAGCATTCAGTGACAACCATTAGTTTCTGAGACAAGACTTTCATCTTCTTGTTCACGGATTCACAACTCTGTAAAATATTCGAGTTCTTCCTTTCCTCCTAGTTTTTATACAGGGTGTATCCTTTTGATTCGTTTGAAAGTGTTAAAGTAATCTTTCTTCTGACGTTTCTTAATGATTACCTCGTTGGAGTGAGTCCTATTCTGATGTTTCGCGCGATCGCTGGCATTGCTGAACGCCTTGCTGCAACCGGGATATTCGCAGGTGTACGGCTTTTCTCCGGTATGAGATCTCAGATGCGTTTTCAGGTTCTCTAGTCGCGAGTAGGCTTTGAAGCAACCCTCAAACTGGAACCAGTCATTGGAACATTAGGCACCAAGTATTGGAAAGTGAATTGTCTTTTCGTGATTTTGTATACTTACGGTACACTTGTGCGGCTTTTCTCCGGTGTGTCTTCTCATATGCACGACCAGCATGTACTGAGCTTTAAATGGCTTTTCTTCCCTCGAGCATTCTTCCCAACCGCAGACGAAGCTTTTCTTATTTGCGTGGATATGGTCATTATTGATATGTTTCACCAGGTCATCCTGTAAAGATACGAAACACTATGAATGAATATAAAATATAAAATTAACAATATTATCTCTGTATGCTTTCCAATTTTGTCGAATAATCTAATCAGAATTATATTATAATGATATAAATGAAACGTTATAAATACTGCCAAATATATTTTATCATTATGAAAAATGTCTATTGTAAAGATTACTCTATGTCTTCGGTAGTTGCTACACGTTAAAGATGGAATTACTTCCGTCCCAATAAATATTACATTTACCTGAGTTGGAAATTCGAGACCACAGTCTCGCCAATGACAATTAGTTTCAATGAAGTCACCAGGTTCATCCCGAAGATCTTCGCTAGGACTGAGTCCCTGAGGATGAGTTGGTGGCGCAGTCGTGGTCGTCGTGTTCGTGGTAGTGGTCACAGGCTCCCTCTTCACCTTGGCAGAGGCTCTCCTCGAGGACGTGTCTGCTTCCGCTGTCACCGACCTGGCTGATGATTCAGAAGCTTTTCTGCACGATTCAGTACTCTGTGAACAAATAATTGGTATTTATTGAAAAACTTGTATTGCACTCTGTTATATTATAATGGCTTAGAAAGTAACAAAATGCAAGCAATATTACAGTATTTAATATCATTACATATAGAAAGAAGAGGAATTGAAAGTAGTTTATACATTTTAGTAAAAAGAATAGCAACGGTGTAAATATTATAATTTTATGATTACACGGATGAAACAAAAATGATTATTAAAATATTTGGTTATTAAAATTATGTAATTCTGAAAGTGATTGCGAAAGAAAAATTGTAATCTATTTAACATATTTTAATAGTAACGCCATGGTTCGCTATATTTAGTCTACAAAATCTTAATATTGGAATATTTTATTAAATCTGCATATTTTACGGGTACAGTTAAATTAGATTAAGTACGAATAATTAATGAAGAATTTTAAACGACTTAAGAGAGGGTAGCAATTCCGATTTACAGGAACACTCAAACACTCATCGTCATCCGCTGCAACGGAAACTCGTCCCGCCGAGTGATCTCGATGCTGCGTGTCAAATAAATCAATTACAAAATCGCGTGACTGTATTGCCAGCAATTTGCACTAACACAAGACACCATTAGTTTCATTCAGGGATTCGGGATCGGCAATCCTTAACACCCAGGATTTTCTAAAACAAACACATCGCTCGTGCGCCATCCGGGAAACCGGCCCAGCGACACACGATCCGCACGCGATCCCGCAATTATCGCACACTTATCGACCGGTGAACCGTTTACCAACGTTTCGGAGGTGAATACACGCGTTGATATAGACGTAACCCCGAATATTTCCGCCTACATAAGATCTGTACATGGATTGTGCTCGTTAAAGGCCTCTATATACGATGAGACAAACACTAAGTCGTATGGATAAAAAGAAAAGAAATGCTTATAAATATTAAGTAGAAGTAAACGCAAATGCTAAATTTCGTGTGCATAACCTTTTACTAATTCTAGACATTAAGCGATGGAAACTTTTAGCACAATCGAGTGGCATATTTAAAATTATGAAGAGTTTACTGGGGAATTGCTTCATTAAAACTTTATCCCTAAACTTATGGAAATTATAAATTTTATATATTTATATTGTAAGCTGTATTGAAACTCGAGATCCTTAAACTTTAGGTATATAGAGCCGAGTATTTAAATAAAATATTTTATAAATACACAATTCCGAATAAAAAGAAAAGCTACTTCTTATGTATGCGATCCTTTGACTCTTTTTCACTGTTTGCATATATTGATATATAAGTTTATATCGTACGCGAAAGTGAAAAGGACTCGAATCCATCGCTTGTTCTGGACATATACCGAGACAAGTCTCCCCGTGTGTAGGAACCTTAAGGGCGAAACCGAGACTGTAGGAGGCGGGCTTTGACAAACGAGGAACAAGCGGCGACCGGTAACGTCCGGCTTGCTATTTTGAACTTATTTGGTGCGAGCTTGGACCACATACCAGGGAACATCGCCGCGAAAGTGAAGAGAACACTCACCGAGATGTAACAACTCCGTTGGGGAGTACATAAACGCGACCGAAACATTTTACTTATGACCTGCTCGTTCATTTCGAGGCCATTTTTTAAGAAACGTACATTAAAGTACTTTATTAAAGTACTTCAATTGTATACCTACGAATATTTGTGTGTTTATAATATATTTGACAGCGATAAGGAAAATAAGTTTATATTTGATAAAGGATTGAGTACTCGCGTTACAGTTGACTAATTTAATAACTATCCTATTCATGTTTCATTTCTTTAAATAACTTAACGAAACAAAAGTTGAGGGATATAGATGCATTACACATATAGTTCTTACGTTACCAAGCTCACATTTCAAAGATTCTAAAGAAATTCCGTTTCCCTAATACATCAACATGAAAATAACCGAATTTGTAAGTCCTCTGAAACATTTATGCCGCCAAAAATGCCAGTAAATTCTCCAGGATAATATCGCTCGAATCTCTACAGCGATAGCGAGATAATTTACTCAAGAACGAAAGCCTAAGCCAGCCCAGCCCGATCTAAACCGTTCACCATTCGAGCCGCTCGATTCCGTGGTCCCTATAAATCCATCGATCACCGTTTGAAACGAACGCGCGCATAGGTACCTACCTACAGTTGAACGAGAGGCCGGCGACAGCCGCAACGAGCGAAATGCAAGCCGATGCAATCAGGCCCGGCGAACTTTACAGCGTCCGGACACGCGGCGCGGCCGTGTCGCGGCGGAAGAAAATGAAAACGCCGCCGCGGACGTAAATAAATCAGAGCGGACTATGAAAGCCATCGTCCTGCGCGAAACAGAGAAAGAAACGGCCGAGGAAAGATGACGAACCAACGAAGGAGAAACACGATTAAAAACGACGTCGAGAAAATAGAATGGAGAGAAAGAAGATAGGAAAAAGAAAGGTGAGGGAAGAAAGGAAGAAAGAGGAGAATGAAGACGGAAAGGAGAAGAAAAAAAATAAGCAGCGACGGTTAGGCGAACGGGTGGGGGTAGAATCTGGCGAAATAATGTGCGCGAGATTGCTTGTAACCCGAGGACCATGCAAGGGTAACCCAATCTTCTTCTCTTTCTCCCTTTTCTCTTTACCCTTCTCTCGCGTGCTGCGCGGATGATGAAGCTGAAGAAGCCTCCTCGCTCCTAGAAGAGACAGGGGTTCTCGTTTTTTTATAGGATTAGTAGTGTTTCCTGTGTAATAGCACGCGTTACTATTTACACGGTAGGAAGGTGATGGAATTAACCCTTCGCTGTCGGAAGTGTTCCGGTTCTTTACTCCGGAATTGATGTATTTCTTAATTTAGTTTACTAAGTTATTGTAGCTCGTACTCTTCTAATATATTCATGAAACACTTGAGAACTACTAGAACTCTGCTTACGTATGAATTGATTATATCGCGAACTAATTTCATGGAAATTGCTAGAATATATAAGGATTGGATAGGAAATCGAAAGTAGCCTGGATATAGAACCCCGAAGGATTAATATTCCAAGCAATTGATTTCATAATTTGTTAGGAACAAAGTGTTTCTTAAGTTACACGGATTGCGAGGCGTAATTCGCTTGTATGAGCTGGATCGTTGAAGTAGCGCGGGATTAAACAGGACAACCATAAGAAACAAAGAGACAACAGGTTAAGGGAACGAGTATTTTGTTTATTATATTAACATATGTAAGATGAAATAAAAGATTCGAGGGGTCCCTTATATTGCAGGGAGTAGAAGTTAAGAAGAAATTTAAATTTTCAATGTAATAATTATTCGTTTGCGATGAATCGATGATGAGCTACCGAGTATACATCGATTCACCGTCGGCAATAATAATCGGACAGGCACCTGCACGCGCAACCTCACCGATACGCTCGTATCGTGTATCATGCAAGACGCGCGCTCGCGCGCGCGCGAGGAAAGATTGACCGCACCTTTGCATAATTGTCGATCAGGCCGATTGCGCGGCCGAGTGTGCACGATAATTACCGTGATAAGTGATTTACGGTGCCTCCGCAGTTTCTGATACTACCGGGCTTAACGAGTGATTGGCAGCAATCTGCCGCCGCCGTGCCGGGGTTCGGAGAAACTGGGGTAATTGGAACGTTCATCTTACAATTAGCGATTGTGAGATCGCCAGTGGTTTTCGAGTGGAGTTCATAATGGAACGTGTAATTTCACATTTTGCACAAACATGATGAAATTTTTATTTTTATGGATACCATTGAAAAGATTTGTACAGGAAATCTGTTCAGACGCATGATCAAATTGCTCGCACAAGCTTCCTTTACCGTTGATGAATTATAAATAAACATCTCTGTATAATTTGTTTAATATTAGAATTCAACTGCTCGCGTAACTATGATTTCTAAATAATATTTTCTTCTACGTTTATTTGACGGCTGTCTGAATCATAGACATAATATTACATGAGAAATACAACAATCTTTCAACCCTATATTCTTTGTCAGAGCTAACTAAACGTCTGGTTTGACAATACTTATGTTGACACTTCAAGAAATTAACTAAACGTTATTTAGTATCGATAACATTTTTATCTGGCAATTTCGATTTTATCTGTTGTTTGTGATAGGATCTCGAATATGGCTAGATATTATGATCAATTGAGAAATAATCTCTGGCAATCAAGGTATGAAAACGGAATGTTTATGACTCAAGGAAGGTTAAGATTAATAAATGTGATAGATCATTTGACTTACCTCAGATTTTGGTGGCAGACCTCCATGTGGTCCCAAAGTTGCAGAAGCTGTGGAATGAGGAGGCACGCCGGGGTACAACTGAGAATGGGGTGATAATCCATGGGCATGAGGGTGTGGATGAGGGGGTGGTGGTGGAGGTGCTGGTGGTTGCAGAGGGTGAGTATGGGGTAGTAACGCTGCGGCGGCAGCGCTCCTGAGGAGATGGGCTTGGAGCTGCTGCAAGTGCGGCGCCATTCCAGGGTGCATTCCCAGAGTTGGACTCATTGCTGTAACAGAAGAACATACATTCATTATTATAGGCAATAAAAACATTAAAAATTGTAATCTAAACATAGTATAAATAAATGTATTGCAACACAAAGTTATCGTAAGAATATACGAACATGAAAGTACATGAAAAATAAAAGTAAATAAAACTCGATATCAAGAATAATGTCTCAAACATTCTCTCTATTATATAGCACTTACCAATATTTGAAACAAATGATGCGAGTGACGGTGTTAATGAATTGAAAGATATGTAACCACATTAAACCATGGCGTAAATATGTAAAGCCAGTACAAACAGGTACCATAGCTACTCTGCAGCTTTCATCGACGACTCACCTCAGCAGAAACCCCCGAGTGCAGTTTCGCGACAATTAATCGCTAGTAAACGTACCGTAGGAGATCGCATGACGATATCGTTTCGATACACGGTAAAAATGCTTTCGTGCAAATTATTCAATCGCCAGAGATTTCATCCGGAGATACGGTTGTCGAGGGGGGACGTAAACGGCGGTCCCAGCGCAACGCTTAATAGTTAACACGGGCGGAGACGAGGGTGGTGATACGAGGATAATCGATAGAGATCGGAATCGGACCGCGTTCATTCTCTTGACAGTCGCAACACGGCACGCCGGACTTCCGGCACGCGGTCTAAGCTTGCATTTCAATGCTAAAACCCTCTCTTACGAAACCGTGAAGCTATAGCGATCGGCGTCGACCGCAGCTGTGTCGTATATACACGGCGTCAAGGAAACCGACGGCCGTTAAACGGCTCGATAAATGTCTTGCTTCGCGAATGGCAATTTATAAACAACCAGACGAACCAATGCAACCACTTTCAGCTGATTATTATCCTCATTTAACCCCGTATCATTTTCTACGCGACTGTAATCGTCGAGTTTATTTTACCATTCATAATTTTCGTGGACGCGAGGAAATTCTCTTCTCACTGTGAGTAGCACTTTGCAAGTAAAATATTAATAATAGAATAGTTTTCCATTTCAACCTATGCGCAATGAATAACATTGATCTTTGTTAACCTCGAACTATTACTCTTTAACCACTACTGTGCATCTGTAGGATCATAAATTTTCATTTATTCCTATTTGCCTTCCTGTATGTCTTATCATCATTTTAATTGCAGGTTAGTGTTCGATTAATAAATTGAATGAACAACCTCAGTAAATATTAACGATTTGTGAAATTATAGTAAATTTGAGCATACGTAGTAGTTAAGGGTTAAACCGAGCTAGAAACCTATACTGCGAATCTTGGTCGTCGTTATAAGGCAAGAAGTTAATCGAATTCGTCGATTCCGACGAAACGTTAAGGTGCAGATACACTTGCAAGTGATTCGCGACGCTTTATTCGTGATTTAAAGTGTTTACACTTCTATGTTATTTTATTTCATTACCGTCACGAATGAATTAACCCTCTGCGATCGTATCAATTTCGTACAATAGAATCGTGTTAGTCGGAATTGATTTCTACGAGGTGTACAATAGCGACATAATGCGAGATTACAAACAGTACATGAAATTTACTATTTTCTTAATACTTTAGATCAATTTAATACAATAATAGAGCTTTACTTGTCATAAATATTAGATTTCATATAACGGTAAAAGAGTTTTGACTCAGACTAAATATACGATCGCAAATGGTTAACCCTTTTCACTTGAAAGTTCTTTACTAGAAATATTTAGTGTTCCGAAGAGCTATAGACGACTTTTTTAATTAACTTAACGAGAAATTATACGTGAATCAAGAAACAAACCTATTCCTTCCCATATTGATGCATTACACCAAGCTTAATATCGTATATCAAACTTTACAATTTCGCTACATCAAATCGAGCACTGACTAAGAGTCACCTATAAAGTGCAAAGGATTAAATTTACCGACAGAAATCACCGATGCGTTTACAAGCGTAATAAGACTTTCTGTCAGAGAAATATATCACAAATTAAGTACTTGCCAGTGTATCAGCACCTTTAGCGAAACGTCGCTAGTCTTTCCGCCGAGTGTCATCGCTTTTCCGTGCGTTGAACTCTCCGTGCCCGATCGTCGCCCGTCGCCGCGCTATACATAAATCGGTGCGTTCCGATAAAATCGGAACGTGTCGAGCTTGCTATTTAACAACAGTGGGCTGCTACGCGGTAATATATTAATGCGTGAAGCAGGCATAATGCTGTTCGATAAATTGCCCCGGCTAAATTAATCACCGTTCAATATGGTCTTGTCGGTGCGATACGTGACAGGCCTTCGAATCACGCTTCCTTCTAATTCAAGCCTCCGCTGACACTGTCCCTATCGCGGCTCTATAAATTGGCTTGGGTAATATTTATGCTCTATTGACGCGCGCGGGTCTGCACGGTTAACCGACCGTTGTATCGTTCACTTCTTTATTTCTATTTAAACGGCGCATTCATCGGTTATTATGAATAAACGCAAGGTACGGCGTGTGCGCTATCCACGTCTCGCTATAATAACTCAATTACTCCGAATCATCGGTGATTTCACGGATATAATCGCGTAACGAAAGGAAATCGCTGGTTAATTGGAACTATTAGACGAATGTTAACGGCAAAATCGGTTGGACGTCGGGAATTCGAATTACAACGTATTTATCGTGGCAAGAAATAACGAAACGGTTGAAAAGTGGTTCGCAGGTTTTTGTGGAAACATTGGAAATAAAAACGTTGAGCGTACTGGTGATTATTACTATAAATTAAATCTGGATCTTGATGCAAGCAAGAATCCAGAAAGTTAACTCTTTACGAAATTCGATGTAAAATAGAAATTTAATGAAATTTTCAATAAATAAAACATTTGGATAAGTATATTTTTAAAACCGTACAGAATTTTTAATTTCATCAGGACTGGAGAGAAATAAATATTACGCGAACGCAACGCGCAGAGTAAGATCTGGAAAACAGCGAAACTTCGGCGCGCATCCACATTCCTATATTCCTCACTACACCCGTCGCCCCGTTTCAAACGAACCGAACAAACATCATCGACGCAGAGTTTCTCCGAAGCAGCTCGAGCCGATCTTTCCCATATTATCGGGCGCTTAACAGTCGGCGAAGGTCCCATCGACGATGCAATCAAGCCCCATTCAGGGTGCCATCACGTACGTGAGCCGAAGTACTTAGACGAGCGGTCACGCCCATGTGTGACCACGATCTAGTCGGTGCCTCGTAAAAGCGGGCACGTTGCGTGCCCGCGGACGCTTAACGATTAGAAGCGCCCTGTCTCGTTTCGAAACTTTGTATTACCGACGTCCCGTCGGGGAACGTCACGCGATCGCTGAATAGAACCCGGAGCGAATCCTTTATTGCAATAATTTCACCGTGTTCGATTACACGCGCTGATCGCTTCCTACAAACCGATAATTGCGGCTCGCCGAGGGTAGCGAGCACGTTAACAGACGAATGGAAACATCAACGGATTCTCCGAAAGGGACTCCATCGACGGCTGGAAATTACAAGGGCTACCGGTTTCTCGCGATCGAAGGGAGCTTCCTCATTGGCTCCGCCATGAAATTTACGTCCCATTCTTCGCGGAACGACGGAAAAATCGCGTTTTATCGCGCGATTTCGCCCGACGGCGTATTTCTCACGGCGAGCATTCGATCGCTCGTCGCGATTCGAAATGAACATAAACCGCGGAATGCTTGAAGCCGCGTACGCCTACGATCCTTTATTTAAGGACTCTATAATTTTCCGGAATCGGCCGTACGTTGCCCGGGGAACCAGCCATCTGCTCGTACGCCGGACGATAATCGCTTAATCACCCTCACGACTTTCTCTGTGCATCAACCGCCGATGACGTATGAAAAATTTAATAAAGCGCGGCGCGCGCGCTGCCGTTCTTGCAGCGAACGATCGCTTTGGTTTACGGCGTGTGCGACTGTTGGCGACGGTGTCCGTTTCCGTACGCGGATCATTCAACGATTCGTTAATTATTAATATTCTAAATATCCTACGCCGGGAATCGAGTCGAGCGAATCGCGACAGAAACCTAAGCCGCAGTTAAATTCCTTCCGCCGGCGGATACCGTCCGCCATTTTGTAATTCTTGGAACGTTAATTTGGTAACATTGAAATTGCTTTTTCTTTAAAATTTTTTTAAATTAGATTGTGCTAGAGAAGGTATATGATGTTTAATTATCTACTTTTATGGATCGACGTGAAAAGAAAATGGAAACGTTCGTGAAACGTTTGAGGTTAATAAAAAGAGTGTCTTAGCGGAGGTGTTGACTTAAGTAACATAGATGGCAGCAGGGGATTCTATCTGTGAAGCGTACGTAAGTCACGAAGACTTGGATGTGTTTATTTTTAAATTGAATACTTCTTTTGAAACGGTTTTTAATGTAATCTGACGGTAACGAAAGATACGTAGAATTATAATGAAATGGAAGGAATTATAATTAAACATAGAATCATGAATATTATGCGACATCTGACCATTTACAGATTAATTCGAAACCCAGTGAAACACGAGGAAAAGTAAACAAATATAAAAAGAATAACAAAAGTTCCTATAAATTATATTGTACGCGATACGCGTGCGCTTGCTCATCAAGTAATACCGTTACAAATCAATTGAACCATATGTGAATTCCAAAAATACCGATATCTTCCAACAACCCATCAATCCCTGCTCACTCACTTAAAAACGACTGTCCCTCGATGAAAACTGCTACTATTAATCCTTTGCACTTGAAAGGCGACTCTTAGTCACCACTTGATTTGACGTGGTAAAACCATAAAGTCTGATATTTAATGTTGAACTTTGTATAATGCCTTGATACGTGAAATATTGGAATAAAATAGCTTTGTTTCTCAATATACTTATGATTTCCCTTCGAGTTAGTTTCATGGAATATCGTCTTCGCCGCGTCAAAAAATGTTAAACATTTCTAGTGAGAAATTCCCGTGTGCAAAGGATTAATAACACGGAAACTAATAATATTTTAAATACCGTATACAATACTGAACCATTAATTAATACACACAATACCAAACAGAACGTTCCCGGAATCAGAACAGATTTTAAGTAACTCCCCACTCGAAACCGAGTCCCTCGGTAACGATAAAAAAGTCTTTCCGTAACCAGGTTCCGATCGATCTTCCCACAAATTCGGGACCAAGGGGTGGGGGAGCGACATTCCCGTGGAAAAGACGACCAACGAGGAGCGAAGAGGGGGGCTGCATCACGGGACCAAGTTTAACGAGCAGGAACGTCCCGGGGCGCATCATACGACGCCGGGCCGACAAACGATCGGCGATCGCGTCGCGCCGCTTGAATTTTAATCCGTTAATTACTTCATTTAATCGCAAATTACTGGTCGCTCTTAACTCGCGAGCAAGGAGGTCCGGCCGATTTGTGGGGCGTACCGCGCGCGATTCGTGGCTCCGAGCCGGCTTCGTAATGGCTTCATGCGCACCGGCACCTTAATTCGATCCCTCGCTTTCGACCATACCCCTTTTCGTCCTCCGCTCCCCCGTAACCCGCGGCCGCGTGCCCTTAAACGTCAGAAACCGATCCTTACGAGGACGGTGGGGGCCTCCGCGCGTTAACGCTACCGCCAATGACTTTATTCGTTTCGTACGGTTCCCGGTAATTATGGTAATTCACCGGTCGGAAACCCGGTTTCCCCGAGAAACCCAGACGCCTCCGATACACCGCGGACGTTTTACGACTAATGTTAAGATGTAAGGGAATGATATACGACCGGTGGCCGCCTGTGTTGATAATATTAAAGTGAATTATGCAAGTACCCGCGGGCGGGACCACTGGGATGGCGGACGGGGAGACGGGGAACGGTTCAACGGAGATTGTCCGGCTGGTGATAAAATTCGCTGTACTCGGTGACCGTAAAACAGGTGAAACTCTAGGATCTCGCGTGGCAGGTGTTGCTCTCCCGAGCGTCTTCTTTGTTTTTCCTCTCGCTTCGGTTTCGTTTTGTTCCGCCGCCTGCGGTTCCCGGGCAATTTAACGTCGACGCTTGGAACGATTGATTTAGTAATTCCACGATCAACGGAGAGGCATTTAAACTGGCTGATAGTTACACTGTGGGCTTGATGTCGGCTGATGTTGGGTATCAATGCGACAGCGGTCGTTGCACGGGATACCGAGTGAAACCGTAGGCATTTTACGTGTTCCGATCTATATTGTTTATGGTTCGCTTGACAGTTTCTAATTCCGTTATGAGTTACTGGAATTGTTCATCGTTAGACGCTCGTTGATACGGTTTTACTACCGAGTTTCTTATTAGATAAATTTCATTTAAAAAAGAGAAGTTTCCTCCGATCGTAAAATAATTCAAGTTCTCGGATCTAGGTGACACGTACGATTCGTTCTCATCACCTTCCTACTTACACGTCGCGACAGCTAAGCACATCAGCGACATCGATTTCTTCTCACTTAAATTCGAAAAGGAAGCGTTCACTTCGAACACGAAAAACGCAGTCATCTGAAACTATCTGTACTCAGTTAGTCCCTTCACTGTCACTCGTGCCATTAAACGGTTCAACGTGTAATCCTATCGAAAGCCAACAATTAATTCCGATGGTTCGACTATGAAATTATTCGGAACATTAAAAACTAATGCCCGTAAAACTTCACTTTAATGCCCGGCTGGATTTCAACGGCGCGCAAGAAAATTCTTCAAAACTATCCGTTTCGAAGAATCGCTGGAATTTCGCCGGCTCGCCATCTTGCAACCTACGAGCGTGGATACCTAATTCCCTTATGGAGCCACCACACTCTGCCCCCGGGGCGGTTTACGAGCTTCATTTATTCGTCGCGTAGTAGCGGCAATAACATGGGAAATATGGCCGTTGCGCCGGTAGTCGCATTAACAACTTCTGCCGGGGTACACGTATAATTACACGCGTATAATTCACGTATCGCGTATCCGCGCGCGCGCGAAACATTTACGGTCCCGTCGAGATCGGATCACGGCCACCACCGCCATGGCCGACGACGAGTATACTCGGCGGCGCGCGTAATTACGGGTAATCAATCACCGAACGGCCGTGCGTTCGGTGAAAACGCGGCGACTAAACACCGGTGACTTACGTTTTCGGTGGATAAGAGGCGCGGGAGATCTCTTAATTACGGGTTCGCCACCCCTCGCGATTTACCGAGATGCTCGTCCACGGTTTTAAATCCCGCGGAACGTCTCAGTCCCGCTGGACTCCGTGAATGGTGGACGGATAATTACGCGGCTGCAGTTTGCGCCGCTTGGAATCGCGACGCGTCGAACGAGAGTCGCATAAAGGAATCAAGAACGGTCTCGAGGCAAATTAACTATTATATGTTTACATTGTATCGGTATGAAGAAACTTTCCCAGTTACGGGGAAGAAGATTTCTATCTGTTTTATTTATTATTGCGTTGCGTAAGGAAATTTTGAGGATGGTTTAATATATTGGATCGATGGGTATTAGACAGTTTTATCGATTTCGTGGTTGAAGAAAAGAAATATTTGCTGTTGAAGTTTAACTATTATACTTATTGGCGTTGAGGTTTTTTAAATTTACCGATGCAACGTGTCGAAGTTTGAGGAAAAAGTGATTTTTCTTGTAGTAATACGCGTTAAACAGAAGAAAATTGAATCTTCGAATTTTTGTAACTTTTGTGCCGTCGTTACCATTGAATTTCAGTAGGATATTCTCAGGTTTATTACATTGTTTATAATATTTAATTTATCATATCTAAAGTGTTGTATTAAAAGCTGGTTTTGAACAAAGAGGAAACTATCTTCCTGGGTAAGGTAGGAGGTGAAATTTATATAAAGCTATAGGAAGCTTATAAAGTTACATAAAGCTTTGCAGAAAGTATCATTTCTGAAGGAGTTAGCGTCTTAATTAAAATGACAGCGTCGATAATACTTCAGTTGCCTCTCTCTTTCTCAATGCTTCTTCTTCGGTGTGGGTGCATTTAATTCCGTGGCAAACTACGCTTGAACAATTGAATGACGCGTAAATGGTTCGCTTACCGGCAGAAAGATGACCGTAACTGCCACTCGCGCTGCTGCTTCGGGATCCATTCACGATCGAGGCTAAGCTGTTCGGGCTGAATCTGATCATGCTGTCGATGTCGAAGCGGTCAGAGTACGGCGAACTACTTAGTGCACGTTTCCGGCTTGCTCGGATAGTCGAGGCACGCGGACTTCCTAGCCTCGATGACGCCGATACTGAAAATAAATCGGGAATGCGTTAGTTAAATTATCTCCGGAGTTCCGGAAGTCTTGCTAGCTTTCATCTCGATAAATTGGATACTCGCGAGAGAACGAAGCGTACAAGCAATTTTTGAATTCACACGGTTCGATTATATTAGTTCCATTTTTTTACTGGCAATAGTATAATTTTATTGAATTCGTGGAAACGATGAACCAAAGTTATAACAGATGATTTATTCTAAGATCGATGCCTCGCGATTGTGATTGAAAAAAATGCTTCCTTTCAAATTAAAAGCTTTCAGATGGATTTCTTTTGTCGATCTAATATTAAGTATCAATGTCATATAGAATATAGACAGATGTAAATATTTTGTATAAAAAAGACAACACGATAATCCTCCTTTCAAATGATCACACCTTCTACGATTGTTCAAATTAGTGAACCACTTCCAAAAAACGAATTCCAATTGATAACAATCAAGCCGCAATACCGCCGTGTATATACGGTCGTCCACATATTCCCAAGTGACACAATTTACAGTTATTAATATTTCAAGTGCTTGGGTACTAAAGAAGAATCGTCGACAAACGCGAAAAGTATCGAATCACAGATTCACGGTTGCTTCACGCGAGCAACCGTGAAATTTCCATACAAAACGGCGACGCGGCCGCGGAACCAGTTCAATTAAGCGCTACGAATTCTTGCCGGCCGTAGTACCAGGGAATATATCCTCGCGCGCGGACGAAGATTTTAAAAGTCTCCCTTTCGGTGCGTGCTCGTAACCAGGTAGGTATTCAGGACTAACCGGGGAAGACGAAGGAAAAACAGGAAGAGGGAAGAGGCAGGCGACAAGAGCGAAGGAGAAGGCCGATTCTGCGGCCAGAACGTTTTAGCGGCGATTTGCCTGCGACCGCAGGCCAACGATGTAATATACAAACCACTTTCTTAAGCTCGTGGTGGCGGCTCGCTTGTACGAACCATCGTTGGTTATATGGTGGCGGTTCTCCGGTTCTCCGCCTCTCTACGCTTCGCCTTCATCCTCGATCGCCGCGATCTTCCACGATCCTATTTGTTTCCAACTTTTTATCACTTTCACGTTAAGTTGTGCTTTACCATAAATATCTTCGAATTTTTAATTAACTTTGTCAATTCTATTCGAGTTTATATTCGCTTATTTTCCCGGTGGTTTTGTAACGTGATATTATATTATAGTTGTCCCTCTTTTTTCATCGTCACGTTTGCGTTGAAGAATCTACTCGCCGATAAAATATTTGATTTCACATAACATGGATTTTTAGAGAATATTATTTGATCGTTTTAGAAAATAAGTGGTTGGAGAATACTTTGCTGATGTAGGTGAGAAGTTTGAAAATAGGAAACTTATGAGTATCGTGCGGGAGGAAATCATTTTTCCGATGTTACCAGGCATCGGTGTCTCTCAGTTTTGAAAGAAGTTTAAGGTTAAACACGTCATTTATGTGTTTTGTTTATTTAGTACTCTCCATTTCTATAGTACTGCGAATTATAAAAGATTCTTATAATAATTTAGTTATTAAAATTCTGTTACTGAAGTTTATCATTCAATGTTATTAATCAATGTTATTACTGAATAGTCATTCGATTTTAGTATTATAAAACATAGAGAAACGTGTTATGAACCTATCAGAGATATACAAGGAAATCTGCTGAAACTTCCTATTCCACCAGGCATTGAAATCACCAAGATTCAGAGTCTAAAAGCAAACTACACACCAGAATATGAAAAGTCCAAGTGTTCTTTATTTTCTTTAAATATAAGTCAAACATTACTTATCTATTATCAATCGTTAACCCATCCAGCAAACGTAAACATATAACAAACAGCGAAAATGTCTCTTTCCCTAATCAATTATTACTGATAAAGCAGTCGTATCAATAATACTTAAAAAATAAACTATAGAGCAAAGGGTTAATCTTTTACCTACCATACACCACTATACACTCATTTGTATATCATATTTTCAAATAGTATCCCACTACAGCTCAATCCTTTCTCTATCATCGATGACTGTGCACTGTCTACTCTAACGTAATGAATCGAAAAATTCTCACATCACAGTGCTCCAATTATGATACGCAAACCGCATCAAACCTCGCCATACAGAGGTCTAGTTTCGAGGCTAGTTCCGCCGTAGCTAAAAGGTTAACACTAGAACTACCGATCACTTCAACCGATTTTTACAAACTTCTTTCTAATAACCATAAGCGCGCGTTTATTAAGATTTCAATTGACTTGTATCTCAGCGTTGCTATTACCGAACTAGTTTCGTTAATCATTTTTCGCGGAAATGTCTGCACCTTTTCGATAATTGTAAAAGAAGAAATCAGGAATAAGTCATTTCGACCCATCTGGTAGTTTCAGTGTTAATCAGTGTAGCAAACGAACGTTTCGTGCATCAACATTCTCCACGATAACGATTTACCTGCCAATTCCCCAGAAAATTCGTTCCCTCCCTCGTCTCTAGCACCGTGTCTCGGTCGTCCAACCTTCTCCCCGGCATCTCCGTTTCAGCTACCTCGTCGTTCCTCGGGGCTCCTCTATCTCCCCGTGTCGTCTCGCACGGGCAACGCGATACAGAGAGCCACGAGGAGGTTCGAACCAGCTCTTTCTCCTCGGTTTCCACTCGGTTGATCGCTCGTTCGCGCACAACGGGTATAGAATTACTCGCGGTTGGGGCCCGGGCCCGGTCCCTGTTCCCCTGCGCGTCGCGCGAACGAACGCGCTCCTTTATCCCCTCGCCGGTTTATTAATTCGAGCACTGATCAAATTTACGGCGGTCAACGGGCGCACGGACGAGCGGGAGTGCGTGCACGTGTGCACGCGCGCGAGAAAGACAGAGAAAGGAAACGGCTGCCATGCGGTTTTTCCGCATGAGCTGGAGCGTTTAAGGTTCCTCGCCGGGCCCGCGGCTCGATCGACTGAGCGAAACGACCTGGATCCTCTTCTCACGCCACCGCCGCGCGCTTTCAGGATTCTCGTTCTTGTACGCCCATCAAATCAAATATCATTCTTTCTGGACCGTTCGTCTGCGGTTTCCGCGAAGTTTGTATTACATTGTACACGGGCACACGGATGCGATGCAGTTTTCGAGCAAGGTTGCGGTTACCAGTTGTTTCTACGTGATTCCTTGAAGATGTTGTTTTGCGAAGAATTTTAATCTCTTGCGGTGTAATGACAGTGAAAAGTCTTTATGCTTGTTTGGTTGATAGGTATTTGACTGTGCTATGACCTTTTTTGCAACCAGGAAAGAGTTGTATATTTATTGTACGAGTAAGCTTACTTTGAAGATTAACTTCTCAAACAACTAAATATTCAGAATATATCAATCAATCGAAAATACTCATTGACTGGCTCGTCTGAACAAAACCATCTCGATCTACTTACTCGACGCAACCAAAGCCAAATTCAGAACCATCGACATTCTACATTCCCTTGAAACTATAAAATTCTTCCAACAGAAGGATCACGAGAAATAATCTATTAAACAACCGTAATCATAGCGAGCTCTGCAACACGATCGTGAAAACAATATATTCGAGTCAATTGGATTCAGACCACCCGCGACGAAACCGAAAGAAATAAACTGCTTTCCTTTTTCGATACAGGGCCCTCATAGTCAGCTGTACAGGATCGATGATGTGTAAATGTTTCCATTACCCGTTCTTCAGCGTGCACCACTGACGTGAGCTCGATCGAACGTGATTTCTCGATGCACTTTTTCCATCGTCGAATCGATCTCCTTATCCGCAGGGGTTGGTCAGCGCATCGCAGCGAAGAGGACTCTTAATGAATATGCGAACGATTCCTGACTCGTCCCCAACCCCGCTCCCCGAGCGTCTCACCCCCGAACGTCCTCGTGACCCACGACCCTTTGGACTCTACACGCTCCGTACGTTCCGATCCCTTCGTCCTTCCCCGTGCTCCCCCTCGTGGGGCAAACATGGGATTGAGACATGTAAATTGGTGCAATCGGCCACTCCGATCGGCGCGGCTCATTCGACGCTGCTCACCGCATGCTACTGCGCTACAGGTTCTCTCAAACGAACAATCCGTGGACATACCGAACTTCCCTTCGAGGATTCACGGTGTTAATCCTTTGCACTCGAGATATGTTCATTTTGCTAGATATATTCCTGATTTTCTAATGAAATATCAATGATGTTTTATAATTAATATTAATACAAATAATATACAAATTAAGTGATAAAACTATTCTATTTTAACGTTTCATGGATGATTACGTTAAATGAACGTTAATATTGAATATCAAACTTTGTAATTTTACTGTATCAAACCAAATGGCGACTGTGAGTCGCCTCTCGAGTGCAAAGGGTTAAAATTATGTTACGTTCTTATGGTTTTATGGGTAATTTAACCCTCTGCGCTCGAGAAGTGACTCTCCGTCACCATTTGATTTGATATAACGAATTACAAAGTGTTACATATAATATTCAGTTTGTTTCAGATGCATTATAGTGCGTCAATATGTGAAATATTTATGTAAAATAGCTTTGTTTTTTAATTTACGTATGTTCATTAATTCGTTTCAAACAGTGTAGCCCACGTTTCATTGGAAAATATCGAATGTTTCTAGTGAAAAACTTCCGAATGCAATGGATTAAAAGTGCAAGAGACAAAATGCACGGAATACGAAAAATATATGAAGCAATAGAAGTATGGAGGTTTTAAGAGTCTTTTTAGAAGAAATTATTCGATCTGAATTTTGATTTGATTGGAATTTACATGAAGATTCCCAGTTTGTTTATTACGACAGACATTTGTAAATAGGTATGGTAGATATTTGAAGTTTCAAGTGAGTTATGAAAACTGAAAAGTAAGTTGAGACAAATTTGTCCACGTTCCTATGATTATAAGCGTAGGTAAATTCCATGAATTCTATAAATTCCATAAACCGAATTAAACATTACGTTTTCGAGTCACAAACGAACTGCCAGCATCTCTGCATGCCAATGGATTTTCAATTAGCTAGAGCATATAAATTATTTACAAATAAAAGGTAGCTACGGTAGTTTTAAAACGCTAGTCGGGGTGAATCGTTACAGTTTAATTTTCCTTTGTTGATTGAATTTGATCCCACCGATCGGGATAACCTCAAGGTCTGAAACTGTCAACGTGCGCCTTTCTATTCGATCAGAAATGAATTCCCTGTCCGCGTACTGTCGGCAACAGAACAATTACACGGAAAATAATTTCAATTCAGGGCGTTCGTTTTAATTGAATTTAACGTTGATAAAGGGTAATTGAACAATTTTCATTCTTCAAATCCACGCCATACGTTCCACGCGAAAAAAGAAGCATGCCTCCTTTTCCATTCAGAAACAGACAGTATCGATATCTGAAACAATCTTACGTGGAATCGTCTTCTATTAATTCCAATAATCCCAGTAATGTGTCCCTTAATTTAAATATTTCGTGCATCCAATCAAACTTCCAGCCCGCTCCGGGGCTGTATTAACAATTCAAATTTAATTATCCGCGGACAGGGAAACTTTTATTGGACTCGGAACTATCGCTTTATTAAAATTGCCGAGGCGAGGCCGCGGTGCGCGAGCACGCCATGAATGAAGCCGACAATCTGAATAAAGAATTTTTACGAGGGTAACTCGATCGAAAGCGCAGAAAGCAATACAAAAACAGGAACGGGACGCTACGACGAAGAAACGCTCGGAGAGGGAGGAGAGTGAAGGAACGGGATAAGAAGAAGGAGAAGAAGAAACGTGAGACAACCTGTAGGGTAGGCGCTAAGGTGTTAATGAGGTCGTGTCGCTCCGAGTCGATTCAATTATGCGGCGGTGGCGACTAACGAGGCCCCGTTTACCCTTTCAGTCGTCTTTTAGCCTCTCGGCCTCTTAACCGGTCGATCTCCTACCTGCTGCTAGTGCTGCTACACCTACGGCTAGCCGCGTGCACCGTAGATCAGGATCTTTCATTAGATCCACTTGTCGTTATCCATCGCACGCTCGAAAAAGTGTCGAATTTTTCCGCGTCGCGTGGAAACTTGCGACCTGAACACTTCAAATGGAACAAACTACGACTGAGACTCTCGAAAATCATTGTTTGACGGAGCTTTATGTTAATGGAGCAGAGATAAGAATAATAAGTGAAACCGTGTCCGATTCGAGTTATTGAACAGTCAATCGACTGTTCAATAATTCGGGCAATTATGTGTTTGTTATTGATGATATTAGTGATTCTGTTATATTATTCGAGCAAAATGTCACGTTAATAGTTTCCTGTGTATTGTCTTTTATTCCATAGTTCGTATATAGTCATTTACGATTCATTCTTTCTCGCCACTGCTTGTCAAGATCACATGATCACTTATTGCTCCCCGACAGCTGGCCGAGAGAAAAGGTGACACTCTCGTCGTCGACGAATAGATCGTAGATCGATAGCGGCTCTCTTCACGGAAGCGTTCGAGATTTTCGGCTCGAGCACGCACGGCTGAGATCTCCGGCCATCTACAAACTGGTGTCGAATACCGCTTCCACCTGTAGGCTTCGATCGGGCCTGATGCAATCACGATATTGTTTCCACGTGGCGCGACATTCGAGGACCGTTTATCTTTTAACACGGAGGAGCGATTCGGGTCTTACCGTCAATGGAGAAGGGGAACTCCGTGGAGGCGAGCGTGCTTGCCGGTCCCGCAGCGTGCAGAAGGTACTCGGGCCCCAAACCACCCAGTCCTGAAAAATGTCGGAAAACAACGTTAAAAACTGGACGCGTGACTGTGGCGAAAAAAAAGATGATTATACACTCGCTCTCGAAACGGAAAGCGTCCGATGTGGAACGGGTCTAACGGATCGGATTCAAAGAACTCGTCTCTAAAAGAGATCCTTCCGCCGGAAATGCGGGCCCTATTCATAGAGGTTCTCGATCTTCGAGTGGAATAATAGACTGGACTTGCTTCTAAAGGTGGTCGTTCTATTAAGCCGATTAGAGAGCAGATAATGATGAAACGTGGAAATTGAAAGACGATCAGAGCTGCCGATGACGAATGGCATTGGCAACATTTTCATTCTGTCACGGGCAGTTTTAGTTAAAACAAATGAATAGTCTGTATTATTATGTAGGTAAAATAGAAATCTTAATTCGATGCTGTAATCTTCTTTATTCGTAATTGAATATTCTACGTTACTTCGTTTCAATGAATTTCTGTTAAGTACTAGGGAAACTAACTGGTAAATATATAAAGTTACATGAGAAATAACACATTGACTTTGACCAAATTTAATATTTACATATAGAAACAGAAGGGCTCTATGTTGCATTAGTATCATTCTTTCTCATATTCCAACAGATTACACCGTTTTTAAAAGGAAAGTAGTAGAAGCAAAAATGTAACTCTAACACTAGAACTACCAGGTGAGTCAAAGTGACCTATTCCTGATTTCTTCTTTTACAATTATCGAAAAAGTACAGATACTTCTACGAAAAATTATTAACGAAACTAATTCAGTAACAACAGAACTGAGACAGTCAATTCAAATCTTAATAGCCGCGCGCTTCTGATTTCTATAAAGAAATTAGTTCTAGTGTTAAGTATCATCTTCGTTACAATATTGTTACGAATCAGATATGCTCAGATTCTTATTTTATTCTCAAAAACATAGGTATGGCTTACATATAAATAGGTCTAACAATCATGTCTTTGTCGTTGGTAACCATTTGACAGCTTCGATTGCTGGCTTTCCTGAGTTACTGTAATTTAGTGCGCGTGACTGAGATAATACTTGCTGCGTCTTACAATGTTTCCTATACATCGGCAGCGTAAATAAATTTCAGGCTCAAAATTAGGCGATGTACCCGGCCGCTATCATTCTAATTATCTTGGAACAAGTACAAGCCAGGGTAATTACCGTGTAACGAGGCGTTGGGACTGTGCGTGGAGGCCTGGAGCTGGTGGTAAAGGTGGTCCATGTAGTTGAGCCGGTAGGCGGGGTGCAGGGCCGTATGCTCCGAGAGAGGGTGACTTCTGCGGAGGAAATCGCCGCCGGAAGTCCCGTTGCCGGCAGCCCCGCCGCCACCGCTGCCACCGCCGCCTCCACCGCCGCCGTTCGCTCCGCCACCGCCACCGGTGGCCGCACTGCCGATCGCCGTTGTGCTGCTTGACAATCTGAAATAATTAACTTGTATTAATATTCTTGCACTCTGAGGATCACTGTGTTTTTACAAAGAAGGAAATGAATAGAATTTTTAATCAAATTATAAAGCTCTTATTAATAGTAAAAGTAATATAAATATTGGAATAAAAGTAAAAGACTATGTGTTACTAATAGATCTGTACTACTTAATTATATTATTAATTATATATTATTAACTATATATTCTAAGTAAGTTTCATGTTTTGCCCAGTATTCGTCTGTAAACGCATAAGGTTAAACTGTAAGGGTAACAAAAGTAATTGACAAATGAAAACAGGATTTCTAACCTAGAATTCCATGGCGCAGTTTGAATTACAAATTAATTTTAACGCACGAAAGAATACTTTACAAAGGATGCACGAGCTGTTCATAAAGGAACGAAGGCGCGCTCTTTCTCCGAAAGATCGTTTAAAGGGGTACAGAATGTTTCACGGAAAGAGCACGCAGCTCGGAGAGCGAATTAATCATGTCGAAAGGACAATGTAAAGAGAGGAACGGTCGTTTTGACGAATGAAATTACGACACGCACGGAGCCACGACAAATGGCGTGTGTCTCTTCGTCAAAGATTCTATTTTTGTCCCGTTGATGGCGGAACAGGTGTCTTCTACCAATGGCGGGCCTTGTTCCCCGCCGAGTTTCTTCTCGAAACTCAATCCGCCTTATTTTTTTCCCTCCCTTTGGCTGGAAGAAAACGCACGGAAGGACCCGTCGGTAACAAGAACGAGCTCTTCGCGAATTCGAGGATCTCGTCAACAGTTCGTCACGCACGGAGTATCGGGAAATGACGCGTGCCGTTGTGTGTCCAGACATTTTCGACCCTCTTCGCGGATCACCGGTGATTTGTGGAAGCCTAACGTTTTACTCTATTTTCGTCCAATTACAGCGTACAAATTCGTAATTTTGTATCTCTACGAAATACCGCAGACAGCGAGGAAATTACTTGAGCGACAGACTACATCATAAGTTGAAGTTAACTATCTCCATTATGCTTCCGTGAATAAGCTCGAATTAATCCTGTTGTATATATTTCTTATTGGGTTTAATTTCTCCAGGCAGCACGAATACAATCTGAACAAATGTCAACACGTAGTTAATAAAAATGTTGATTCAACCGACGAACGGAAACATGTACAATTTTGAAACCAAAATATTGAGGTTTATCTTAGTAATCTAAGCTAACATTGGTTGAAGAATCTAATTTAAATTTCTCAAACTTCGGAGCAAGAAATAAAATATTCAAACTCTAGTTTATTTTAAAAGAAGATACAATGAAGATGTTTTATTTCCATTTGAAAGTAAAAATGGCTTCTAATTATATTTCTTAACGCTAGGTTTACAAATGCTTATTGCACAGTTTATTGTTCCTAGAAAAACTGATGTTTGTTCCTTTAGATCTTGGAAATTGGAGGTGTGAAGATAGACAATTAGAATATATACTCGTGTAATAGCATAAAATTCAATATGCGTCAAATTGACGCGTTATATTCAGTTTCGATAATTTATCAAGAGTCACATTGTGCGTTATACGACAAGGGGTAGAGCAAAGATGGCAGCGTTTTGCTCTCGTTTCGAGAAACAGAGCGTCTCACGGAAGAGTCGCGTCGTAAGGTCCTCGCGAAGGGTGTGCCACGCGTTTTGACTGACTGCCATTCGCCACGCTCGAAACATCGGGAAATGGCGCGTGTCTCGTACCTTCAAAGATATTCTCTTCGCTCGGTCGCGTCGTTAGTGCCAGTTTACGATGACGTCCCTCTCTCTCTCCTTCTCTTTCACTTTCTCTTTCTCTCAACGCGCGCGGCCAGGATTCTTCGAGGAATCGCGAGGAACGTCAGGTGGCTTGAGATCTTTATTGAAAACTCGCCGAGCCGCCTCTGCACCGCGGCGAAAGTCTCCGTGAAGCTGGAGTAACTCACTGCCAAGGTCACAGTGTACCAGGGAATTTCCCCATGACCACAGTAAAATTCTACGGGGAAATTCGGGATCTGTTTCACCCTTGAAACATCTGGTCGTTTTCAGAAGGAAAAATAGATATTGTTCTTTGAAACAGAGCTTCGGAAAAACTGTTAACATTCAGTCAACCGAATGGGGTGATCTACCATTTTACCCTTAGCAACGCGTTGCCACTTGTTTCGTTCATTTTTCTTTCATTATTTAGAAAGTCAATTTAATAAATACCTTTCTTGCTTTTGTAAGACACAATTCTTAATTGAATGTGCTGAATAAGCTCGATTAAAGTTAATGAAAAAGGTTATAGTTGCAGTCTTTTCTAGGCAGTTGCTTAAGTGTACAGTTGACTTGTTAAATGTAATACGTATAAAATGCAATATAATTAAAATTGAAAATAGTAAAATTGTAGCTGTATAATAAATGAAGATATATGAAGAAAATAGATTTCTATTGAATGATTCTTTTGAATAAGCTCTAGGGAATATTTATTTGGAAATCTGCAGTCTAGTTATAATACATACTTCTACTATAAAAATATGTACAATTAATATTGATTTGTTACGTGGTTGCTATAATTTTTAAATATATTAGGAAATAAATGATTTGTGGAGAAGTGTTTGAGAAGTAGAATTTCGAGCAGTTACTACAACACGGACTATCTAATGATCAGATTGACTTCAAAGATGGTCTAGCTATAAAATAAGTTTCTAAAAGTGTTGAGGATTGTGAACAATTTTATGGATTTCAGAAATAAAGAACGTTCACTAGATGGTAAGCGTTAGAAGAGTTCATTAAAATCTCCCATTAGTATTTTAACATCCTCCCTTAAATCGGCTCTGTTTAGAAACATTATACCGTTTCCTGCATTCTCGGACGTGCTCCCTAAGAAATTCCCGATATTTATGTCCGACACCGTTTCCACCATAAATTTTTATCTCGGAAGCGGTTGTTTCGGGAAGTAGACACGTTTTCTTCTTCAACGTCAACGCAGACTGTTTTACGAGCGCCTCATTATGGCGCAAGAAAGGGTGGCGAACAAAACTCGGGTGTACTAAGCGGTTTTTCCTGTTTCTCCCAGACACCCTAAAAGAATTACGTGTCAATGTTCATTATAAACCTTACGAAAGTTACTCTTATCCGTTTCAATAACATTTTCAACTGTATCAGAACCCATTGAAAAATACAATGAAACATCCAACATTCGTTACCCATTACATTAATCGCATTCAATTTCTATAATGCCATTCCCTTTTCTTCCTTAAAATACAACAAACTTCACTAGTCAGTTGGCAAACAGATATTACCTCTTTGCGCTCGAGAGGTGACTCTTATTCACCATCAGATATCATACACTAAAGCTTATAAAATTTGATATTTAATACTACACCTTGTATAATGCATCAATTTGAGAAATATTGAAATAAAATAGTTTTGTTCCCCAATAAAATATCGTCTTTATCTCATCAGAAAATGTTCAAATATTTCTACTGAAAAACTTCCGAGTGAAAAGGGTTAATCTAATATCAATATAAACAAACATCTGAATACGTCAAACTTAAAATTAAATTATATCCCAGAGAACTCATAAAATGAACATTTATCCTCCATTCTATATTCTCTACAAGTCTATAATGCTTCAGTAATATATTATATACAATTAAAATTTATTTCGATTAGTGGGAACGCAACCACCTCGTATTATTCGACGAAGCCGCACGTCTCTATTGTTTCACGGTAAATTTTCGTCGACCGATAATAGTATCGCCCTGCGTGGCCCGACACTCGAAAGGGTGAACGCTGTCCGCGGGGGAAATAGAGACAGCAATTGGCGCGTGTCATAACGTTTTAACGCGTATTACGATGTTTGAGCCGGTCGCTGTCTAAATATTGGCTCCGCACCGGCCGCGAGTTTGCTAAGCAAAGACAACCGGGTCGACTGTTTGACTTTACTTAGAGTCCACGGATCTCGATTACTGCCTACTCGTTACCTGCTTTACACGGTCCCGCCCGTGTTAACAGGTTTGTCATATAATCCGCGACCAGTCGTCCCGTGTAACGACCAGGCACTTTTAGAACCTCCCCGCATTTTTCATTGCAATTACACGAGCCACGGATTTGCTGCCTCGAACGTCGCAATTTTTCATCCTTTTTCTACATATTAATGCACGCGTTTCCCTTTTACCTGCGCGTTGCATCTGACGTCACCGTGCGCTTAAACATGTCCGATGGTATAATCTTAAAATAACCTTGGACTCTATTATTTTTAATTAAACGCGAAACTTTCTTTCATCCGCGTACGAAGTTCCAGCAACAACCCGGATCAATTAGGAACGAAAAAGAGTGGGAATACGTTCCATCGCTATTGGAAAAACTAATTAGAGGGTTCTCCATTCTGAAACTCGTTAAGAGTAGTTCCGGTGAACTAGAGATCTTCAGACATTCTTGTATTCGATGCAATTTTCGCCGGTAAGTATTATCCAAAATCTCGATGAATTTCTTGCAAAAGACTGCCGCGGAGGTTATTACGCAACAATACCATCAGTCGGTAACGAACAGAATTAATTATCACCCGCGAATAACTAAATTGCGATGACTTTAGTCAATCGTGTGTAGTCTGAACCTAGTGTCGATTGGCAGCGTAAAAGTTCCACTGAATTGACTCCGGGCAAAATCATGGTGCCACCCGTATCCTCGGCCATTTTCAACGGAATGATTCAAACACGGGGAAGATTGTTTAGGTACGAAGGAATAAATTGGGCTCGTGGAGAGTTGCGGCGGTGAATCCGGGAGAAAAATTAGGACGCTTTGACAGGCTGCTTAGTAGCAGGCCCGTAAAAAAGCTCGGCCAAGGGGAAGCAGGAGGGACAGGGGACATAATTACAATGAAAACATCGTCGGCCCCGTCGGCTCGACGTCTTTTTGCCTGTCGTTTTGTTCTCACTCCGGGAGAGAAACGGCCGACAGAGAGGAAGAATAACAGACGAGGGAGGAAGGAACGAGACCGATTCTATTTCGAATCCTGCTGAGTGCCAGATGACTCGCGGTATGGTTCTGCCTCCGACTTCTCCTCTTTCTTCCTCTTCCTCCACGCAGTCGAACGCTTTGTCCGCCATTTTTTCACCATGCGCCGCAGCGCGCCTCTCTCTACCCAACAACCCCCTTTTGCTCGCTCTTTACGTTTCCCTTTTCCCGAACAGTTTCCTTTGCTCGCTAGAAATCTTCTATATAGTTCCCTGCAGATGCTTCCTACGCCACGGTGGAAACTTTTCGGGAAATAGGTTGGAAAAGTGATGTCTCAAAGAATTACAGAGCGTTTAATGCGAATATGTGATCTTTATAAAAATTGTGACAATGGATTTTTCTTTATCTCTTTATACATCGATTATAACGCTCAAGTGAAATTATTTATTTTTTCTTCCGGATATTCGATAGTTTTAAGGTATCCGTTTAGGTAGCCATTTTGACGGATGCGGTAGTTCTAGCGTTCACTCCTTGTCTTACGATTTCTTTGAAAATGGAGCCTACTGAAGATACTTTGTCATTGGTAATATTTTAGATGAAAAGAAGAATTGTGTGTTGGAAATATCTTAATTTAATTTTAATTTTAAAGATTAAAAAACTAATATCCATATTTATCAGACTTAAAATCAGCTGAAGAGAAGTAACTTTTAGACATTTTTATGTCTCTGTTTGGTTTGAATGTCTTGTATGTGTATAGAATAATTTTATTCCTTGCACGAAATGTCGTTAAATAATTTTTACCAGAGACAGAAGTGAAACTGAATGTTTCAGTGGATCATTCGACTTCCATTCGAATTGTTCATCCACGGTGTACCTCGTCCTTTTCCCCCGTCAATTAAGCTATTATTAATTTCACTTTCGAAACTCGTTTTCTCCCTGTTCGTTTCTCTTTCCACGCTTTCGGTGCTTGACAGTCGGCGAGGAACAAGGGACACGGAGGGAGGACCGACAGATAAAACTCGAGTCGTTAACTCGACACGCCGGAAACCGACGCATCTATCTTTATCTACGGCCTGTCTGCCAGAGACCAGGGGTCTTCTTGAAATTCCTACGGCCTTCCTCGCCTGCTTCTTTTCCGTCTACTGCGCCGGGAGACGGAAATCGCACGCTGAAATCCAAATATTTTGTTCGTTCGATAAGCTACATCCTCACACCCTTTAATTACCTAAGACTTTCAATATATTCATCCATTTTTACATTCAACTGTTTACATTTCAATACGTATATAATTACGTGTTTGAGCATTAAAAAGAGTTACTAAAATATATTGCGATTACGGCCGATGATTTAAGTTATTAACTAAGTTTCTTCGGAACGATTCGATTCACTTTACAGCAAAAGAAATAGGAAGATAACGTGACTCGTTCTATTAGAAGGTATTTCGATGCAATGAATTCGAGATTGACTGGACAAATTAATAGAATTGTGCAAAGTCATCGAAAGATATGGTCAACAGTGAATAAGGAGCCAACTCAATTTCCCAGTGAACAGGTTAATAATTGCGAAATCCTGCGATCGCATAAAAATTCTAAGAGGTTGTGCGTTTAATAATTCGCAAATACCTTGTACACGTAAAAATCCGAAGATGTTTGATCATTTGCCAGTACACTTATAAAACGATGAATTCGTAATCATGAAAAATTGTTAAACGTTCGCGTATTCCCGTACACCACGTTTATAAAATTTACTTGCGGAAATTAGAGTTAATAACTCGAGGTTCCTCGTTGATTAATTGAAATAAAGGATTCGATATAGCCGAATGTATTACCCGGGCATTTTTCAAGAATTCCTTTTTTTCCTTCTTTACGACTGTTTTTGTGTTGCCAGTAATTTTGTCGGATTACTTTGAGTATATCGCGACCTTCGCCACATCTTACGTCGGTTTATATTCGAACGGTAGGATGAGAGGCGGGGGGGAAGCCGAGTAGAGTATTAAGGGTTGCAAGCTCATTAACGTGACTCGTGGTAATGAGGCGAGCTAAGCGGTGTCCAGAAACATCTGCCAGGTTTCCCTGATCTTCTGATGCAAGATGAGAGATAGAAAGAGAGGGGCGATCAAACGAAGCGTTCCACGGAAGGAAGAAGCACGCCGCACCGAAAAAAGCGAGGAACTTAAAGATCCTCGTAAAAATTCAATTTTTTACACTGTAAAAGGTGAATTATCATTTTAGCCGACAAAATTATTTGTTCAATTTAAAAAATTCTTCTTTATGTGTCGTATATTGTATGAACCAATTTTCATTAAGTTTCGAGGGTGCAAGAAGATTACGAAAAAAAAATGATTATAACATATCTAAATATTCTGGTGTCTAAATAAGTTTAATTAACGAATTCATACTTTCACTTTCTAATAAATGGATCCGATTGTGTAGAATATTTATGAATATTATCCCGACGCTTGAATTGAAATTGAAGGAACAAAAGATAAAGGACGACATGACAAAAATGACACGGTTGTCCATAAGCGTTATTTTTCTGTCCATCAGCGTCCCAAATTTTCTCCACTTAATTCTCGGCTACCGACCAGCAGACGGGGACACCCATTTATTAAAATTCTTTCCCCCGGAGCCTTCAAAATTCCTCAGTCGCCGACGGGACTTTCTATAATCAGTCAGCGAAATCTCACGAGATTGAATTTATCAATACACCATGCAAAGAATGAAGAAAATAAAGGAACTTCAAAACTGATGCAATATTCATGACATGTATACATTGTAATATTATTATAAAAATTGGTCTTGAACCTTAAAACCTACTGCTTCGACTTTGTTTTATAAACATATTTCTTTTAGGAAATAAACACATAAACGAAGAACAGTTAACACCTGAACTACCGTACCCGTAAAAGTGACGGGTATTAGTTTACTTTTAACAATTACTGATATTTTGAAAGTATCAAATATCCGACATGATTATGAAAATAAATAGTCTCGCTTGCACACTATAACAAATATCCAAAGAAACCGAAGAAAACTTACTGCTACAAGCTTCGTAAGAACTACACATCAATCGTATAAATAACTTGGCAATGTTAAATAAATCTCTGTTCAAGAATCATTATATCACTAAAAACCATTGAAAATATAGACATTTGGCAATTTAACTTTTAATAAATATATGTCATTCAGTAATTTTGAGTTCAAATTAAATATTATTCTTCTTATTAGCAATTTCTATGATTTAGAACCTAAACGTAGAAATAGTATGAAATTTATTTTGCTAGTGCATTATTAACGATAAATAATTCTAACAAGTGCAATTGCGAAATTAACACGTTCGCTACCAGAGCTTATTTCGGTGACGGTCTCCTCAATTATAATATTTTCTTCAATCCAATACATCTTCTAAACAAAACATTAGAAAAATGAAGCTGAAACGAGTCATCGAGTTCCTAAACATAATGTCGCAATTTAGAATTTCTAATTCATTATGTAAAATATAGGATTACGGCTGTCAAAAATATGTGACGGTGGCGAACGTGTTAAACTGTAGAGCAAGGGGTTAAACGAGATCGGACCATCTCACCCAGAATTGTAGGGGCCTATAGCGTGTACTGGGCCTTGCTCTCGAATGAACGAGTATACCCGAGCGAAACGATGATCGCCGCCAGGAAACCACGTCGACGAAACGTCTCAAGGGAATATTTCAAGGGTCGCTAATCGCGCGGACGAGCTAAAATCCCGGGCTGACAAAGTATCAGCCACGACGGAGTGACAAAGCGACTCCGGCGACGCGACACGGAGCTGGCCGTAGCCGGGCACGGTCGAGGAACGGTCCCCACGAGACGGGTTTCGCGGCTTTAGCTCGGATTAAGTCGGGAGCCTAACACTTCCACGGGGTTTCAGGTTATGATATTTATTGCCCCGGCTCGGTGAACCCAGCCATGGGGCGATAAAGAGGGGAAGGAAGCCATATGGCTGACGCCGCGAGCGGCACGCGCTTCAAACGCGGCCACGAAACCGGCGCGAGAGGAGAGGAAAACGAGAAAGGAGGCACAAGGGAACGGCAGGGGAGGGGGGGAAGTGGCGAAGAATTCTTCTTGACGAGGCCGCGTGATTCGTGACTTCTATTTCTATCTAAATTGGACAGAAGAAAGGCTGGGAACGGTGGATGCGGGATGGAAATAATTGGACTGGGCTTGAAATATGGAAAATGGGGGCATTTGGACGCACTTGTACTCTATTTCGGAGGTATTCGGTGAATGTTTCTGATCTTCTCTTGTGTTACATAGTCAGCGTAGTGTAGAGTTAGAATTGTTTCATTTAGCCGCTGTTTGTTAATTCGTCATTAAGTTATTCGAACGTCTTATTAGGTGCCATTTTAAATTATGTAGAGTAAATCGAACTTTTGTGAAATTATTTTAGTGATAGTTAAAAATGTATGGTTTAATGAACTGTAAAAGTTCTTTGGAAGGTGATTCCAGATTTACCAATTTTTAATCGTGAAGGGTAACTATGAAAGAATGAAGATTTTCTTACTTTTTGGTATGATTTATCATACAAAGGTAGATTCGTCTTGTGATTAAATAATTCCCTTCTAGTTGTCATTCTTTATTTCTTCGTGAAAATTGCAGAAATTCTAATGTATCTTTAACGATGTGATCAATATGCAGGAACAATGTCCCTTTTCGACAATGTCGCGTCCCGGCAATCAACGGAGATACATATCCTCGATTTCGACGATTTTCTGGTAATTTCGCGACTCCCGGCCCTCGATTCATCTCCGCGTCCCTGGCACGTTGCCACATGCGTTTCGACGCCGGGGCGGGCGTCGAAAAGCGCCACAGGGATTTCTTATCGCGAAAAGTCGTGAAGCTCCGGGCAACGGGGTTATTCTCCTCGAACATACGGATATAGTCTTTAAACCGACGTTTTCACGGGGTCGTAGTTCAGTTTTATATTTAGCGTTACTCGTCATCGTTCGCATCGGGGACCATGGAAACATCTGCGATCATTTGGTCGGGGTGCCATTTTATGGAACTTCCTGATGAAAGTCGTGGCGCTCTATATAAATATACCGAGTGCCGTAATCGTCCGCGGAACAAGAAGATTTTTAATTAACAACTTTTTCACTCTATAAATAAATTTCATTAACAACATAGCTGATCCGATAGTAAGAAAAGTATCGAACATATGGATTGAAACTCACCAGTTAGTAAATACAAAAACAAATAAATATTACTCGACTTATGCATTTGAACATTTACTTCATGGCACTGGTAGCTACAATACACTGACGAAACCCGTTCAAACTAGCGACCCTTCAAACACAAGAAAAAACTAATTATTCATACCCCAAATAGAAACAACACAAACAGCATATTCAAACCACAACGTTTTCGTTGCAGAAGTATCTTCACCGTACACTTTCCCTGAAAACAAGTATCTACAAACTCCAGCTAATCCTCTAAACGAACAGAGTCCCCGTAAAATCGTAGTTTCCAAGCTACCGTAGTCCCCTCGTTAGCAGTGCACTTGCGCGTCGCGCAGCCGATTGACAATCAGAAGAGCCACCGTCGCGTCGCGCGGGCGACACGCCACTTCGTTCGTTTTTTCTCTCTCTCTCTCTCTCTCTTTCCCTCTTTCTCTCTCTTTCTCTCTCTAACTGTCTGTATCTGTAAAACGCACGTACGATCGGCCGTAATTAACTCACCGGCGAGGTGTCCCTCGTCGCGACTGCGCGCCGTAAAAACCGCTTTTCAAGCGACAGTTCGGCCCATAAGTATTCTCCTTAATCGACGGGTCGCCGCATGAGAACTGGCCACAATGTTTTCGTGACCGGCGAAAGAAGGCCTCTCGGGGGTAAATGAGGGCCTCGTTAATCAAGATATTTACACGCGAGGCCCGGTCCCGCGGCGGCATCGATATGCGCGGCCACGGCCGCGGATCGAACGGAGCCGCTCCTTCGTTGAAAATCCGGCCTAACGCCGCGTTATACTCTAGCCACCGGCCGTTATTTATAGGCCATTTGAACGCTTCGTAGCGCCCCGTGTACGTGAGCCTAATTCATTTAAGCCGGACACACTATCGTCCTCCCGCTGAATTCGCCGAGGGACGAGACGGCCGCCGATTCGACGCTACCAACGGCCGAGCCCGGTGAGCTCGTTACGATGGAATGTATCCTTTTTCTCTCGTTTTTTCGCATTTTTTCTCCCTCCTCGTTTCCCTTTTTCTGTAATTCAATCGACACATCCAGTTCATATAGGCAGCACGACGCGGAACCACTGTTTGGAACAGACTTCACCGAATTTGTTGCGCAGAACACGTTCGTTAACGATTGGAGTCGGTGCCATTTTGAAGAAACAGGGTCCACGGGAACATAATTTCGATACCAAATTCGACGATAGCGGACAGGTAGCAATGATTCTGATTGCGTTTATTGTATGGTGGGAATGAGCTTCGACATGGGAACTCTGAAGATGTTTCTGTGTTGTGTAAGCGCTTAAGTTCATTCACGAACTTGTTATAGAGTAAAAGAGTGGTCGGAATGGGTTCTAAAGAGGACTGTTTATAGATATCGAGTCAATATAATAGAAAACGTATGTTTCTCTTGTCTTCCTATTAATTAAATTTTTCGGCTTGCGCTGGAACTGAAGTTATTCGTGGGAAAGGAGAATAAAACAACCCTTGTGCATCGTTGAAAATCTATATTACAAATATACTTAAAAAGTGAGTCAATGTTTAAGGTACAGTTTAGAGAAATCGAGATATACTCTTATCGAAGTGTTTTATGCAAGAGGCATTAAATTCGCATTATCCTATCTGCCAGCCGAGAAGCCCTTCAGTTAATAGGAATTAATGACAAAGGAGATAAAGTCAGAAAAAATGTAATGGCAAGTAAAAAAAATGCCCGCGAGCGGGACGGTTTATTTCGATGAGTATCGGCCTGGGAGGAAAAAGGAAACCGCACCTGATGGTCCTTTTTTCGGGGTGGTTTTTTGGGATTAAAAAGCCGATTGGCGAACGCCCGCTTTTTCCCCTGTACCCATTAGCAGCTCCTCTACGAATGACGCTGGTTACCTGTCCTGTCGCGGGGATGCGCGACCGACCGACGTTAATGCGTTTTTTGTGTTTCCGCGAAAGAAATTTATCGCGCCACCCGCTGGATTTATCGCGCTTCTCCTTGCAGCCGTTTCTTCTAACCCTTGCGGTAGTGGCCGCGACACGAAATGGTCTCGAACGGGTCCCGTCAAAGGATCTGTTCTTTTTCAACGAGACGACACGTGACACGAAGTCATTCGAATGGGGAAAAAAGACACTCTTAATATCTAAGAGAGATGCGACGTCCCGATAACACGTACTAGATGCGTTCCTCCAACGACTGTGCACGAGCCTGTAATGATTTATAGCCGTGACTTATCGAATCGATTTGGTAAAAATGTTGTTTTGCAACTGTTAATTTGATTGTTATATTTTTACTTGGTAATAGTAACGAAATCAATTTCTCTATGATTCAAAGAAATAACAGTATTTATTTATATGATAAATATTATCCTATTGTTAGTATATGTATCATGTTGTTGGAACCACATCAGAGCCATTTGAACCAGTGTTACGTCACTCTGTTTCCTGAGAGAACGAAGAATTACCATGAAGAAAATTTGCTAACTACAAAATATTCTGAGTAAAACAAAACATAACTTTGATGTTTTATAAAACAAACATGGAAACCAGATGAAGCAGTTCCTAGCGTAGGATTAAACTTTTCCAAGCGTCCCTAATAATCCTATAATAATAATAATAACACACGGTTATCGCGCTAAGTGGCATACAAAATGACAAATAAAGAACGACATTCATGAATATTTGCTAATAAAATAAAAACTTCATTAAAGTCCAATTAAACGTCTTCCCCTCTTCTTTTTTGGCCTCTAAGGTAACATGCCGTAACGGAGGGCATAAATTTTAGTTTCATTCGGTAACCCAGCAGTAATTGCATCGGATATAATTAAAGATATAATCATAAGATGTAATTAAAAAATAATGGTAATCGGACAAAAAATTAAGAATAATCGGACCGGTTGAAGCACTGGCTGCCAGCTATTAGGCTAGGCCGTGCTCACACAAATCGTTTCCTCAATAAATTCCCGGTCAATCTACATCGACTATGCCTAATTAATATTCAAAGGCGACGATCACGCCTCGGCAATTAAACGCACCGCGTAGATCAAGCCGCAGAAAACTCGTGGAAATTAACTCGCCGCATTTCCATTACCGTCAGCTCACGTACCGTCAATAATCTCGAATTCTCCATAAGCGTTCCGAACGGTCCTTTTGCCGCCATTAAATCAATGCTCGCCGCTTTTCCCCTAATTACCGATGTCTACCTCGTCACCTGGGCGCGTCTCGCCCCGAGGAACAAAAGGAAAACAAAAAAGAGAGAGATAGAGAGAGAGAGAGAGAGAGAGCGGGAGAGAGAAAAAGGTAGGGTCCCGTCACCGTTCCCCATTACAATTTACGCCGGGAGGATTCGACTACCGTTCGGTGGTTTTTCAGGAATATATCCAACGGTTACGTGACGGGTGTACGGGATCGTTGCCCACGCCGGTGGCGGGAGCCATAGAAACCCACCGACTCTTTGTCGCCTCTTCCTTTTCAGGTTTCGGTAAAATCGGCATGCAAGACAGGCAGCCGAGCTCTGTCGCCACGGCAGGATGCGACTGGCCGCCGCTAATGAAGTAATTCGTGCGCAAAAACGTTACGACGTTCATCGTGAATTATTCATCGAGATTGCGCTGGAAAACGTTCTGCCCCTGACCGGCTGGAATCCTCGAGGACACTTTTCCAGCCGGGAGTGCGCGCGGCCGCCGCCATTTTTGTTGTTTCGCCGAGGCAGCGAGCGCGCAAACGCGGCCCGAATCGCTCTGTTTTCTATGGTGCGCCCGATTGCCAGGGCCCCCGCGTTCGCGGAATCCCCGATGACTCTCGGAAACAGGGACCAATGGCACTCCGCCGATTACAAGCTTCGTGGCCTCTCGTCGATGGAGTTAGGAGAACCGTAATCTGGTTTCTCAGTTTCTTTCGGGCTTTCTTCTGACTGACTCGGGGGCGTACGCTGGAACTGCTGGGAAGATACGTTTCTTGCGGGGTACCTTCGATGTTGAACAATTTTTAGTTGAACGCGACGGAAAGTTTATGGATATTTCAACTGGATTAGATTTTTTTATTAGTCTTCAATTGTTTTTAACTATTTCTTTGGAGTGATCGAGCTTGACTTAAGTGTTTTGATCACTTGGTAGTGTACACTGTCGTTATTCATTTGATATATTTGCAGTGAGTGAGATAATGCAATTAAATGTAAGGCGGATTGATAGAATTTAATTGTAAAAAATGGGAAATATAGAAATCTGAGACAACTACATCCTCTGTAACGGTGCAGTAAGTACAGCACGTGGAACCATCGATAAAAACGGGAGATTATATAATTGAAATAATTCAGCATTCATCTTGAGAAGCACAGAAAACGTCGGTCCATAAAGTTGACACTTTCTATTAACGCTATTCTATTATATAATCAATAAGGAAGTGTTTGGAGTGGTAGATGGATTCGACATAAAATCCGCAGACTGCGTCAATCCTTCGAGCCGTCGACAACAGCTGACAGCGGCTACATAGCACCACGCGTTGACTGTGGCCGATGACTGATAGCTCGGCCCAGCTATGCATATCAACACGATAAATCTTTCCCGGCAAAACAATCGGAATTCACTTATTGTTAGTTGTATAGTAAACGTTAGTCCTTTGATCGTAGCACAATGGATCGTATGAAACATTGAGCAAGTATCACGATGGAAATCCATCATTGTAGATGAGGAGATAAAGAGCGTAGGAAATTAGAACAATTGTCGATCAATTTATACGTTGTTAGCGTACTTCGGAATATACTAAGTAACCGTCTGATAAATTGTTCCTAATGAACCGTGCAACTCCTATGGAACAGATGTTGCTTCGAAGGTTACTTGCAATTTTATATAAAAGTGGTACATTAAAAATTATACGTTGGTATTGATAAGTTCATGCAAATGTTTGTAGAGTGAAGAAAACAGAAGAACACCTTCCGCTTACTTTTGTCAATAATACAATCACAAATCTTGATGATCTCAAAATGTTAGTTGTTTTAAAATTAATTTTAGAAGGCACCTTCAAAATTACATCTTATTACGATATCGTCGGAAACGATTAAACTCAACATCAATGTAAATTACAAATTCAAATATAATTCAGCAAATTTAATCAATTTTAAATTGCCCCTCACAAATCAACCCCTACTCTCAACAACAACCTTCCCCGATACTCACACGAAAATCTACATTTCCAAAAACTCTCCAGCCCAATCTAAAAGCCAACCAAAAATTCCCACTACGATCGAACAAACTTTCCACCCTAGAAAAACCACCCCTATAAATCAGTTTCCTTTAACACCAACCCCCATCCTTCTTCCAAAAACTCCCAAGCTCGATCCGAAATGAACGAAAAATTTCCACTGCGATCGAATTTCCGAACCCCGGAAAACCCATCCCCGTAAATCAATCCGCATTCGCAGGGCACCAGCCTCCCTGGATGCCCGCTAGTCGCGTTAAGACGTCTTCGAAGAATACCGGACGCATCGTCGAAGACATTCCGTGCCGTGTGGGAAGTAACGATCCGTGGAGATGAAAAAGGGACGGGGCAGTGGACGAGCAAGGGGGCGAGGAGGGACAGGGCCTCAGGTAGAGGAGGAACGAATATCGTGGGTACACCGAGGGGCCGTGACTAATGACTCTATTGACGCTCGGAGAGAGAAGTTGGAACCAGAGGAGAACCGAAGGTCGTTTACCGGCACAGAGGAACCGACTTGGCTGCTTCGCTCCCTCTTTCTCTCTCGCCTCTTCCTCCCCCTCTCGGCGGTTCCCTCGTCTCACTCTCTCTCACTCTCGCGCGTCGTTTCCTGGCCCGTCGATGGCCACGACGACGCCTCTTTCCACGTCGCTCGTTATCTCCGGGTGCCCGTGGAGCTTTGAAAAGGAAGGTCAGAAAGTGTCGCGGCTGACCTTTCGGTAATGAAGCTAATGCTGGACGCGACGGGTGACTGCGGACCAGCATTTCTCACCGGCGTCACGGTCCTTTTCGTAATTTCTTTCCTCTCGTGGACACCGCGAAACGTGGACAGTTATTGCCGGATCGGGACCGTTCGCCGGAGTAAGCTGGGAATTTTTACGCGGATATGACCGGCGACAGGAATTCCGTTGACGCACGAACCACCGCGCGTTATTTTCGGTGGGTTTCCTGCGAGGGCGAACGATTTCCTTGACGGCGGAGAGTGGACGAAGGTAACGAAGGACTCGCGGCTTCTTGAATTCGCCGGTAATTGCCGTCGGATTTTTCAGGAATACTTGCGGTGGTTCTCTTGTAATGTTTTAAAACGGTTTGTAATTAACTATGGGAGGGAAGCACGAATGAGAATGTTGATGCATGCAGTTGCTTCTCTCGGAGAGCTGCAGGAATTTTAATGCGACTGAGGGAAAGATATCTTCTGCAAGGGGTTCATAATTCGAAATCGATAAACGTTTCTTTTTATACACTCATCGGCAGTCTTGCATGTCATACACGACTCTAGAATCTGACGTCAGTTCATTTCTCGCCAACGGAAACCGATTTACCTATAAACCATTTCATCTTCTTTCAAAGAAGAAAGCGTAAACAAGAACGGGTACTGTAACTTGTTCAACCTAAAGAAACTATAATTTAACTAACTGTAATTTTAAAAAAGCTCACCGAAAAGGATCGAAACGAAAAACGAGCTCAATCACAAGAACAGTGTGACAAAATCTGGATTCAATCGAAATGGAAACTACACGGTTTAGTCCCGAATCCCGAGAAACTGTACAAAAAAGATCCTCGGCGGGAAGGAGGGGGCGCGCGCGCGCGCGCGCGAGAATTCGATGCTTCGAAATCGCTTACGTAATTCTGGAAACGCAGAAGAAAAGAATGGATCGCAGGGTTCGAAGTGGGCCCCAAGCAGAGCTGGCTTGGTTCCGAGAAGAAGGAAAACGCGGGTCTTATTTATCATCGTCCACCTTTGAAACTCGTCTTGGGTCGGTTCGGTTTTTGCGCGATGGCCTCCATCTGAAGTTTCGCCCGTGAGCAGAAACGATGAAGATTTTAGTTATGCCCCAGCCCCTGCCCTCCTGTTCGCTGGTTCTGTCTCTCTCACTCTGCCTCCCCCTCCCTCTCTTTCTCTCCCTCTCTCTCTGTCCCTCCTGCTCCGTCCGTTCTCCTATTTCTTTCTAAATTGAAGAAGCCACTACGTTTTGTCACGCTTTTTAGGCAGAACGCTGTAACGCGCTCGTGATTGCCTCGTACAATTACCTTCTGGTCTTTCTGCCTCCACCCTCCATCCCCCTACACCGCCGGCCCGCCCGCCCCACGCCCCCCACTTCCCGTGAGGCAACAGCGGCCGGTCTTTTTCTATCCCCACCGGTGTGTACGCACACCTACAGCTAATGTACAACACGGTGCGAGCAAGGCATAAAACGAGCGGGGCCCTCTTTTTGCCCGGACGCCACGCTTCATTCCGACCGGCGAAATTACCGGCCGCTCTTCCTTTTGGGATAAATGCCGGGCCCCATCCTCGGCCGCGCGGCGAAAACCGATCGTGAAATTAAGTTCTTCGCCGGAGACTTTCTTATTCCCGGCGAAATTTGTAATTCGCGGGGCCCGCCGCCGCCGCCGCTGCACCGCCTGGCTACGACCGATCACCGGGTACCCCTTTTTTCGCGGTGTCGCCTGGATTTGTGGATCCTGTTCGAGGTCTAGGGCTTGCACTCACTTCGGCCGCGGTGAAACGGATTATAGTTGAGACTGTATGGTGTAGCGCGAGGGTTTTAGGGTAGCTCCTTTTTTAGAGCAGGTTTTGGTTAATTCTTGAGATTTTGAAACGTTCAGAAAATGTTGAAGTTTATTTAGCTATTATATTAATACAAAAGGAGGAATGTAGAAAACGTTGAAACAAGATTTTGAATTTAAGACGTAGAAGTCTGTAATCTATGATCAGTTGAGCAAATGAAAATCAATATCCGCGAGGTTTCCTTGTCGCGGAGCTCAAGGTACAGAAGGAAATGATTAAAACCTGTACCAACATTACCTATCTTATTTTCATCGCGAACTACAAGCCTCTCATCCATCAAATCATTTCTAATCACACAGTAGAGCTCCATAAGGATTTTACATTTACGCGTTTCACGTTCAGTTCCGCCATCATCTATTCGATACTAGTCTAACTGCTTCCTCCGTTTGTATCAGTTCCGTACAAAAAATCCCACTTTCCCAATGATTCTTCATCAATCCTCTAATCACCTTATACGAAGTCTTACCACATTCTCCCACAATCCACTTACAGGCGATTCCCACACGCAGCGTAACCCACGAAGCAACTTTCCTCGTAGCCAAACAAACAGTCAACCGAAAGGATCATCGATCCCGACCAGCCGCGTCGGGAACGGTACGAAACTCCGTTGGACGCGATTGCAGAAAGCAGTCAGGATCACCGGTGTAACAAGCTTTCGACCCGTATCGGGCCGCGTTTGGAGTCCTCCGAGAACTGGTCCAATGACACAGCAACGTTATCCGGCTATCATCTCCCGGGTCCCCGGCCGCGTCGCGTCGCGCCGCGCCGCGCCGCGCCGCGGCGGGAGGAAAGGACTCGCCGCGGGATAAATTCATGAGCGCGATGTCCTCGCGGGCACGTAGCGGCCTCGAGGAGAGTCCGGGCATGTAAATGTAAAGAGCGGTTCTCTCGCGCGCGCGCGAAGCGAACGAGTCGAGTGCATTTTATTAGCGCGAGCCCGGGGGTGGCGGCGGTGAAGGGGGATGCCGGCGCAGGGGGGGACGGGGACGGGAAGGCAGAGGGTGGAGGAGGCGAAGAGAAGAAGGAAGAGGTCGATACCGCGGCGAAGGCGGAGGCGGAGGAGCCCGGGGAACGGGAGAATCTTGTAAGCTCGCGCTCGCGTCGACCTTGCTTCGCGCGAGCACACGCGGCGCTATTACGACGCTGTTCGCGCGACGCCCCGGCCACGCTTGCTTCATGGGATCCCGGGGAAATTAACGACGACGCGTCGTTCCTCGAACTTCCCGCCCGATCCCCGCCGATATTTCACTCTTCAGCACGCGATCCGCCTGTGACGCTGTTTGCCCGCGCTCTCCCGAACACCGTGATGGGGCAGGACGAGTGGGATATGTTGGTGACATGATGAAGAGTGGCTGGTGGTTGCGGATGTTGATTGATATAGGTGGGTTTTTTAATAGGTCGGGAAATATGGCTTGTTTTGTATTATTCTATACGGTTCGGAGGATAATTTGATGGACCTTTATTGATGCGTTTGGTGTATTGTATACGGTTAATTGATTGTTTGAAATGTAAAGATTAAATGATTATTTGCCGAGATCATGGTGGAGATTGTCGTGGAAGTTACCGGAGAGAAGGTATTATTTTGTATTACAGCACTTACGTTTCAAACAATCAGGATCTGTTTTAGTTCTCTCGGAAGCACGTTACAATCTTTGGGACTGTTTAATATATTTACTTTAGTACTCCCTGTTGCAACTAATCCGTTGAAACATCGAGCGTTTCACTGAAATTCCACGAAGCAAACAGATCCGAACACTCCCACACCTGAACAATGTTTCGTCATCGGAGCGGCCCGCATACCGCTTGTCGAAAAGCTGCGGCAATCGTAAAGCAGCCTGATTTATTGGTACCGCAGATCGCCTCGGTACAACGACTAATTAGTATGATTAGTCCGCGGCACACGATCTTCGGCCTCGGTGCCAGCGTTTTGCGGCATGAATGGAGCTTCGCCCCGTGGAACGGCTAATATCAGAAAGCCGGGCCGATCGGCGAAGGTAACGAGCGATCACGTTGAAAGGTGAGTAATATCTAGTTACCATGAGCCCCGGTCCGGCCCGTCGTACTTTATAAACGGCCGCGCACCGTGGCTCGATAGACCGTAACACACCGGCCCGGATCATTATATCGAACCTGACGCGCCGTTGACTTTCAGCGCGACTGACGGAATTAACGAAGGAACCAATTAGCCGGCAAGGAGGACGGGCCGGCTTGCGAAATCCGAGGCCGCCACTTCTAACGCAATTCTTCGAATGCGTCGGGGATCCACGGAAAAATCCCGGAAGAATTAATGATCTCGATCCGCGGAATAACGAGACGCGATATTGTGCTCCGTAATACTGTGAAATCGCGGCTGGCAACGGCCGCACGCCGGTTTCAAGTTACGGGCCGCTAATAAGAAGGCCCGTCGCACGCGGAGCAAACTATGCTAATTTTTATTGGTAGCCACGAATTGAGAAGTATGATCAATCCGGAAACCGCGCGTAATTGTCCAGTCGATCGATCTGCGTTCGAAGGCAACCGGTCGGTTTGGATTTCACTAAGATTCTTGTTATGGGCAACTTTGATGAATTTGGTACACGGGAGATCGTTCTGATGGCCGGTGCTTAGCATTGTGTGAACATGTTAGATGATATGATGATTTAGGCTGGTGAGTATTAGGGAACTGTACTGTAGAACTGTTTTGTTTCAAACTTGAAGTGTGATGGAACAGTGAACGAAAGCGTTGGGATGATCTTTTAAATCTTGGTCTAATTGTAATGGAAACTCGCGAGAACGTTTGATGGAAAACACTGCTTCCGCTTCAGAAGTAAGATCATTAATAATATTTCTAAGCGTAACATCTTGGAAATGAAACATCAGGAAATCACAAGCATACAACGCCTTTTTCCACGAAGAAACTATCACCAATGAATCAACTACCAGCTCGGCTACGACACGAAGAATAAAGTAAAAGCTTCGAGGAACGCGTAAAAAGGGATTAAAAATCCTCGCGCAGGGTAGCTAATCGAGGATCATTAGAAATCTTTATCTGTGGAGGCTGAAGCAGGAGGCCGGGGCTCGAATAAATTCCTGCCATCGGGCGGCGAAGGCATCCCAGGTGATCGTCTTCCCGAAGAGGTGCCGTCAGTGCGGATTCCGCGATGTAAGTTAATCGGGGAACTGGTCGGAACGAGAGGGAGAGTGATCTAGAGTACCCTTAAAGTGTGCGACCGATGCGTGCACTTGCACACACGTCGCGGGAATTGTAAATAGTGTAGGCAGCGACCACGGCGGAACATCGTGGACTTGGCATAGGGACACGAAAGGGGGCTGTGCTGGTAGATGGAACGAAAAGAAGAAGACTAAGACGAAGGAGACGAAGAAGAAGACGAAGAAGGAGAAGGAGAAGAAGAAGAAGAGAACGACCACGACGAAGAAGAAGCGGGACAGGACAGCCAGGCCGCCGGCGCTGGGCTGCGCGTGTATCCGCCCACGTAATCTTGATTGTCGACACACCTCCACCTCCACCACCTTCTACCACGAAGTGCACCAACACACGGCCGACCCGCCGCACACCACTGACTCCCCGTAGGCAACGATATAGCTGCGTGTCCGAGTGCAACCTGCGCGATCGCACCAGGGGCGGATCAACCCTGAACGCGTTGCCCGTTGTAAAGTATCTTCTCTAATTGAATGCCCTTGTGTAGGTACGCCGTGTAATCTGGTCGGGGCGACGTGCGCGGCCTCTTCCATGGTGGCGAGGGTGGAGCTGTCGGGACCGTTGGGGTTGAGTCGATCGAGAAAAGAGGTGATGTCTACTCGAATGATTTGGGATTTAGGAAGGGCGTGCGGTTGATCTTTTTTTCGCTGGGTGCATTGGGAATTTAATTTTCTTCAGTGGATTCTGCTGGACGTTCGGAAGAATTGATATTCTAGGCAACGAGAAGGTGTTATACGTTGTATGCTTATTTTCTAAGGGTATTTCAGTGTTGTCACAAAAATGTGATGTATTCTTTTAATAATGTAATACAAAGCCTTAGTGCCTTCGACACAAAAAGAAATATACATTGTCTCAGCGACTTCTAGAATCGACGAAATCGCATTCATTTCTCTTCCAACGAAGACAACTTTCAACGTCACAAAAAAAAGCAAACGATGCCGTATATTTCAGAATATTCGTCATCAAAGGGTTACCATGCCACGGTTGTGGAAAATAACACGAAGCAGGATCCTTGTAAAAATGCATATAAATACCTACGGCCTGCGGACAGCCAAATAGAGACACAAGAAGCCGACGCAGCAACACAGTTCCTTACCATTTAATCTGCCCGTCAGGGAGTCCCATCTTTGTTTCGCGGGAAACCGCGTGTTTACGCGATTCCATATTAAATCTGCGTGGGTGACCTCCCCCCGCGGCGGAGAGAAAGGCAGAGAGAAGGAGAGAGAAGGAAAAGGGCGGCTGGACAGGGAGAAACCGGGAAACAAATGAAGGGACGCGAAGCATAATGGCGGTGAGCCGCGAGGAGTGAGGCGGAGGGCGGCAGGGAGGGATAAGAAATTGGATAAGAACGTAAGAAGGGATCGGTGTGCGCGCGACTAAATTTCTGCCCGTTCGTGTGCGTGCGTGTAAAGCCACGGCGTATAGCCGACCCATAGGGGCAGGAGGGGGTGGGGGAGAGAGGCTTGGATCCAAGGTGGAGGATTTATGAACGACCGAAACAGGCTGCTAACCCAGGTCCCCTCGCTTCACCGTCCACCTCTTTTTGCTTTGTATTTTGACCTTAGCGCGAGTAGTATACCTGCTCCGTAGTGGTCCTCCCCCTCCGTATACGCACGCAAAAAACAGTTTCATTTTCCCGCCGACAATTTGAATTTTACATTGTTTCCATCGTGACCGTTCGGAGCTAGCCATTCGCATCTTCGCGGTTTAAGGATTTCGGTTGCTCCGTTCTGTGGGCGTCGTGGCGTGTGTATCGGATGATTAGGTGGGAACGTTGAATCGGCGTGCTATTCTGTTAGCGAAATTAGTAATCGTAGTGAAGGTAGCAGGTAAATCATCAGTTTGGACCAGGTGTAATTGACAGGTTATTGGGTTATCAATAAAAGTTGTGTTAAGAAGTACTGCTAGAAAGTTCATTACTGGCAAGATACTCGATAAAAACTGTTCAATCGTTTATACAAATTCCCGGGTGATTGATACAAACGATTTCTTATTAAAACAAATTCTATAATATTCAGTTTAAAGAGCATACCACGATGGAATATAATGAAGCTAACACTAGAACTACCCAATGAGTCAAAATGACCCATTCCAAATTTCTTCTTTACGCGATTATCAAAAAAATAGCAGATGCTTCTCTAGGAGTTAAAGAAATTGATTTGGGAATATGCAAATTGAACAATGAATCAATGAAAGTCTAAATAGATGTATTTTCGAGGTTTCTATAAAGAAGTTTGAAAAAGTCAATTTCAGTGCTCGGTAGTTCTAGTGTTAACGATCGTAAATCCTTCGATTATTCGAAGAAACTGTTGACTGACTTCTCGTAATCCGGAAGCAGAGAAGATTCTTGATACCGAGCTACCCAGCGCCGGCTCCCATCATAATTCCGTAATTCAAAGATCCAGCTTTATTGAGACGGCAGCACCGACTCTCTTAATTAACGCGAAGCTACTCTTGCTGGGGCCCAATCGGTTCCCGGGATCTAAAATCAATTTAGATCCTCGATGTACGATAGAGCCTACCCCATCCTCCTCCGCGATACTGGTCGGGGTTACCTCTGAAGGAGAAGATGAGCGAGCGGCATACGCTGGATGCTCCACGGGCCGCGATCTCGAGGAGGACGGACGATGAGGAACCGAAGAAGAAGCTCGATGCGAGGGGTCGGGACACCATGCTGATGTTGGTTCATGCATGTGTTCTTGGTACTGTTCGTGGCTCGGGGCTGTTCGAATCAGTCCAGAGAGCTTCATAGATCATTCAACAGTTCAAATGATTTGAGCTTCTCTTACTTCACCGATGCACTCGAGGTTGTTTGGCGAAGTTCGAGATAATTGGAACGCTCGCTGGCCATAGAATGCCTAAAGTTCGTTTCGATTGAGAAATGTTTGAAGTGCTATTTTATCTTCTCATTCAAAGTAGATATCTTCCAATCGGTGTAATAGAACCCTGTTCGAAAGCTATTAATAGATGATGGGGTCGCAAATCATCCACAAATAGACACATCCTCAACCCTTCTAATTATTTTCACATAGAAAATTACTGTAATCTAATAATAACATGGCAAACAAGTTTGACTACATTAAAGAAAAAATATTTGACTTACATTTCTATATCCCTAACTCCAGATGAAGGTCTCCTATAATGAAAACGCTTTGTCCTAAACATTCTACATAACATTACACTTCATTAACCCCTTGCCCTACAATATCGTGTCAGACTCGTGGTGAAGATTTCAAATAGAATTTAAGAAACATAAATATCATTCAATTTGTTCGAATGCAAACTACGTATTATTCCTCTGTTATCAATGATTATATCTTAGAGCGCACGTTGCCATAAATACCGAAATTTTCTCTTATTTTCAATAAATTATTAATAACAAAGTTCGATCGCAGTTCAGAAAGAAATCATAGCAACAGGTTAAAAGCATCTCCTACCAAAGTACAGTTTCCCAAACAAACTTCATAACCTCTATCTTAAATCTCTCCACCACAATTCCAAACAAACATCGAAACGGGTAACCGAATCGAATGAAATCAAGCATAGAACACCAGCATGAGAAAACCTCGGTCCGCCAGCGAGGAATCGTACGACGACAGCGATAATTATCGCTAACTGAGTGATCGAAAGGCATCGGGCAGATTAAATTGCTCGAAAGCTCGCGAGACAGAGAGGATCGTGCGGCCGTCGCTAGTGGTGCTGGTGGTTAGGATCCATGGGGGCCTCACGGTGCCCCGTGGTAACGTGGGTAACTTAATATTCCGGGCAATAAATAAGAGAATGCGGCTCTGTCCGCCCCACAAAAAACCCCCCGCGGGCCAAAGAGCAAGACGCCTACGCTTCTCGTAGTGCCCACAGTCCGGTCCCGCGTCTCCACCCTTCCTCACCCTCCCTCGGGCCCGGAACGGATCCCCGGATCTCGGACAAGCGACTCGTCGGATCCGCCGTACGAAAAGTTTGTGGGCCCACCTTAACCTCCCGTGGCCCCCACGCTCAACACCCGAACGTTATCCAGCCACGGCATCGCGTAATTAAGTTATTACGCTCGCGGGGAACTCTCGCCGAGCTGCTCGTGCTGCCCCCTCCATCTTCGGCAGGGGAGGCTTTCTTTGAGGATTTTGAGCTATAGAGGGGCGTGAATGAAAAATGATACGGTACTTATTTTTCCGAAAACTCCACTGTGCGAGTGGCGTGTTCGTTCAGCTGCCGGTAGCTGGATCGTATTATCTATGTTCGATTGCGTTGAGAATTTTTTAATGAATGGGAGACGTTTCTTTCGTGTTCTGTACTAGCGCGAAAGGAATTTTTCCTGTGAAGGCGCCGAGGGAAGCGGTGTAGTAATGTTTGTGGTGATTATTGCACTTCACGTGTTTGAAATACATTTGTTTTATATAAATATTGTTTGAGGGTTGGTAAATTTTATAACTCTTTAGAGGAGATGTTGAAAGATAGTGAAGTTGAGTGTAATGCTTGAATATAGTGTAGTGTAAATATGGGAATATTCTCTTGATTTAAATTTTCTACTTGTCTTGCTTCGAGCAGTATGTTGTTAGAATGAAACAATCCAAGACAGTCATTCGTTCCGCCATAAACGCGAACAGTTTCTAATGTTTTCCAAACAGAGAAAGATTTCGACCGTTCAAGCACGATAGCAATTTTCCGCTTGCAATCAGGTTGGCCAACCTCGCCAGCTGATTATTACCGGTGTAAAATATGTGTTCCTGCCCCTGAGATCAAGCTATTCCCTTTTTACACGTCTAAGCCGGCCGACTCCACTCGTAATTTACAATTTAGACCCTCCACTTCCTCTGTGATCACGAGAGGCCCGCCGATGCCAGCCACTTTATGAAGCGAGCCGGCAGATGTTCCCCATAACAAAGTTGCACGCAAAAACATCATCGGGCTGCGTGCTCCCTCACGGAGATTAGCACCTCGTGGCGTGGGGAGCACGAACATTCTTTGCGACAAGGAATCCCGACGTTAGAAATACGAGACATGGAAAACGAAGCACGCGAAACGTACACCCCCGCCGTCCTTAGTAGAATCTAGGCTGATGCCAGTGATCGCATAGAACATGATCCGTTTCATCGATACAAATAATTCATAGGTATGTTATGAAAGTCAATAGATAGTAGGTACAGGAAGAAATTGTTCAAAATGTTGATTTTTACAAGATATTCAAAATTTATCGAAATCGGTGGGATGAATCATGTTTTATATTTCGTTGTACTACGTTTGATTAACTTTAATTTTGTACCATTTCAGAAGGTACGCCATGATAAGAATTTTAAGCTCGATTTTGGAGATTTCTTTTTAATTATATGTTACGAATAATCCTCGACAATCTCATGTCAGTTGAAAAGAAATCAAGTTTTAAGTGTTTAATAATAAATATAAAGGTTTGCATTTAGATGTACACTACGCGTGAGTATAATTTAAAAATAGTATTTCGCAAATGCGAGTTTCAGGTATCTTCAAATAAAACAGGAATGCAACGCAGTCGATCATTAGATAAATACACAGAATTCACCTGGCTGAACTGTCCAGTGTTAAACACAAATTGAGTTTGAATAGGTGGTGCCGAGGGTTTCCAATGAATTCATCATCCTAATACCAACTAAAATTAATGAAGAGCTAATATTCCCGGCCGGCCAATGCGTACCGCCAAATATACATAATGGCAACATATTTCATCCCCACCGTTGGTCAGCCTGCTATCAGCCGCGACCACTCCCCCTCCTCGTCGTCCAATATCCCCTTATTTAAAATTTACCCTGGCCCGGCAGGTGCGCGGCGACAAAAAATCGAGCTGGTCCTCGGTTGGAACCTGAAGACAAGAGGCAAAGAGGGGCGCGGAGGGGGAGGACGAAGAGAAGGGGGAGGCCGTCTACGAAAGAAGCCACTTCGGTATCCTCGCGTCGTAAAAGTCTGCCCTGTCGGTGGACCTGGCTAATGCTTCAGCGACAATTAGCCAAGTTCCAGGTTTTTTTTCCCAAAACGTGTTCGCGTTTTAGGGAGCAGGTGAGAGCCGCCCGGCGCAATCCTCCGGGGGCAAGGCTTTCGCAGTTCGTGAGCGAGGAGGATTCCGTCGACCGGCGTACAACACAGACGCGTCGGCCCCGTGGAACGAGGAAGGTGTTCAGCTGGTCGTTAAGCCCGGGAAAACACGAAGAGGTGTCCCGCAATTAGCGCGGACAAAAAGCAACCACGCTTCGGACCGAGCCAGCCTCGACGGATCGATGGACGAGGAGGTGAAATCGGGGTCAATGGCAGGACGCGGAGAGGATCTCCTTCGGGATCTGTCTCTGTTCGAGCTGAAACTGATTGGTTGCCCACGTTCGACTTTCGGGGAAACATCGGGTAAACAAATTGCTTTAATTCTCAATCATCGGTTTCAGTGAATCAAGAATCGGTTGAATATTGGATTCAAAGAGTATGTAGAAGTTCAATAGAATTTTCATGCTCGATTATCCTAGAACTTAGTAACGATATGTTCGACAAAAAAAACTCACGAAACCACGTATATCTAGCAATATCATCAACGTATTCTTTCACTATCTATAGTATCAACTTCAAGGAATGCAACTAGTATACACAGTGTCGGCTTGTCAAGGATTCGTCGATTTCAGAAAATCTTGATCTCATTTCAGCACGGTGGACTACGTCAGCGGAACGTGTCCAAGAAGGTGGAGAATGACGAGCGAGCCGAGCAGGATAAAGTTGACCAATAAGAAGTGAAGAAGAAAGGGGAGAGGACGATGACGACGACGATGGGACGAAGAAGAAAACTAAGAAGAAGAAGCAGAAGAAGCAGAAGAAGAAGAAGTAGAAGAAGAAGCAGAAGAACAAGACGCAAAGAGAGGAAAGACAGCGCAGGATGGAAGGAGGCAGGAATGCCAGTGCGTGGGTCTGTTGCCTCTTAGACAACGTTGCCTCGAACCCGCGTCTCTATCAGCCACCATAAATAATTCTCCGGGGTAACGTCGGTTTGTCTCTTCTTCGTCGCACGCTGATCGGCCTCCTTGTTCCACGCAACCGTGGTACCGCAGTGTTTTTCGGCCACGGCGTTGAACACGGTGGCATCGGTGTGTCCGTGGACCGGTTGGACTAGAAGCGCTCGTATACGCTGGGGCCCTTTAAGAGAGATAGCACTCGAGATGGGGGAAAAAAGAACAGGTGGAGATGGGGGTCCGTGGACCCTCTCGAGCCAGCGTAGCACCGATCGAGGCTGCATCGAATTTGGCTTCGGGTCTTAATTCTTCACGGGTCCACCGGGCTATTTTCTGTCTTTTCAACCGGGCCTATATCCGCTCGATGTTTATTACGTAAGAGGGCCTAGACGATGAATGAAAGTTCGATGAAACATAGCGGAACGTGAAAAACGTGGGAGTCGGGACACGGGCCCGGTTCTGTGGAAGCTACGATTTCGGCATTATTGGCCCTTCACAGTGCACCAGTAAGTGTAGCGTTAACAGTTACATCGGAAAAATCCACTTTCCTTCGATGCTCGCGGATATTTTCACTTTTACACTTTGAACTTGAACATTGCGAACTTGCGAATGAAAAGAAAATAATTTGAAAAGCTCCGAAGAATTGAATTGACATTTGCTTCTTTGAATCTTATATATCGGTCAGACTGAAAAAGCATCTATTAAACGAAATGAACAACATTTCTTAAATTCCATTCGAAATCTGTTTAATTCTATACCACGCACGAAAGCGATGTATCTTCCGCGATATCCAAAAAAAATCACTAACGAGTTAACAACCTACGACGAACATTATATCAAACATTAATCAAAATCTCAATAACGAAAATAACGAGATAACTCTTCCAGAAGAAACGACAACATTCTCCACCGAACCTAATGCCTTCGGGAAACCATCCAATTTCACGAATACCTGAATCGAGTAACGAAATTCTCCACTCCGTTCACGATTCATCAATACGGGAGCGCTTATAGAATTGTTACGGGATTGAAGTCGGATGCGCGAGCAGCGCAGAAAGAAAAAGAGGGGGGCAGAGAGGGGGCGGTGGCGGCGGCAGAAAAATCGGGAATCGCGGATGCCGTGGCACGGATGCACACCGGTGTTACGCGCGTACACGCACCGCAAGAAGCGCGTCCCTCGTTAGTGCCACTAATTACGAGCCGGCCGCTCTCCCCTCCGGCCTCCCCTTAATGAGTGCCCTAGTAAAGGCACGCGAGAAAAAAATTGTAACGCCGACGGAATAACTCGGGCCCGGTGGACGCGTCGAAGACGGCTGGCGAGGGAAACGGGGACTGACCACGCTCTGGACCTCGCTCGCCTCGCAGAAGAAACATCCGCGGAGGGAAAGGTGGGGGGACGGGGGAGTCGGCTTAAGCCTTAATTACCGATTAAGCGCGTGGCGGAGATTACGAAATACTGTCTCCTCGTCTCCCTGCGGAATAATTGCCATCGAGGGGTGGCGGATCGAGTGGCGGCGTGAGTATCGACGACTCCCTATCGAAACCTGGAACCTTTAACCCCTTCCACTCGAATGGTTTATCGCGATATTCGTTGTTTTATAATGGAATATCGGGGCGTTTCTTATTGTGTTAAACGAAAATAATACGACTGAAGGGATAGGGAAATTGTATTTTAACCCTAATCGTACCAAGTGTTTTTATAACGAATCATGCCACGATGTGACTCTGTCACTTATGAGAATAAAAGGAATGATTGAAATGTTATTGTTTCTGTTTGTAGGGCCCAAATTTTAGAAGCCCACAAAAACTTTTGGAAACGCAATATGAAATAGTCGAAATATTTAAGTAAAAAGTTCAAGTGTGACTCAAGGTCACATCGTGGTCCGATTAGGGTTAATATTCCTTTATGTGTAATTATAGTGTATTTCAATATTGAATATAGAATTTTTTCTCTGTGTTAAATCGAATGGGGGGTGTGAGTTGGATTTTGAGTAAAGGGTTGACAGCTTGACTGTCATGTTATTCGAATTGGGGAAATAATTTTTCTATAGGTTTCGAGTTTAATATTATCGGTGGTAGTATTCTAGGAGCTCTTGTGAGAAATTGTAGAATAAATTCGTGCATTTGCGTGGAGATAAAGAAAGTCGTTTGAATTCTCGAAGAATGTATTAATTTAATATTTGTAAGGCATTATAAATTAGTCACTCTAACTGGTTTTTAGTTCTAATGTTAAACCCTCTCGTAGTGGATTGCGATTTTGAAGTATAATAAAGATTGGCTTGTACAAAAGTTTTGAGAAGGAAGTCTGCTTCAAATCTCATGCATCGTATTAATTGTATATATTACATTAGTAAATAAGGAAATATAGAAATATGGCTATTCTTGTATTTAAATGGCCCAGCATTCGTCATTCGAGGGTTAAGAGATGCAATCTCTCTTTGGGACATCTCTTGATCTTCGAAGGGTCCTGTGGATAATGGAACCGGTGTGATACCTATTTTTTGTTTCTGGAAAGGTCCACCCTTCCTTTGGTGTTTCTAACGGTGAGATTTTTCCTGGGAAACGTTGGATATTTAACGGTCACCTTCAACAGTGATCTCGCCGCTGATCGATAGGAGCGAGTTCTCGGGTAATTGGGAATGAGGCGTCCCCGAGGCGACAGCTAATTAGCTGCAGTGCTTTCGAAGGTACGGAGGAGACGCGAAGATCGATTGCGAGAGCGCATCGTAATTCCGATGATCGGTTTCAAGAGGTTTCGTTCGTATTAATTGTTGGGCTCAGTTAATTTTGACTTGCCTGGTTAAAGGCTTCATCTAGCAACTTGGCTTCTGCCAATTAATTTTCATAAGAACTACAAAAACGTTGCGAAAACGAAGTTTCGTTTACTCAATACACCACAATGAAAACAAATTTTTAATCTAGTAAGATCATCGATATATCATAGAGAAAATCTATTTACAAAAATGACCACCTATAACGAACAGTTATAATTAATTTTATCATACCATATTTCTTGTGTTCTCCACAACTGTATGTATAATATGTGGATAAACTAATTATTACGTTAATATACTTCCAAAAGTTACTGTATTTAGAAGAATAAACGTATCCGCTCACGATAACGAACAAAATTGTTATAGCTACACACTTATCCTTACGCAAATTGAAAAGTAATCACCTGTTTGTTTCAGTTGGCATGAAATGGAATACTTAATATTATGATACAACCTCGTACATAATTACTAAAGGAAAGTTAACAAAGCTTACTGGTAGCCACAGCAGTGGCTGATTTCATGGCATTTAGCGTACAATTTTCTTTTCGAGGGGGATATCACAGTGCTCGCCGATTACATGGGACACCATTAGAGAGACAGAAAAAGGAACAGGAAGAAGGACCGTGGCCCGATAGAGCTGGCTGCCAATCGTACTTTCTCCCTCGGAGCGTGTTCGCGATTCCAGACGAGCTTCGCTCTGGAAACGAAGTCAACAAGCCGGAGGTCTTTATTCGAATCACGAATGCGAATCACGTCCACGTAGGGGGAGGGACACCGTCTCGTAACAAATATGCATCTCCTTCGAACATGATAAATCGTGCTACCAGTTGACGTATGCGTGGAGCGATCAAACGAGCGCGCAGAATGGTGGACGGTTAATTAAAAAAATTCACAACGTTTCGAGGAAACATGCGGGAGCTACTGTTTTTCTGGAACGACGGAAATAACAATTAGTTCTCGTATTACGATTCCACTAGGGTTCCCGGTACAAATGAATAATTAACAAAATGCTGATGAACGATAAACCTTCTCAGCCAAAATAAGTTAAAAATGAAGAATAACGATGAATGAAATCGAGCAACAGTATAGAAGGAATTTTTATAAAAAGTTTTAAACTTTACGAATAAACAACAAATGTATTAATTTTTCAATACTAAATCTATGAAAACATTGAATAACCACTTTCTCGATTAAACCAGTCTTCAGAATATCAACCCTTCAAGCGACTGAAATAACCGCAAACGTCAAAGCTTCGCCATTACCGATCTCGACAAAAGATGTTATCCAATCTTCACAGAAGCATAAAAAAATTGCTAAAGCTATTTCAATAGCCAAGCATAGATGAAACCAACGACAAACATCATACTTCGCAAAAATAACAAGACTGACTTGAAACGTTTCGCGGACTAAAAAACAGAGCAGTAGTCGACGCGATCAACGGGAACAGGAACACAAAATGATGAAATCGTATCGACGGAAGGTGGAGCTGGTAATTAATGAGTTTTCCAAGAAAACTCGTCGCGAAAAAGTCGGCCGTACGAATCTCCATCCTGGAAACGAAGTCAATCAGCGGGAAGATCTTCATTGAGTCGCGAAGGCGAATCACGTCTGCGCCGGGAAGGGACATCTCCGTAACAAATATGTATCTCCGTCGGACCTCATACCTCGGATGCGACAATGCACACAACGACAGTGTCCACGGGTGAAATATACGGCGTGGCACACGCACTGGTTCCTACCTACGGCTACCAATGCCATCGAGGGAGCTCGTGCATCGTTTTCTCGGGCCCCGAGACTCTGCCAGCGGGTCTAACTAACTAGCGTACACGTTCCTCTCCGGCCCCGACCTACACGTCCCTTATGCGTGTGTCTCCGGAGCGATGTGATCGAGTTACGATCACCTATCTGAGTTCCTCGCGGTTTAATCAGCTTTTAAATCTGTCCCCGGCGCGCATCAACTCTCGACGCCGAGTTCTCCGGTTTTTCCGATCAGATTCCGCGGCGATTTTTCGAGGTACTCCTAAGCCGGATCATCCAGACCCTCGCGGCGTCGCGAGACAACTTGATTAGATTGATTTCATTGGTTCTTTCAGCGACTTTGGAATCATTTCTTGATGGTCTCTACTTCCGAATGTTCAAATTACAATGTTTCGCTTCGAATGTATCTTCGCAAATTCTTTCACCCTGGTGCTTTAGGTTTTTGAAGCCTTGTAGTCTAGCGTTTCAAACGCCTATGCTGACTTTTTTAGGATTCGTGACTTTTCAGTGTTAGGGTAGATGAGTATTATGACTGTTTATGAATCTTCGGGCTCCTCTTTTGAAACAGAGTAGTTAGAATTTTTCTTATGTTCTACGTTAGTCCTTTAAAAGCTAATACATTCTAATAACAACCTTAAGATTAATCAACTTAGATTCTCTGACATTAAAGTGACCGAAGCTGTTCTAGATTCTTGGATCGTAACAAAGATTCTCCTCTTCTTCTTGTGATGAGTTACCTAAAGAGTATCGTTTAGAAAATCCAAGTAACCTCCGATTTGGAGAAATTACAGCTTGATCAGCTCGAGCACGGCTCGAAGCGTTCCCTACGACGAGGAAAGAACTGGACCCTCTAACAAAGAGATGTCTGCCCCGTCGGAGTCCTCGAGAGCGCGGGTGTGTGCATGCGTGTGCGTTCGTCCTCGTGATTACGTTCGTGTTACTTCGGGCATCCTCGTGTCCGAGTATTCGTCCCGAGGGGCCTTTAAGAGGGATTAAGGGGACGCACACGTGACGGTCTCGGGTCTCGGTCCCCGAAGACGAGCCTGATGGGTACCGCGGGTACAGACCGACCAAAAAAGAAGTATCGATTATCCATCCGGCGGGTTTGCTAATTATCCAAGGGAAAACGATTAAGGCGACAAACGCTTTTTAAACTCGGACGAGCGCGGCCGATTAGCCTGGCAAGAGATTACCAGCTACCTTTTTGCCTCAATCGATTCATCCGGGCGCGGGCAAAAAATTTCTGTCGATCCGTTGAACCTTCGGGTGCTTTCACTTTCCCACCGTCTACTAAGGTACCTTCCTACGAACGATCCGCGAATAATTTTAATATGTTCCACATGTTACACGACACCGCGACAGGGACTGTTGCGTCTCTATCTATGTATTTGCTCGCTCCGCCGCAGTGAAAGTACGAATGCGAGACAAAAGCTTGTACATAGATTTCCAATCGTCGTTTTATTTCAACGAACTTTTCCTGTTAATGGGAAACATTGTGTCCTGTCAGCGAGCATTCATCTTAAGGGAACGTTTTATTTCATTTTCGTTTTGTTTCTGGATTGGAAGGAGCCACGAGTCGAGGGCGGAGCGAAACAGAAATATGGCAACGATGAAGTGACAGAAAGAGAAAAATGTCGACGGTAACGAGGCCCGGCAGGGGTCCCTCGTGTACCAGGAGGCTCCCACTTACTCGGAAGTCGTCCTTAATTCATGCCACGGTGCCTTTTTCTGTTGCAGCCCTTCGCGGAAGGCCCGCCGATTCGGTAGTCTGGATAGGGCTGTCGCATGATCTCTATTATGCCAGCGGGCCCGCCGGTAAAAAACTGAAACGTTGCCTATTTCGTCTCAGCTCCCGTCCCCTCCGACTACCTTGCTCTCTTTTTCAATCGCTGCCGAGGCCGATTGTATTGGGGACGAATTATTTCTGAATGAAAATTCGAATTCGACGGAATCGCGTTAGGTTATACCGCACGAGTGCGCTTATACGAGCGCTGCAAAAACTTGGAACGTCGAAAGTAAACCTCCGTGGACAATTCCTGAATCAGTTTTTCTTTCAGTGATAGTCCTTTACGGGAATCCCAGACATTACGAGTTTCGCTATGTTTCCTTCGGAAATGTCAATAGATTACTGCAAACAAATGCAATTTTATACATTACGTAGTAACTGTTTCATTTGAACGTTTGAATAGATAAAAAAAGGATACATTTATTATTCCACGTTTGACTCCTTAATGTAAGGTATGTATTACTATAACATTATTAGTATCAGTGATTACCAAAAACTATATAAAATATCCATGTCGCCAATCGTTTCGCAGCAACGCTAAAACAAACTCGATACAGAGTGAACCGTCATATCGAATCTTTTCCAATTTCGAAATCGATGAACTCCTATTTCCCAATTCTCATTGTAACTTCTAAACTCTTTCCGCGTAAAAACTCTCACCAACCACATCCACCAACACAACAACAATACCGAAAAGTAGAAAAATCTATTTAAAACTCCTCGACACGAATAACCAGGAGTTCCCACGATTTCCAGTCGTCAGCAACAAAACCAATCGAAACCAAAACTCGTAATTCCTCGCGAGCAAACTCTTCCCGATCCGTAGGAGGAAGAGGGTTTCACGGCAAAGCGGAAACGCCCGGGCGCGGCGCGGCGGATCGTCAACCTCCGGCGCTGATCCTCGCGCGCGGGCGTGCGCTGCCGCTTCCTCCTCGTTGTCATCTCCGGTGTTCTTTTTTCGAAAGGCCGCCGACAATGTACCAGTCGCTATAAATACGTACGCACGCGTGAATACGTCGCGACTGTCGCCACGTGTGAAGCAGCTTGAGGGGTCGTCGCCGTGTCTCTGTCCCGCCGAGGAGAGCGCGTTTCTCCGCGTGGTCACGGATCGGCTGCTCCTCCTTTTCTTCCTTCATCCGCGGCTTCGGCCGGGAGAAGTTGCGTGCTCCTTTCGTGAACGACCGAGAAGACCGAGCCACGGGCTCGGCCGAGGCGGCAAAGAGAGACAGGGAGACGCGAGAGACCAGAGGAATATTCCCGGTCGACATTTTTCTTGTCGGAATGCGGAGTCGTTACGTTCGCGAGGCGTTACGATCGAAACGCCCGAGATGTTCTTACCGGTTTCACGGACTCGAGAGAGGAGCGCCTCTCGACGGTGTCCCTCGGACTCCGGCCGATCCAAGATCGAGACCCTCGGCAACCGTAAACTTTCGAGAGGTTCGCGGTATCCGCAGATGAAATAAGATTCCTCCGGGAGCTGGACTATATCGATAACGGATGAACACGGCCTGCCCATTTTCTCATTAGAAAATGAATGTACGGGGTGTCCCAAGGGTTTCATTTCGTTACTTTGCTTAGTTTGGTCGACCCACTGGAAACTAATTAGCTAGATGTTTGATGTAGTGCATAGATAAAAAGATTGATTGTATGTGAAGAATAGAAGAATCTAAGGTGTATACAGATTGAAACTTATAAAACTTTTCTGAGGACTCATTAAACCTAATCTTAACATCCCGACATAAAACCAATAAGTTTACCATGAGAGGTAAAGGAATTTTGGCTATGGGAACTGGCTTTTGGGGAAACTCTAACTTGTCTATTACTATACAATTAATACTGATTTGATGTGAAGCGAATTTTTTTGTAATGCGGTTCTGGTCATTGAAAATTGATTATTAGATTAAGGTAAAAGTGATTTATGATTGACATGAAACTGTTCATGTTCACTTGTTTCTATGTGCTGTGTATTGAGGTAAGTTCGTTTGACGCTGATCTACTTGACGCTTTGTCTTCTAAGGGTATATCATGAGTGTTAGTCGAAGTATTATTGTAACATGAGTATCGCGTGACGAATAATGCATTAAAACTTGATTACAAAGTTGTATCAAAGACGTGAAACTTGATGCAAACGTTAAAGCAACTGTGTAGTTTCTAGTGTCGCCAGCTATTGTCGTTTAATTCATTTCGTGTGCATACATTTTTTTAATATGCCGTGTTAAATGGACAGGAATTATCGCATTCCCCGGGTTTGACATTTACGTTATAACTTTTTAATGAGCCGTTTACGTAGTTTCTTGTTACGTGACATTTAAATCTTACTTTTCGAAGTAGAACACATCGGCGAAGTTCGCACGAAAATCTGCAGGACACCCAGTATGAAACGGCGAGGGCTAATAAAATCTTTAATGGAGGAAATAAATTTCTATTTACTACAATCATTGTAAATTGGTACATAGCAAAGGAAGTTTTTATAAATATTCACGATGCAACAAATTATGTATAATTAGACTGTAGATTTTATTAATTTACAGTAAAGCCGAATCAAGACAATAAAATAGGAAGTTTCCTTAACCATCGGACAACGGATGATCCGAGACGAACGCGGCAGGCGAATTCAAGGAGAAATTGCGCATAAAATTTTATGCGTACCTTAAACTGCATATATTATATTGACATACAATTATATATGCACATAATCACATAAATAAATAAACGAATAAACAAAAAAGGCAACTGCTACAACTGGGTCAAAATGACCCTGCGTTCGCTGCACGATTTTATTTTCAATTTAATGACACCTTCATTAACCCTTTATGGCTCACTGGGAACATCGCGTATACCAGCAACGTTGAAAGATCCAGGCCAGTCTCGATATGTTCAAATACACTCAACTTTTAATTTCAAAATGAAAAATTTAATTTCAAGACCGAATTGTCTCTAGTAACCTCGATTGTTGGCGACCCTCGAGATCTTATCAGTTCAATAACAAAAATCTTCTTAAACCCACAAAATAGTAAATTAAACTTTCTCAATTCGGAAAACCGTATAAAATTCTTTTTCGATCATGCTCGACTAATCAACTCTACTATCAATCATTTCCAAAATGCGAACACGTTTATTTTTCAAAAATCTAAAACTCTAAAGCTATAATATTGAAAACACCAGAGTACCCTTTCGCTTCGATCCCACGGTTCTCGCTTGTCACCAGCAGATGACCTCGAGTTAATGATTCCTAGAGCGAACAAAAATACCAAGTGTTCACAGAATAAGAAGCCGAACGGTTAGCCGCGGCGCGCCCCGTCGTCGGGGTCAGTCAATTAACGATATTTCTAGCGGCCGTAAACAAGCCGGTCTAAACGCGCTCCGCCACCCCCGAAATACTCGGTGCGACCGTCAGCGACGCTGACGTCGGGCGTCTAGCTCGTATTCCGCGAGCTGCGTCTCTCCTTAGCGCGCGCGCAGGGGAAACAATGGCCGATTGTTTCTCGTTGTTTTCGCCACGGCGCGGCGCGCGGGCCAGGTCGGGCCGATTGTTTGGCAAACAAACGAGCCGAGTCGCGGGCTCATTGTTGCCCATCGGCTCGGCACACGCCCGGCTTGACTTCTCCCTCCTCTCCTCTCCACTCCCCCCACGGCCCTCACGAATCGCCAGAGCTCGCCGCGAGTAGCACGCGAAATAATTATATTGTCGCGCAATAAAGTCGACGGGGTACGTCGAGTCGACTTAGTCACGGTCCAGCGAGCAGCTTTGTAGCCGGAAACGCGGCGGCACCGCCCTCCCTTCCGCAAAGGAAAGCCAGCCAGCTAGAGGGTCGGGAATCAGCGGTTTCGCTCCTCGCGCAGCGTTCACTGGCCGCGCAGCGTTCGCGAAGTGCGAAGAAACCCCTGCCGTCACGGCCCATCGATGTAATTGAAACTGGGGTCGATCTCTCTCGCTACTCGCCGCCCCTCTGACCCCAGCCCTCGACGACTGTTTGTTGTTGACGCATTAATAATCGCCGTTTACCCGCTCCCTTTTTCGCGCGGCCCGATCGGGCCCGGCTTTGTTGCCGGCAAGGTGGAACACGATGTTTAAGCCTTGTTGCCCGGCACACGCTCAAGTTCGACACCGGCCATTGTTGCCGGGGGATGATGAAACAATGCCGATCGGCCCGATGACGTTGGACGTTTACACGCGTCGGTGAACCCTTTCTGCTGTTTGATTACGCGCGCAGACCTCGACGAATCTCGCCGGACCCGGCTGGCTTCCGTTCCGTTTTGTGGACGGTGAATGGTGAGGGTTTTTTGGCGGGATTGCGCAATCGGGGCATTCGATTGGTGAGTTTTGGGGGAAGATTGGAGCGACGATGCAGTGAAAAGGATGCTGATGTTTAGGAAGATTGAGTTTAGAACTTATTGAATGTATTTGGAGATAACACTTAAAAGTAGGGAATGATATATTCGTCCAAAATTCTTCATGACGTTCAGTTATTCTATTACTGAGATCATTAGAAAATGTGTGTTAAATTCTAATTCTGTAAGTTCCGAATGTAATGAACCACCTTCTTCATAAGAATAAGTTGTGAAGAACATAATCAAGAAAACATTCAGCCAAGCATTTCACCGAATATAATATGAAAAAGTTCCTTGAAAGCTCACGCAACCCTTAATTTCCACCGATTGCCATTCAACCACTCGCTCATTCGACGATCCAACGACTCTCAAAGCAGAAACCGACACCTTTAGGCACTGAAATCGGCGGTCATCGTATTATTTCAAGTTCCTCGCTCCCGGGATCCAAGAAAACGTTCGGCGACCTATGAAACCGATCCCCTAACCTTCCGCGATTTCCCCGAACCAGTGGCTCGATTGTTCCTGAGCACTCGAGACGATTACTCCCGGCGTGTGCCATTCTCGCGAGGCACAGGTGGTCCCGCCCCCGGATCAAAGCAATCCGGATAATTGAATCAATCAGCACCGTTGCCGAAGGAGCCCTCGACTCGGAGGATCGATTATTCCCGGCATAACGGCGGACAATGATACACGGAGCATGCGCCGGGCACCGGTGAAATGGCGGTTGGAAAGCACGAATCCACGTGGAAGATGATCGGACTGCACGTGTTTCAGAACCTGGTAGTCGTTAATCAAGGATCGTTATAACCGTTCCCTGGATCCGTGGCTCGGAAAGGGGAATTCCATCTTCGGCGGCTGAAAGAGACAAGTCATGCAGAAAGTCAGCGGCGGTATAAAGACATTTCAGCGGCTGGCCCCGCGTGTTGCTCCAACTCCACGGAGTTGTATGCAAATAAGACTTCTCAGCGGCGCGCCGTCGCGCGGATCCTCTTTGTTCGCCGATCTCTGCGGTCCACGTAGCCGCGGGACCGCGCATCGGCGAGGGAAACGACGCGGTGGGACGCGAATCCGCAGCGGCGATTAGAACAAACGCAACAGCCCGGCCGTTAACGCGGCCCTTCACGAAACTCAAACCGCAAATCGTCTATTCAGCCACCGCGGAGACGGCTCGACGGAGCGGAAACGCGCACGCGATTCGACGATCATTGTCCTGCGGTAAAAGGGGAAAGGGTTCGGACAGTGTTTTCGATCGGGACCGTTCAATCGACAGATCGAAACAATTAAGCGGACTCTTTGCGCCGAGCGGGTGGCGAACGCGGGGGGTTGAAGCGGGTTCGACGGGTTTTGTGCGCGCACACTTGCCGGGACACGGGTTTTTCGACGGCCTCTGTGTACCCGATCGAAGAATAAAGTCTTTTGTCAAACGATTTTGACTTGCCCTGATTGATTGCGGTCATGGATTCCTTGTTCCGTAGGGTTAGAAGCGTTCGCCGTTGAAAGTTGAAAGAGATGGAGAGGGTTGCGCGGATATCTTTTGTACCGTTCACGATATTTTTAGTTTGGACTCGTTTGCATGGTTGGTGATTTTCTAATGGATTGAATTTTATGCTTATTTATTTAGAATAGGCATAATAAGGTTCAAGTTTTGAATTCAAATAGTGTGTTACGATTTTTCTAGGAACACCAGATCTTGAAGTGTTACAAGATAGTTGCTGCTCCATGAAGTCTCAACGGGAAGATAAGTTAATAGATGATACATAAATATCTTGTCCACTTACTAAGTCGAACTTACCAAGGGTTTAAATATGTAAATTGAATTAAACGCGAAGCATACTAAAGGGTAGTTTAATAAACCAAACGTCAATAAATGTTTATATTACGAAAACATTCTACAGAGTCTCCTTAAACATCGCCTATTAAGCGTGTTCTAATGTTCCGCTATTCTCCGAAACTACAAACACAAAAGGCCACGGTGTGGCGCCCATCCAGATTCGTCTCCTAGCGATCATCCTCAGTAGAAATGTAAAGCGATAAAGATGAGAGAGCAGCGGCGCACGGGCGCATTTACATTCGAAACTATATTTAAAAGTAATGGAACGAGGACCAATGGCCGCCGCACGAAACGCATTTCCGAGCGCAGCGTCTGTGACACGATCGTAACGGCCGCGCGCGGTCTATAAAGCTCGCGTTTATGCGTCGTAAGAAACCATTTCCACTGAAAGTTGGTTATCATCTTCGCGAAAATAATCGTAACACCATTTTAAACCCGCCCGATATTGCCGTTTAACGCGATTGTTCCTGTCAAATTCGTCCAGCCCGTGCGACGTTCTTCGAAAACGCGTCCAACGCTCATGATGGCCGTAACCTGGCCAGCCCGTGAATCAACGCTCGCTCGGTCGATGATTGCGAAGCCGAGGGGGCGTTCAACGGTTCAATCTGGATCCTAGCTTTCCGAGATTCCACTGGGGCAGAAAAGACGAGGGCAACCAGTTCCAGGGAATCACGATGAAGAAATTACGCGATGAATGCGGATCTCTTAATTCTGACGGGACACGTTCGCAATCGGGCGCCCCGGTCTCGATGGGCCCGTTCGTCCAGGCCAAATCATGCTCATGGCCGATGGACAACCGGCAATTATCTTTAGCAAACTAGAGATCTCCCGTGATTGCCCTGGCATCGCTAATCCCCAGTGCATTTTCCCAGACGCAGAATCCCCGGTGTTTCAATCCCTCCGTGTTTTTCCACTGCGTAACGGCGATCATTGACAAGCCTTGCCCGTCGCGTATTGAAAGGTGTAATTTAATTGAAGGAACTTAAAATTCAGCGCGCACGTCGGCGTCGTAAAATTATGCGCAACCGCGGTAGAACGACGATCGAGTAGCAATTTTGGGAAACGTTCGGCCCGACTCGCTGCTCAATGTTGCTTTTCGACGCGACATCCTTGATCCCCGATCGCGTCAGCCAAGACCGTCGCTCTACCCGGCGATCCTCGAATTACTAACTATTAAACTGCCCCATTCACGATGCCTGGAGTAAAAGCTTTCTTCCACGGTACACGGTTAGCAGGCAGAGAAGGTTTCCCGCCAAGAAATCAATATCCTCTAGAAATCGGTGGCCCGATTTTCAACAACTTCCGCTTATCCGCGCGGCTAAGGGGTGGGGACCATCGCCGCTCGATAATTAATTCCGAGTCAGTGATGGCGGCAGGGGATCGGTTCCACGATCCGGCGGCTATGTAAATTCATACACTTTGGGGCAGAAAAGATCACGGAGCAGAACCTTGTCAGTCTTCGCCGTGATTGCCTTCATTAAAAGAAATATACGACAAAAATGGCTGAAACATCAGCCCGAGCATAAAAGCGTAAATTACCCTTTCGCTGCATTAACGTCGAATTAATGAGTAATTTAGCGTGATCCCTTTCCAGGTCTGTCTCGCTCGCGCGCGTGTGCCCTCGCTCTCGGAATAATTGTCGTTCATAAATCGGAACGATGAACCGCCGCCGCTTCGGAGAGCCGGAGAGAAAGAGAGCGAGCGCGAGGAGGGGCGGCGGCGGGGGGCATACGACGGGAGGGACACAGAGGGGGGCGCAGGGATGAACGACGCAAAAATAAATACAGAAACCGGTGTGCGTGGATGGTGATTCTTAAAGTGCGCAGTTGCAGCTGCCGATGGTCGCGATGCGGACGCGGACTTTTGCGATCGCTTTACCCATGCAGTCGGAGAGTTTAACAACCAGTAATTGTCCGGCCTGGCCTGTCGGAGCCGTAAAATCCGAGCGAGAGCAAACAACCCGTCGCGATCCGTTCAGGGACGGCTCGCGGCGCTTTGACGCCCGGCGGATTAAGTTTTGCCCGTCGGTGAACACCGTTCGGACCCCACCGACCACCGCCGAACCTCATCCCCCAGCGATCGTTACGCGCCGCCGCGCGCCGGACCGTGGCGAAAAACGTAATTCGTTAAAAGTATTCAATGTTGCCGGGCCGAGAGGAATTATGGATCGATCGGGGGTCGTCGAACGGCGAGAGACCCCGGCACGCCGTTCCTCGACGATGTCGACGGGGACCCGGTTCGATCCCCGCGCCCACGTATGGACTCATCTCGCCGGATCGCGCGCGGCGAGTTACGAAAATATTCCGGCACGCCCCACACTACTGCATTTACATTGTTATAATCAATATTTTGTAATTTCTGTCGGTATTGTTCCGTTGCTCGCGGACGGTTCGGGGGTTTAACGCGGACCTCTTGACACACGTGCCGTGCGTCACGGATGAAATTGCGCGCGCTCCGCTCGGAAATGTTCTCCGATTGGAGGAACGGGTTCGGGGATGATATGAGTGAAAGAATCTGGGTGTATAACTTGAACGTGTGTTTGTGTTTATGGATTATGTAAAGATATGGGTTTTATCGGGCATTCGAGAGAGTTTCTTTGACTTCGACCGGAGAATGGTTTCTTTTCAAGTGTGAATTTGTTCGGTTGTTTCGACTATGTTCTATTGTGATGTAATGTTTCTTGGATCGATTTTGGTTTTCTTTTTTGTGGAACGGAGTTTGATTTTATGTTGGTTTTCTGTGGAAGTCTTTTATTGATTGGGTAATTCGCTGAAGAATGACGACTATAGTATTGTTAGAAATTGATGTAGTTTAATTTGAATAAAGATAATAATATTGTATTATTGGAACACGAACTATTGGAGTAATGTTGGAGTTAAGTTTATTGGCGACTACTTAGGTAAAATTGTAGTTTAGCAATTTTCTTTTCTATTTGTAAAAGTCAATGTGCGTTTGTGGTAAAATTAATATGTTTTTTAATACTAGAAAAGACAAATATAATATCTCTTACGAAAGTTATACGTTAATTAAATTGTAGATTTCGACGCGGTCACTGCTAGACATCATCATTACCCGTGGATCAAAATGGCAGACGCGTGTGCGGTCCGAATGTTTTAAGATTGAAGCGAATAATTGCGTACATTGAAATTGATGTCGGCAATTATTGGTCGATCGATACGGTACTCTGTAATTTAATCGGAAAGTATAATGAGTCAATCTGCATTAAATACTTTCACCGGAGTTTTTGAGAATGCAGAAATTCAGCAGTCGGGTTTATCGGTCTTTTCAATAATCTCCCGAGATTTTGCCTCGATAATTGCCACTCTCCGTGATCGATTGCTCACGTCGGATTACTTTCAGCCAGCTATTAAAGTCGGAAATCTTAACAAGTTGCTTTACCAAACATTTTCCATGAAATTTGTAATCGTTGCTCAACAGAGCCCAACGATGGCCGCTTGCCACGATGCGGTGACGAAACAGGTGAATGGACGTGAAAGAATAGCTTTTGTTAGACATTTTTCGAACGTCATTTTTTGTCAAAAAAGAACAATATGCGACTTAAAAACCGTTTTTACAAAGTATTGTTTCCTAATTATTACCCTAGATGTCAGAAACGAAGCATAAAAGAAAAGTGAACATTGATGACATTATTGACGACGTACATTACAAATATCAATCAACATGAGAACCCAATAATTGACCGATTCTGTACAAAAAACGGCTGCCTGTTAACAAAGAGAAAAAAAGAACTTGCTTTAGTTTTGTATTTTCAAAAAGTAATAAAATTTTTTTTAATTATACAATTATTCTTTTCATAGTACAATTTGTAAGAAAATCATATTATGTTGTACCAACTATAATCACTAACGGTGAACAATCACGTATTTTTCCACCTCCTTCTAAACTTAATGAAATGTAACACATGCTTTTCTTCTGGACATCTACTGAAGTAGTCTCACTGATTTTGATTAGATCGGACCGATCGGCTTCCAGATCGTGGTCGGGCTCTGTTCCGATCACGTTGCTAATGCCCGCCGTCCACCGTCCCTCCTTCCGTCTAATCGTGACCGGGGTTTAGACACGAACGTTCCTCCTCTTCCCAAGAACATTGTGCGAACACGTTTGTTTCTCCGGTCTCGCAATCCCGACCGAGAATGCGTGCAGATGAAGACGTCGCGTTTCACTCGGCGTTTATTAACTGCGGAACCTCGCGCATACGTCTTCGACATTTCTTAATGTTTCATTAAAATACCAAATCGCTGAACAAATCGACACCGGTTTACGTGATCCTCAATCTTAATCAGATTCTCAGAACGCAGCGACTACTGGACAAAGTTTCAGACTAAAAATCTTTAACCGTCCACGCGAGTATGTTCCTCAGTTTCTTAGACAACGCGTACCCTTCCTATCACCGAAATTAAAAATATAGATTATCAATTATTCAAGAGAAAATCCAAATTCCTAACTTTACTTGCCCATCACGTTAATCGTTTCCTAACATTCAATCGAATATTACTAGTCGCCTGAATAATCTTTTCTAAAAGAAAACAAAAACTATACTTTCTCCCTAAATAAAACAAGCTCTCAAAAAGAACCCTGTACACCACAATAAATCATCACCCTATCTCACCCTCCATCAACCTCCACCGACTAACCCAATCCCAACAATCATCCTCAACGGTTTCTGATCTTGCAACGAGACGCAACCCTAGTCGCCGTTTAACATAATCCATAGACACGTCTATTATCGTCCACGCGAGCCGGGTTCGCTCCGCTAATTGCTCGGGCGCGTTCCAGGAAGAGTGACGATCGGTCGGGCGCGTCTCACGCGACGCGACGCGACGCGGCGTCGGAAGAGCGTGCCGGTCCCGAAGAGCTCGGTCGCGCGTGCATGCGTGAATACGCACGCGAGAAGAGGGGAGGCAGAAAAGGCACCAGAACCGCGGTACGTGCGTGTACATCAGCCGCTTATGTAAGGGGGCGAGGAAAGTCGCATCCCGACGATTAACATGTGGTAACAGGTAACTCGTTCGTACATGCGCTCGGCTACGCTCGAGAGATCGATCACGTCGCGAACTCGTTTCCCCGTCGCTTTTTATTATTTTTCTTTTCATTTCGAGGTCCCCTTGCCTCTCTCTCTCTCTCACTCACTCTATCTCTCTCTGTCTTTTCCTCCCCTCGAACCCCCTTTTTCATCTCCCCTTTCTTTTCGTTTCGCCCAGATGATGTGGGACGAAAGGGGAGGAGGAGGAGGCACTGTAAACCGGAATGATATCGAGGTACCTGGTCGACGAGGAAATTAATGAGTTTTTATTGGACCCCTTCGGCTGACTCGTTCGGCCGTGGATCGTATTATCGATGCAAATAGGATGTAATTTCATTAAAGAGACGTTACTTCGAATTACTTATGGTCGCGGTACGGGAGAGGGTCCTCGCGTATCGCCGGATTACGCTGGTAATACAGTTATTTGCGACTTTAGCGGGACCCACCTCCCCGTAGCTGGGGCCCGTCGCACGTCGGCACAACGTGATCGACAGCTCGCGAGGAGATTTCCGTCGAGCAGTTTGTCTTCCAGCTGCCTCTGTTATTAAGTCGCTATCGATTTTATCGGAACGATAATCGGAGACCGATGGACCCCGCGCCGGGCAGAGAGTTAATGTTTGCAAGAGGATGAGGTTTGAAGAGATATGGAGGAGCTCGGAAAGCGGTACCGGGGAATTAGAAGTATTCCATGATCCGGCGAGGGATAGGTCGTCGTGAAATTAATTATGAGGGGAGACTATTTTTCGAATAATGATGGAGTGTTATTAGCGGAAGAATAATGGGGCGATGCTTGTGAATATTGAGGCGATTGGAGACTGAAGATTAATCAGGCTTTCAGGGGGTTTATTATTCAACGTTGCTTCTGGAATTATAGAACTGTCCCCGGGAAGTAACGAGTTCCGCTCGTGGCGCATTGTTGATGGCGAAATGCGCGGAAATGAGTCGGACTTGTTTCGCACCGGGACATCTTAATATTCTCAACATGTATTGTAATTTGTATACGATGTAAGTCGGGGAAAGATGAATGATGTGTTTCATATATCTACATTCGTATGTTCATTACTGTTTACTGCAATTGCTTTACAAAAAAAACTTCTTGAATACCCTTATTCAATGAAGATATCTTTCCACAAGAATCAATAATAATTTATTCACTGAATATATAACTTAATCCAACGTCACTCGATAAACGTTAAACAAATACGGTTGTCCGCACGAAAGAATGATCACTCATGCAAAGATTACACAGTTACTCCCAGTTCCTAATTAAGATCGAACCAATCCTACAGAATAGAAAATATATCAAAGTAATAACATAATTCGGGACAGAAATTAAGAGATTCTCCAACCTCGTCTCCGTTCCGATTTTGCTTCAGAAGAGAAACAAAGAAACAAACGTGGTTCGACGTGTTTTCCTACAAAAATTACCTAAATGATTTGTTTGATTACCATGAATTAGCGTTCGCAATGAGGTTCGGACGTTCGGGGAGGCAGGTCGGGGTCGAGGGTAATTTTCAATGGGCAACGTGGGAGGACCGGGCGAGGAAACTTCCCCGTGATGTTTGCCTTCGATGCGTTCGCTTCACACGCGCTTTTACGCGGCACGCCGTGCCGTGCTGTGCGTCATTATCGGACAACGAACGCAATGAAATGAGAGAACTGGTTCTCCCGTGTTATGTCCATCCGTCTGTACGATTGCCTGCTGGCATCGGCGGTTCCTTCTGCGGGAGACGAACTTCTCATTTTCCTCTTTCACGCGCTCCCCCCACCAACCGGCCCCGCAGCCTTTTTTGTCCCTTCGTTATTCGTGTTTTATCGCCTCGACTTGTGTCCCTTGTTTGCACACCGAATGATTCTCGGGAACAACTAGGCGCAGCAGCGTGTATAGCGGAATGAACTGGAATTTGGCGTCTTTTAATACATATTTTCAGCGTTACATAATTGTCGAGAAAGCGTTCAATTCAGAGTCCTGATCGGTATCATTTGTAACGGATCGAAATCCGTTTTTGTAAGCAGCTCCGCTTCAAAAGTGAAGTTCACGAATGTTTCTGTAGCACCTTGCTGTTTATTTCAGTTGATTGTAGTGTAACTAAGGATATCCAAACTCGTTCACATAAAGGTAAACGTACTAATGCACTTTACGTAATTTCTTAACGTCAAGTTTGTATTAACCTTCGACCAAGGAATCGACCTATTCATTTTCTCTCCGAAAGGAACAAAGCAATCTACCAAACGACTTCAATCTCATCAAAATTCTCTCCCATTCCGAAAGGTGCTCGTTGCCGTCATTTCCGTTAGAACGGAAAACCGTGGACGGTCACGTTGCTACGTTTCTCGTCGGTTCCTTTTTACGGAAACACGGACCGCTCCGGATAAGTTCCTTTTTATCCGGTCGTTGCGCGACGTTCGATGAAAGGCGTCGTGGCGAGCCGAGAAATTTCGTTGCTAAGGCCTATTCTTCGTGGCCGGTCATCACCATGACAATAATAGAGATATTTCACGAGCGGCTCGGCCGAATTCGAGAAACGGTGGGCCCTTTTTGGCCGGGACGGAGCACACAGAGGGCCCAAGAGCAACATCCCAACGGGACCGGCGAGAATAGGAATTAGGAATTAGGCGTCTCGTGGCCGTTCGGTCCCTCGGTGAAACTCCGGTGGAAAGAATAAGAAAAAACGCTGAATGGGGCCCAACCGTTGGTCGGTGCGCATACCTGGCCCCGAAGGGTCAGAAACGGGTGAGGCGTCTTCTTTCTACGGCGGGCGGAGGGCACAAGTATCCGGGAAATTCCGTGGAGAAACGCAATAGACCTGCGCTATCTTCCACGAGGATCTGTGTAATGGACGTTGTTTCGAAGAGTCATCGCGGGATCGGTATTAATTTCTGAACAGTCTCAGAGATCTTTTCCACGGTAACTCTCGGAATCGACATTGCTTGGGAATGCTCGTCGCTGGGTAATGGGATGTATTTAGATGTTGTACACGGTTTGATGGATTTGATAATGATTTCGTGAATGGTAATCATTGGCTACGACCGTTATTTACGTTCTCGATTTAATTATCAAGTGTAGTTCGAACGAAATGGAGGTCGCGAGTTGAATAATTTAAATAGAACGCGAAGTTGAACTTTGTGGGAATTCGTTTGTTTAGCTTGGATTGGTGAAACTGTCATCGAACAGTGAAATTTGGGAAATGCACTTTTATAGAGTGAACTTTGAGTGCTGATGCTTAAAGTTCTATAAATACATTAGACGATTAAAATGTGTGAAATTTCTTTGAGAGGAATTGTAAATTATTTTATAGAGCACTTGCATCGTAGCTGCCATTCGTGGTTGCACATACGCAAATTTTTATTCAATTTTGCTGATATGTTTTAATTCTGTCAACAGTTCATTGTTTTACGTGAACCGGTAGCACCTTTATTTTCAAGAGCTGTTTAAAGTCAAACTTGACGTTCCAAAGTTAGCACTAAGACTTCTCTAATTCAATTTACAATTCTAAGATGACTTATCTGATTCAAATTTCACTGTCGTTTATTCAACATTCGCGAATCCTCGAAATTCAACGTCGAAACTTGCGTTTAACTATTCGTATACGCACACAGTGTCCCAAGAAGGGAGAATGAAAGCATTTCTTGACACTTTGGTGTTTACAAAGATCACAATATAATCCAACAAACTTCACCCCAAAATGCCATCTAAACACGATTAAAGCAATAATCTATAAAAGAATCTCAAATGTCGTTTCTCCTTTCAAAAACATACTTCAGATGATACAATCATCACTGGCTCCAATCGACGCTCGTCCTGACAGCGCGAAGAGTATATTCGAAAAATCTCGCTCATCGATCAATTTCCACCACCAAGATTACTGAACGATCCACGAAACGAAAACTCTCAAACTCACCCTCTCGCTGCTCCAATAATCCGATTCTCACGTTTTCGAGCGCATCGTCTTCGAGACCGGCTCTCCCCGTTGCCGCGCCGACGCGAGCGTATTCCCCCGAATCAGGAAACCGACCGGTGCCCAAGGTCGATCGAATAGAGAAATCGTGCCGATCTACGAATCACGTGGCGCAACATCAGCGTCCAGACGTCTTCATCCAGCGATCGTCTGCAACTCTCGGCGCGGATGGGTCGTTCGGGCTCGCCTGGTCTTACTCTCTCCCGTCCGCTGCCTCCTCGCCTTTTCTACGTCTCTCTCTCGGGTTCGCACAACTCACGTCCGGGCAATCAGGTATGATTGGCTCGATCCACGCTTTCGCACTAACCACTTTATCAAAGCGTCCGTTCTAAATAAACCTGCATTTCATTACAGCCCGTGCCACCTTGTCGTTATCGTCCCTTATACCTTCTCCAACCTTCGCACCTTCCGATCGAACCGTTTCACTTCACCGGCGAAGAATTATCTCCTCGCTCATGCGCGGTGACCGATCAACCTACCACCAGCCCCTGGAAACTCGAATCCCCCATCCACGATCAACAATCTTAATCACCGTCTGCGAAACACCCGAAAACAGTCTCCGACTCTTCACGTCACAATGATCCCACGGTTGACAAACCGTTTACAACGATCCAGTCTCGATCTTTCCGAACCTGACAACCACTTTGACAGCCACTTTGACAGCTCTCTCGAGTACCTCTGCCACCTCAGTGTCTCACCTTCGATCTCTCCCCCCCGCCCCCCCACCCCCAATCCCTGATCGCTCGGTGTTATTACTTTTATCGACGCTCGAACGACGGATTAATCCCGTGGCGAGGCACCACAGCGTCGGAGAGGACTCTCAAAACAAGCCGCGCGACAGCAGGAAGAGGAAACCTCCCCGCGACCGGCTCCCGGTGATCCGAAGTTGGAATCCTTGGTCGAAAGTCGCGGAGAGCGGAGAGGATCCGGAATCGTCCGTGGAACCGGTAGGACTCCGTGGGGCCGCCTATTCCGCCGGGGTCTGGCTCCCGTGCGCGTTCGACAGCGACACGGCCGGATCGAAATAGTGTTCGTAGTGTTGGCTTGAAGCGCGTCGGAACACAACTGAAGCGGTAGGACCACCCAGTCGGTCGAGGGCCCCTGCCCCGTCCGGATACAGTACCCTCGGTATACCGTGCAACCTCTCCCACTACCGCCTTCTGGCTCCTCTCGACCACGCTATACTCCCTGATTGAGCTGGACTCTAGCAGGTGCCTCAATGTCTTACTCCGGGGATGGAAGATTGGTTTGGCAAGGGAGAATGGAAGGGAAGGAGCCGGCCGAGGGCGAACACGGGGAATCGAAAGTAAGGAAGGAAGGAAGGAAGGAAGGAAGGAAGGAAGAAGGAAGGAAGGAAGGAGCGAACGAAAGAAGGAAGAGGAAGACGGCTCGGTTAGCTACCTTTTGTACGATTCTGTCCGACGGTTGATTGGCCACAGACGGTTCTCTTCGGACCCGATCACCGGGAAAATGTATTTATCGGTCTCGGTTTCGGGTGCTACCAAGTCACGGCCCGATCTCGCGTGCAATTGAGTCGTTTACTGGCCCGCCGATGCACCGTGGCGCCCTTTCTGAAGCTGCTGGCCCCGTGTCCGAGGTTTCTTGCGGACAACTCGGATTCCCTGGCCTGCGGTTTTGTCCGTGTGTTGCTAGTTTCTTTATGCAGATGTTCACTTGATGAGAACTTGGTACGCCGTCGATGATGGCTTCGAGCCGCTGCTCGTTGATGTTACGCTTCGATAAGTCTTGTTTAATTCAGCTTGCAAGGCTACCGGTCTTTTTGCTTGATGCCCGTGATGTCGGCGGCGCGAAGATTCTGCATTGTGCTTATGTATGCATCGTTATTTAGCAATTGATCGAGAGTATACTTACGATAGCGTGATACGGTTATTGGCGTTTAAAGGGGTCGGAAAAAATCGTTGTTGTGCTTTTTCGACAGATTTTGTATCGCTTGATTTATTGACAAATGATGTCATTTCTTTTGGAGGTTTTTAAGATTCATTTTCACGTTAGTCTGTTTACTAAAACGGATTTTCTTGGGGATTATAATGTGTAAAGATATTAATAAAGTAACTGTTGTGAATTTTGAATTTATCTCAGATCCTTGTTTCATTAGATAAATTCCATTGACTTTTCAGATTTTTATGAATACTAGTTTAGTATTTAATATGTTAAATAAATCTAGTTAGTGGAACATTTGTTATCACTGATTGTATAACATACTTCGTTCTTTGACTAAAATAGATTGTATTTATAATATTTTTGTTAAGCATAATTTATTATTCTTCGATCCCTGTAGTTCTGAATGAACAAATAAAATAACCAAAACATTCTGTACTTATGCAATGTCTGTTAATTTTCTCAAAGGTAGTTTCATTCAAACTTTTGGAAGACTGACGTTTGTTATTCTCGATTCGTTAATTGGTTCAAATTGAATTGGAACTTTCCACGAAAGCATGCTTCTTCAGTCGCTACTTTGTGTTCCAGTTTCATCGATCCAGCAGTGAAAAAGACTGATACGGATCGGCACGAAATTCAAGCAGCGCGAAGAATACCCAAGAATGCAAGCGAAGGCAATTATCGCGAGCTCTTTATTTACTGCATGGCCAGCGCGTCGTTGATTTACGCTTACACAGAACCAGACGCATCCACCGTAAAATAGGTTCGCAACCAATACCTTTTTCACGTCTACGGTGTCTGAGTACACTAATATAAATCGTTCCCCTCTAACGATTAACTTGTTCAATGCCGCTTCATTAAAAAATTACACTTTAACAAGAAGGAGAAGATCGTGACGCTCTGGATAGCGTTCGAATTAAAATTCCATAAACTATACGGAACATGTAACCAGGCTAATAAAGATTAAAAACTATTTGTACGTACCAAGAGTAGCTACATTGAATAGATATTTTACAAACAGTATTATCATTCGACACGCCTAGTTTGCGTAACTAATTATATTAATTTCTATCTTTGATAACCAGTGAAACTACAGAAACTGATAGATATCGTAGATACAATAATTAATTGCATTGTAAAGTTATAGTGTTAAGAGTAAATGTTAAGAATATTCTCGGTTCTTCTCATGTACATATTTCATTGAGAACCATTGAAAAGCACGATTAAATAAAAGAACAATTAGTTATTTTACCTGCTCTCTTGTCTTCGTAGTAATTAATATTCAACGAAAATTACCGATCAAAAATGAGTCACGGTACAAACATACACGAACCCTCTATCACCATAAAACGTTAATTCTGTATTACATTTAAAAAGAAAATCCGTTATTAATGAAATAATACCTTACATTCATTACTTCGATAAAGTATTTCTTACGCGGCTGATGATAACCATTGAAATTCTTTACTTTCATGCTAAAATGTACAAACTCCCGAACCAATAAAAAAAAATAAGAAACGATACCCTCCGAGCCGGAGAAACGGTGCAGAGCAACAGGTTCGGCCCGGAGTCCCCGAAAAGGGGTGACGAAAGTTCCCACAAGCCCTCGTAAAAATGCAATTAAACGGAATCGTTGTCGGAATTCCATTCGATAAGCCGCGGAACAGCAGTTTATTAATTAAAACGATACAAGCGAGCAACAGGCGCTGCGGTAACGCAGTTTCCATGCTGGATTAGGGGACGGGCCGTCTTCAGGATTTAGAACGCCCGCGACTGTGAGTTAATTGAAAGCGGGAACCACCGGGAAGGGGAAAGAACGCGTGACACGTCGATTTTTCCGAGACCAATGGAATCTGAGCGCGCGGCTGGCCGCGATAAGCCCGATGCAAATTTAACGACGCCCATTAAGGGAGACATCACCTTGAGGCGTCTTAATGACAGCCCTTAAATCCTCGGCGTTCCGCGAGCCGTACTGTTATCTACGCGCAGGGACGGGATCATTTAAGCTGATCGCCCCGGGAAAGATAAGATCAGATCCTGATCCGTTGCATTAATTGCCGATCGGCAGTTTTTTCTTCACGGTTCAGGAAATTTTTTTCTGACGGACACACTATCAGCGATAATCGGACGATAACGCGGCGAGTCCTCGGGAAAAGGGGGCAATGCGGATGAAACAAAACTACGCTGCTAGTCAACATTGTTCTTTGAACGAGTTGAAAAATAAAGGTAATTTTTAATATATTCTTTACAGTCTGTTCGTTTTGTTCTAAGTGTGGAGGGAGGGAAGATATTTCTGTCGAATGTGATACTTTCATTAATTTCATATTAATGAAATGCTGATTTAATTGCTCGGGTTGTATACAGTTGTGAATATATTTTGGGAAATACGATTTAATATATATCGATTAATGTATAGTGTTTTTGAGTAAGAATTTCGGTTTTTCTTCGATGCGGAATGTTCTTCGAGGGGAATACCTCAATCACGATTGCTGCTCTAATTAATTCCGTAGGGGATGCGTCCAAGAAACGAGCAAAGGGATCAGAAGCCAGCAGTCGCGTCATCTTTCACCGTATTGTACTGTTATTAAGGCTCAACAATTTACACGAAACTTCCATTAACAATTAATTAAGATGCAATCAATTACGGATGCCAGCGACCGGCGAGGATGTGAACGAGTAACAAGCGGAACGTACAAAAGTATAGTTATGAAAAGATCTGTTACGGTAACAATGTAACTGTATCGATTCCTGTATTCGATAAATAAGTCAATGGACATTGCTGTTTCGGAGTACCGCGAGTATTTCACTGAACTGGAAGAAGGTTTTTGAGTCCGATGGCTCTCCGTGCAGTTCAACGAAGGCGCCTTCTTCCCATGAAAATGAAGTTTCGATTTTACAAGCGTAATAGAGTTGCATGGCCGCCCAAGGTCGGCAAATGGTAAGACTGGAATGGGGTTCAGATTACTGGAACGAAATTAAAAATATCAAACGCCCTTAAACCGAGGATATATCGTTACTTAAACATGGAGATACATTAAAACTGTCTTCTGTTTTTATTAAAATTTAAATTTTAAATATAAAAATTTTTAATATAATTTTTTAAAATTATATTATATTCTATACTTTATGATAATAGGTAACAATACGTAACTAATATCATTTCTCAGATCGATTCCGAATTCTTCAGATTGTAATTGCTTCCACCAATAAAGAATATTTTTAGTACAATTTTTACACGAGTAAATAAACAAATAATGCACCCAAAAACGTGAATCAAATCTAAATGAAAAGACTTACCAAGTAAAAATAATTTTATACTTATCACACATACGAATCTTTATCTCAAAAACAATTTTCCGCCCAAAAAAATAAAAACAATTAATCTCTCGCTTCACCCGTACAATCACAATTACCAACAACAAATCCACTCACACCCGAACCCAGTTCCTCTCCCTTCACCCCGCTCTGCCCCGCAACAACCAAAAAACACCTCCCCGTGCAGCCGCAGAATCCGCTCCTCAGAAATGATTCCAGCCGAATTTACACGATTACATCGCCGTAACTTAAAAATACCTAAATTCACAGCCAGCTCCTCGGAGAACAATAAACTGATCCAGCAAACCCGACCGATCCTCGAAAGTCCCCCGGAAAGCGGAAAGGAGGCCTCCGCGGAGGAGCGCCGGCCGTAGTGCCCGACGGACGGTTCATCCCCTGGCCGATCCCGCGATTCCCATAAACAGCAAATTGCTCTCACGGCAACTCAATATTTCTCCTAGTCAAGTATCTGTCTCGTAGCGTGCGGCGCACGCGAACCCATCAAAAACCGACGGCGCATAAAACCGAGTTGTGCCCCGGTGTACCGTTCCCAATGGTAAATCACGCCACACCCCCGGCCCGGACCAGCGACGTGGCCGGTGGAAGAGGGACCCGTCGCTCTCCTCGGGCTCCACGGGATCGAGAGTCGCGTTTTCCACAATCTCGATCGACCGTGTGCAATTTCGTGCGCGACTTACGTGCATGAGCGCGAGATTTAAGTATATACCTGCTTACGACGGGGGTAATTCCACGTCGTCGTACCGCCATAAAGCCACGGCGTGCAGAGTTCACGGTTATGGGGTCTGCGCGCCTTTTCCCCGTCACACCGCTGCCCCCCTAACCCCCTGCCCGTCCCGTGTCCGCCGTCGTACCTCTAACTGGAGAATCACCGCGGCGCGCAACCCCTCCTTCCTCCTGCGCTCCGCGCCGCGCCGCGCGCGCGTTTCGCCTCCTTTCCGCCCGTGCCGCGGCGTTCGTTTTCGTTCTTTCTCGCGCGGCGCGGGTCTTACGGGGCTTTACGGTCAGAGTCATGGGATCGTGGACTGGCCGGATCCCATGATCGATGGGGCTTTGGCTTAACCCCTCCGGACCGGGCCCCGAACCCGTGTGCGCCGCTTACGGCGCACGGTTACACGCCGAGCCTTTCTTTCTACCTTTCTGCGTTTTTGATGTTCTTCTTTCTTCTGCTTCTTCTTCTTCTTCTTCTTCTTCTTCTGCTGCTGCTGCTGCTGCCGCTGCTTCTTCTTCTTCTTCTTCGTTCCTCTCTTTTAACCTGTCTTTCCTCCCCCGCGCTTTGTGTTCTCCACCTTTTCTCTCACGATGATCTCTTTCGGAATGTTCGGTCGGCCGCGGGAGTAGCGCTCGCCTTTATCCGCCGCGACACTCGCGAATCCGCCCGGATTCAAACGCGTGCTCGCGAGTCGCGCCGAATTGCCGGGATTTATGCGGTCGGACTGCCCGGACAACTGAGCTTGAGATATTTCGGATTAAGCGGCCGAAGGGGTTGATGGGCTCGCTGGGGTGCTCGGAGAGGGAAGATTGATACGATGTTGGGATTGCAGAGAGTGATGGTGGCTGCGGAGTAAAGGAGATGCGACGTGAAATGTCGTTTAGTGATATGTATGAGGTGCTTATGGTATTTCCTTTGGTTTACTTGTTCCTTTGATTCTTGTCGGTGGTTGCCAAGTAATTGGAGGCTCTGGGGTTATCTTTTGAGGCTTGAAAATGAATATTTCTTTTATAGCGTCGACAGTTATATGAACGAAGTACTGATTACTGGTCTCTGTAGGTTTCTAATTAAGCTAGCTCGTAAATGTAACAATATTCATAGCATATATTCTTTAACCAAAATGTTACAAAATCACGAAGACTAACAACCGAACTGTCGATCTTCGCTCACTCATTTCACTCATTTCCCGACCTCCCTTCGTAAAACCCTTAATAAGAAAAGCATCCACCGTTCGATTAAAAAATTCCTCGCAATAAACTCAAGGTATAATCCCCGTTAATCCTCATTAATCTAAACCTTCATTATCACATAGAAATCCACGTCCACCGCGGGAACATAAAAATCTGGCTCCTAATGCCGAGCATAAAGAACAGGCGCATATCGAATCGCGTATCCCCGAATTATAAAATTTCCTCAATAAAATATTGGATTACCTATCTGGGCAGGGTATCGTCCGCGCAAGCAACCCTCGATCCGAACTACCACATTTCTCCTAAAACGGAGCTCGGCGAGGTAGCGTCGGCAGATCCGCGTCCACCCATGAATGACGGTCCATCCCTCCTCCATCGGCGGCGGCGGGTGTCCCGGCTTAATTAAAAAACAGAGGTACGGCCGCCGTAGGGGCCGGGTAGCCCACAGTAAAACCCGCGAGCAACGAGAGGGGAAGTCATCATTGCGAGCAATCGTTCGAACTAATTGTACGATTTCGATACGATTCCGTGGGTCCGGTGGAGGGCCGCTAGGCCGACTCCCGGCCCCGCGTTTCTTGCGTGTGCGCCGCATGTACGTGTGCTGCCGCGTGTGTGAGCGCGCACCCCTTAATAATATGTGGACGGAAAGATCGTGATGGGATCGAAGGGATTATTACGCTCCGCGGAGGATGCCGCGACGGAGGGGAGGGCTCGGATCGAGATAAAAGCAGGAAGAAACCGCAGCGACCGGGGGGGTTGGCGGTGGAAACCCGGTGAAGAGGAGGGCACGCCGGGAGAGGGGTGGAGCAGAGCGAAAGGGGAAAGGAGATGGGGTAACAGCGGGTTGCCGCGAGGAACGAGGACGGAGGAAGCGGACAGGGAAAGGGGAGGGACCGAGTGAGAGATTTGAGAGTAAAAGAGGCAGATAGGCGGGTACGAAGCGGCCAGAGAGGATAATTGAGTTATTACTGCAATTGTAGACCACCTTGGAGGCCCCAGAACGACCATAACAGGTTCTGAAAATCGCATTCGTATCTGCCTACGATTCTCCGGCTCTTTAGCGATAAAGGATTATCGTCGGGATGTACGCGACGGCGATTACCCGCGCGCACGGACGAGACGGACGGCCCGCGCGATGGCCACCGTGCGACGCAACGGACGCCTGCCGCGGGAATTATTTCTCTTACCGTGGCTCCGGTAAACGGAGGCTTGATCTAGAGGGTGTTTAGCGAAGTGTTGCAGGGAACACGAAGAGAGAAGTTTGTCTTCGGTTGTTTGAGGATTTATCGGTCCTTGGTTAGTGGAATTGTTTTCTTGGACGTTTAACCGAAATGTAAAATATGTGAATATGTTATCGTTGTTTGTTTCAGTTAGTTTGTTGGTATTTCGTATGGCAGTTGCGTTAGTCGTTCACTGGATATAGCTATGTTGTGTATCTTTTGAATAATTAAGTTTTGCTGTAGAATATACGGAATGAAGATACTTGTTTGTGGTGAATGTACGAGGTAAATTTCTTTAAAAAGATGCGAGAAGCTCGTTAAATGTAACATTTCCTTCCTTGTACTCACCGCAGTCGATACGTCTGAATGTTCTAGTTGATTAGCGATTGGAATGTAGAATGGAATACTCACCTAAAACAGAAAACAAAAACGAACGATTAGTGGTAGTGGTGGAAAGATGAAAAGGCGTATTCAATATTGTTCTCGTCGGAAGAAGCGGAACCGCTCATTCTCAAATTATAGACCGAAATTAGTGGATCGGTTTGGTAACGTGTTCGTAGATCCTCGGACTTCGTCGATCGAGCTAGCTGCACGAACTTTCGAAGGACGGTCGAAAATTGTCGAAAATTGGCTTCTTCCGTGGAGATGCATGCTTAACTCCGGGGACTCGGACTTTCTTACGAACAACACCTGACGCCGAGTATCGTATGTCGGTCACGTGGCTCGATGCACTCGCAAATTTTTAATTAAATAACGGACGTGCCCGCATCGTTGCGGAATTTACACGATAGTCGTTAATATTATTGAACGAAGTTCCTTAATGAAACTTTGAATTTTTATCGATCAAAAGAAGTAACGATCGTCATATGCACTCCGATATGCTTAATTCTTCCCTTTCATTTTTTTCAAGGAAACATTCTTCGATACCAACTTTAAATTAAAATTGATTTTAATTTGCGATCTTCTATTTTGTATTTATTTGCCTTCAATTTATATATCGCGATGAACGTAATATTTTGATTCAAATGTACGCAATTACCGGGTGCACGGTGAATATTGAATATTTCAAGCTCATTCCGCGACTATTAGTTTACAGCCCTTAAAAAAAAGGGTTAATACATGCACGAAATAATTCTCGTTTATTAAATTCAATTTGAAATCTTCATCCTGCAATCATCTTTTTGCGTTTAATGTGATTACCCAATTGTAGAGATCAGCGAACTCGATAATATGATTGCTTGATTGGCCCACCCTTTATATTATCCTCCCGACTGCTCGCACGACAGTCGACAAAGCGTGATTACACGGAGAAAACATTTCGGATTTAAAGACGAAACACACTTAAACCCATGTTGAATTTTGTAACAGTAATATCAACTGTTAAATACAATTCCAGAACCTTCGCTTCGTACAATCGCCATTACGCCGAAAAATTACCGATTACAAATACGACATCAAGTTCGACCAATTAAATTGTAAAACGTTGCTTCACAGCTGCCCAATAAACCTTATGAAACCAGCGGTTTCGATATGTACTACATCCACAGGAACTCTGTAGAATAATATTATCCACCATCATTAATTATCAGACCAGCCTCGTGCTTCTAACCCGTGGCACGGATCAACAGATATTGAAGCTCACGTTACATAAATTAGCGTCTTAAGTAAAATAACGGAATCCTCTCCAAGTAATCCTTATCTTATCCATGAAATATTTCTCAATTTCACAGGGCGAACCGATTGGTCCCCGGGAGTAGTAGTCACCTGCGTCTAACAGGCAAGAATCAAGGTCAGATCCGCGCTCTCCACGAGGATCGGCCATCAACCGTACAGATGGCGACGCTCGTTACGCATTCGCCGGGTCTCGGTTGGTCCTCAATCACGTGCTGGATCACCGAAAACTGGCCATCTGCCGAAATAACGACTTAATTTGCCGGGTACTCGGGCTAGCCCGCAGCCAAGGTGGCTGCCTCGACCGTTTCTTGGAAGCGTTACCTCGCGTCTACTTCGATTGTCTACTTCGTTACCGTGGTCCCTTCGTAGTGCAAATTCATTAATTACTTTTGCTACCAGCGCTCTAGATTTACGATTTTGTATTTTACATAGAGAAGAACATTACTCTTCAGTGTGTCTTTATGTGAAACCTGAATGTATGATTTAACATGGAGGAAATTGTTGAGATTCTTTTCTTGAATTTTATTTCTGTTTCGCTACCATCGTTCAGCATTGTCGACTAGAGTGTATGCCACGCGTGGACAGTGTGCTGAAGGTGCGTTGAGAGTATGTCAACAATGCGTCGAGAAAGTATCGATTAACATGCGTTTCACGCGCAGCCATGTCAAAAGGAAATTTGTTCTGCAGTGTGACATTGAAAAAATGAAATGAGAAATTTGTTGCGTAGCGTGTTGAAATATTATTGATCTAACTTTTATTCGAAACACACTCTTTAGATTGATATAAAGATGACAGTTCTGTTGTAAATGATAATTAATAGCTCGGTACCGATATTAGGTTGTAGAAATCAAAGATAAATGTTGCTGTCTGATCAGCTGTTTCCGATCGATCGCTGCTAAATTATTCAAAATGATTCAAAATTATTCAAATTCCGTTCTGAAAATTGTTCTCTAAGACTAGGAATTGGTGACACTAAATCTGTCACTGAACAGTTTAAGATGATAATAAATATGTTAATATAATATTGTAACTTTTTTTCTTATTTAATCTCCAAGGCAGTTTTGCGTGTTGTATGTGGGACATTCGACAGGATATATTATCATCGTAAGTGTAGCGCGTGTGCTAATCTCATTGGATTATCATTTGTTACAATTTATAGGTATAAAGACTGTTATTAAAACAAATGCTGGTAGCGAACGTGTTGAAATCTCGGCGTGGCACTGTGGACGACGTTCTCGGTCCCAAGGACATAGACTAGCGAACCAACGTGCAGTGCCGCCCATTAATTTCTATGCCACTTTTCGTTTCACGCTACCGGGATTGTCCCTCGTTACCGTTCCCAGCCTGGAATTATATTGTCTCTATTGAAGCGTGCTGCCTCTGTCGCCACGCCCGAGGCATTTTTATAATGGAACAAGTCGAGCTGTTTGTACTGATTGAAGTGAGAAATTACGGTGGATATTGGAGGCAGAGATGAAGGTAGAGAAACGTCGATGATGATTGCATGAAAACTCGATAACGGAGTGAACGAATGGACGGTCTTGTTAGCGGGCGCATGGTCGTCAGAAATTGTAATTACTAGCACTAAGGTAAACACTGTAATTTGTCGGATGTGGAGGTACCGCGGATAAAATGAGTACGGCTGCAACAAATAATACAGTTTATTGTTACGTTCCATGCAACACTATGTACCCTGTCATCTTAAAATTACTTCCACCGGAAGCTACAACTGAAGTGTCTTATTAATGTTCTCTTTTACATGTGACACCAGTTCGACAAAAGCAACGTTACGAAAATACATTCAACAAACTCGATGTTAACAACAATAATAATGAACATAATTTCAGCAGAAAACAGTACAATAATTATAAAAGAGAAGAAACTGTAATCGAATCACACGTTAAAGTGAAAATATCGAAAAAAGGATTTTCCGTCGAATTCACTTTCAACAAATCCGAGAAATTCACCTTCGAAAATTCACTACCTCCCGCCAGTCAATCGATCAAATTCTTCACAGGTGAAAGAAAAAGAAAAGAAGACCGTAACGCATCGTGTGGAATTAAAAAATTTGTGTTCTCCCTGCGAAGAAAGCCGTGCCTAGAGCGGTCGGAAAGCAAGCGCGGTCTCTCGATTACGCGTTCCCCCGAGTCTTGTAGCCGGCTGGGACGGCCGTGTTCGTCCTCTTGTTTTCTTGCTCGCGCCGATCGAGGCGTCGAGGATAAATCGCCTTAGCAAGAGTATTAAGGGGAGCCGTGAATTCGTTCCTGTACACGCATGCAGTTCCTCCGTCGCGTTTCCTTCCCTTGTCCGTCCGGGCTGAGCCTTCGGCCGGTTTCGGCAACGAAAAACGTTCGCCGCGGCGCGAGTGTGTGCGTTTCTAATCCTGAAAACCTACACCCCATGCAAATTACGAGGCCGCCACAGATCGTAATCTGACTGGAAGTCTAGGAAAAGGGTGGCCGCGGCGCGAACTGTAAAGCCGGGCTCGTGACTACGGCGGTGGCCATCTTCTTCCTCAAGATGGCGGCCGGGACCGCGGCGCGGAGACTTCGACGAACGTTCGAAACTTCCGATTCGCCAGTCGCACGTACCGCGGCATCGAAAACAGCGACGAGCATTCGTTTTACGACGGATCGAATGATCCGCCACGGGGAGGCCTTGAAACGCTTCAATTTCCGCGAAGTTATGTCTTTATAGAGGTTTTAAAAACGACCGAGGGGTTGTAAAAGGCCCCCGGAATCCTATAGAAACCAGAAAGAGTTGTGCCCGGCGTTTGTTATAATATCGCCGGAAGATGTTTCTCCTCTTTACAACAACGTCACAGAAGATGAAAGGGGGATCGTGGATTTCTGTGGCGACCGCAGACGCGGCCCCGTCCATTGTTATTGTTTCGTTCGACTGTTTTACGGCTTTTAGCCTGTCAGGCCGGGAACTTACGGCGTACGAAATACGCGCGGATGGCTTTTGAAACGTAGCGAGAAGTTCAATATATTCGGGCGGCGTTCGTGCCACGGGACGCCTCGAAATCGTCTTCATCCCATAACTAGTCCGCGCTGCCTCCGGCGATGAATTCGTAATTGAGGCGTTAAATCTCGAACGAGCCGCTTTGGCTCCCTTCGTGAAGATCCCGTCCATGGAGGGAAGAGCGACGGATACGTTCGCCTGGGCCCCATCGTACAATTGCCCAGGCATCGCCGACGTCCCTCGAAAACCATCTTACGTGTACCATCGTCATTGATGTGCAACCAAACCGTGCCGAGTCACGCGATTTTCCTTTTTACCGTGCAGCTTCAAGTCGTCCCGTGTTTCTCCTTCTTTCAATGGTTCCCGTGCACTCGCTCCCTCCTCACGGCAGCCTCGGCGATGATTTTTGCTAGGAGGCATCGATAGTTATGCCTTTTACGATTTTCGAGAAAATAAAAAGCTAAGTGAGGGCCGACAAGTTATTGTTATTGGACCGCGAGTACTTGGACGGGCATAGATTTTCTTGAAACAATTAACTGGAAGTGGAATCTGACAGTGGTAGGAATTTAATGTGATGAAGACCGGGTTGTATAATATTATAAATAAATAAGACTTGAGAAATGCGGTGACAAATAGATTAGGAGGATATCTAGGAACAAATTTTTGAGATTTAGTTGAATCGATTCTGTGCTGCTTATAAATTACTGAAAATGGACGTGGGAATGTTATAGAATATTGGAATGCTCATTAGATTACTCTCTACTATCTGTAACCGTTTAAAACCCGATACATATAATTTTCAATAACTCCGAGCATCCTCAATTTACTTTTTAGAAATACCGTTACGAACTGTTTGCAATTGTGAAACTCAACTTATTAAACTGCGGTTCAACGTTGTGCTTCGTATACTTTCAAAACCACTATTTATTTAAAATCCGAATCCACTAGATCACATACAAGCATCAAAAATCAATCACACCCCAGACTTCCATCGCAAATCCCCGAAACCTCCATAAAATCGCGAGAAATCCCTCGCAACTACGAACGATCCTCATTTCAAAACGCTGCACATATTTATGTCTTCATTTCACATTTCGTATCTCGGGGTGCCGCTCGGCGGCATATTTCGATGGTTCTTATGCGACCGATCGATCGATCGCGGTCTCTAACCGAGGTCTAACCGCGTTTCCACGTCGCGTACTTACACGGGCGTGCATACGCGCGTCGTATATACGGTCGCGCGCGCGTATATTCGAAAGGTTTACAAGCTACATAATCGTCGTCGGGGGTAGAGCGAGAGTGCGAGAGCGAGCGCGAACGGGACGAGAGGGGGATAGGGTGAGGAGAGGGCGGCGAGAATCGGCGGCGCGAGCAGGAGCGCGAAACAGACCGGGAGAGGAACGAAAACGGACACGCAGCAGCGCGACCGTCCGGGGGGATATACAGAGAAGGGCATGTAACGGGAGGACGCGGAGATATATAAAGGTACGATGTATCGAGGTATACAACAGGCCTAGTAAGTTACACCTTCTGCCCTTATCTGTGAAGATCGGTTCGGGTACTCGGATACCCGGCCTTCCTCTGCCTCCTTTTCGCTCCCTTTCTTCTCTTATCTCCCCGTCCTCCCCCAGGGCCCGAGAGGCCTTCCCTCTGAATAACTTTACTACCGGTTTCGTGCTGCCTCGCGCCAGCCACTAAACTTTCGGGATAACGTGCGACTGACTCCTACGCCTCCGCTATCCACGAGTTTTCTGATCGTCCGCGGGTACTCGGTCGGATCCACCGACGTTCGACCGAAGTGTAGGTGGACGCGTGCTGCCGCGAGGTATTAGATCACACCAGAAGCGAAGATTTAGGGCAGCGTATGATGCGGGGCTAGAAGGTTGGGGAATGTTAGTTTGATGTTGGCGAATGCTGGTTGTAAAGGAATTGGTTGTTGTCATTGCTTGTGGAGTTAAGGAGGTGAGAAAGGGGTTGAGGAATGTTCGTTGGTATTAGTTTGGTTAGGTTTTCGCGTTTGGCAGATGTCTGATTTTTTGTTATTATGCTGGTTGTATTGGAATTGGTTGTTATTATTTGTGGAGTTAAGGAGGTGAGAAAGGGGTTGAGAGAAGTTTGTTGGAACGAATGTTGGGTTAGATTTTGGAAGTTGGAAGATGTCTGATTTTTTGTTATTGTGGTGGTTGTAATGGAGTTTGTGGAATTTAGAATGTGACTGATGAATTGTAGGAACAAGGTAAATTTTGTTGTGATGGTTAAGTCGGTGTTCGATGAAATTTTGAATGAGGGATGAAACGTTGCAGACGTTGCGCCGAGTGGTTAACGGAATAAGAATGTATTCGTTATTTCAAAGATTTCAATCGATTGTTATGTGTACGGTTTAGTGGTTCTACTAGGAATTTGACCGAAATTATTTGTACTGTGGGAGTATTTACAGTGTTCGCAAGTTCTCGAGGATGTACCGTGGTTTCTGAAGCTATTATTGTGGTTATTACTACATACATAAAGGTATAGAGTAAATTACCAGGTATCCGCGTAACTATATTTTTTGTTCGTTACTAAAGATAATAGCACGCTGTACAACAAAATGGAAAAGTATAGCAGCCTTGCTATATAATTAAGTCACTTCTTACGCTTGGGTATCAAGTTTTCCAACTTGGTCGGTCACGTCATAACCGCGCGAGAAGATGGATGGGTGTGAAAGACTTCAATTGCGTGAAACACTGATTTATAGGCGTCTATTTATGCTCAAAACTATATTCCAATCAAAAATCCAATTAAATATAATATCCAAAATTTTATATTGTAACAAATCCACAGTTCACTGTTTAAAGATGCACAACGAATGACGAAATGTCTGACTTCCAATTTCACAGCAAAGTATCCTCTACAGAAACATCAAATCAAAATTCAAAAATGCGAGCAAAATGTTAGTAATAATAAAAACATAATCCCCAGAAACCGAGCAAAAGCAGCAACAAGACGCGACGTTCTTGATTTCGAAAATATCCACGTATTCTTTGCATATAAACAAATACCATTCCACGAATCAATTACACGCCTATCAAATTAATCCCTCCGTACAGAAAATCGATGATAAAATTACACAAAATTGTCGTTTCTTCTATTTTTCCAGGTGAAACGAGTCCTCAAAGGCTCGTTGCGAATAAAAAGAAAATGAAAGAGCAGTTCTGCGGTACAAAGGAATCCATAAAAACTCTTATGCCGTCGATGAAAGCGAATCCAGTAGCCGATTCGCGGTTTCGCCTTTTCTCCAGTAATTTCACCCGGCCGTTTATCCCAATTTACCGCGTAGTCACGAAACAATACCGCAAGAAGAGGATCGAGTGTCCCGTGCTGTCGATGGGGGCATCGATCGGAGATACGGCCGCTCGATCGACCAAGATCTCGTCGATCCCGGCCTCGACTCCCTCGTAAAAGTCTCCGGAGCCGGGCCACCGTGTTACCTGAGCCTTTTCGCTGGGAAGCTGGACGCGTCCACTCCCTTCCTCCCCTCCGGAAGCCATTCCCATTCTTCCCGTCTTTCATCAGCCCGGGAAGAGCGGCTCGGAGAAGTAACATTTGCATGGAGCCGCGTTTACACAGAAGCTGTGACGGCTTATTAGCCTGGGAGCAGCTGCGTGCTGGTAATGAGGCCCAATCTCGCGTTTGCGCATAATACACTCTTTCGTTTGGCCCTCGCAACCCCTCTCGCAGATTCCTCTTTCGAAACTCTCCTCCCGCGCCGCGCTCTCTACGTTTGTTCTATTATGGTAGACCGAGGCGAATCGGGTCATTTTTTATTTGACAATTAACCCTTTGCGGACGAAGATTGTTTAGAGTATAGAGAAGCTTCTGCAGAAGCTGCGAAATTAAATATTGAATGCTTAACACGTCGATTGCCACGGTGGTCAGTGCCCGGAGCTTCAAAATTGTTTAAATACAATTACAATAAGAAAAGAAGATTAAAAATACTTAGTAACACAAACAGCTAGATGATACTGTAATGCCAAGTCATTGATAATTATATCTAATACCATTTACCTTTGTTATGAAAGGATGTGTATTGTTATACGAAACGTTCGAAATTCTCGTGGCAGTCAACGTGTTAATCAATAGGGAATAAGAAAACTATGTACTGATTTCTTGTTGTTTGAGTGGTTGGATCATTTGTTTACGACTTGGTATTACAAGTATGAAAGTTTGAGCTCGGCTAAGTGTCGACATTCGTCTGCAAAGGGTTAACCCTTTTCGAAGTTCAATATCTGAAATGGGAAACTGTTAATGAATAATTTAGTTAGAGAGACCGACGAGAGACTGATTCGTTCTTTTTCGTTTAGGATTTAAGACTTCGATGCGTAATTTAGTTGTGAAGAGAAATGTTAGAAGTTTAAGGCAGTCTCTTCCGCAGAGTTAAGCAGTGTAGGTACTTGAATGTTAATCATGAAAAAACGAAGATGTTGAAGGTTTCGTTTTCATGCATGAAATGAAAAGGGAAGATATAATTTTTGATATAATAGATTGAAAATGGAGTTTTATCTTGTAGTGTTTGTTATAAACTGATGAGAATACAAAAAATAATTGGAGTATTAGTGAGACACAGTGAGTTCTCTGTGCAAAAAAATTTCTGAATCACAAGGTAGTCAAATTTATGGGAAAAAATGATTATAGGAATTCGATTATGTCAAGTACAAAACAGTGTGTAATGTTGTATTTAGGTTAATATAGATTAGATTCGTTCATTTATTTACAGATGAGCATTTTCTCTGTGATATTCTGACCAAAATAATAGCTTGAACTTTGTTATTCGAAGGACTTCCTAAGAACAAGAAACGAAACGTTGAATGCAGGTAGCCTCGAGTGAGATACAAACCAATCTAAACGTCTTAACATTCACATCTGCCTTTCTACGTTTCCATTTCAATTGCAAGAATGTTTCTTTTAAACCACACGCACCTTCTGGGAACAAAACCTTCTGACGAACGCCTTCAATTCATTGAGAGGCGATTTCGTGCAGAACTTCGGCTCGCTTAGCCCCTGGAACACGCAAAGATAACTACTTCATTCCGTTCACATCTGCCGAGTATCCTGAACGTTCACCAAAGAATTTAATAATTTACAGAAGAATTCTGAAGCATACAAATTTATATACCTCTTGTTAGCTCAAGTTTATAAAATATAAAATACGGAAAACTTCAGAAGAATTTAAGGATGTTAGTATATATTATCAATTTACTTATACTCATAAATTTATATTAACCTATAATGATTAATGCAATAAACAGTGGAAGTACATTTTGAATTACTTCAAACAGAATTCTTCAAAAAGCTTCGTACAACGTCACGATTAAAAATAATTTCGCGAAAATTAAAACGAGAAATAAATTAACCCTTTACAGACTCGAACTTCGATATCTAAAACCCAGAACTGCAAATGAATAATTTCATTATTCAACTAACGAGAAACTGATACCTGGTGTTTTTCTTTTAACACCTAAGACTTCGACGCAAGATTCAGTTTTTTATGAAAAGAAATGTTAGAAGTTTAATACGTTCGCTATCAGCGCTTATTTCGGTGACTGTCTCCTCAACTATAATATTTTCTATAATCCAATAAATTATTGAAACAAAATATTAGAAGAATGAAACTGAAACGAGTCATTGAGTTACTAAATATAATGACATAGTTTATAATTTCCAATAACAATATCTGTGGGATTAATTTCATTTTCACTATGTAAAATATAGGATTACGGCCGTCACAAATATGTGACGCTGGTAGCGAACGTGTTAAGACAGTCTTGTTCACAAGAAGTAATTAAAGAATTGTCGACTGTTAATAATTAATTTCGTTGCGTAAAGAAATCACCGCGATAAAAGACTTATGACAATTGTGTTTTAACATATTAGAGACTTTAAGATGCCACGGATGCATAGAAATCCGCAGTCGAGCAACGACAAATTTTGCGTGTACAAGCTGGACTCGTGGGATGAGCGGACGATGCGTCTTCCCGTTCGAAACCGTCGGACGTGCACGCTCGCTTTGTCCGCGATAATTCGCCTGGCCATCGAGGGCGAAACGTCGGGTACACAAAGGCGAGTCCAATGTCTTTCTTATGACGGCCAGGATCGGCTTGGTAAAAAGCCGATCGGTTACAGGGAATCGGCCTCTGGAACGTAATGTGGCAATTTAACCAATTTGCAGGGAATGGAGTGGCGCTCGCGTTTGATCTCCCTGTCGTCGGCTCGCGGAAATTGTCCGATTGCGAAGGCGAGCATTCAATTTTTACGTGCGACGCGTTTAACAGCAATTAAAGCGAACCGGCCGGGGCCGGCTGCCACCGGCAAATTTTGAACCTGTCCGATCGATCCGCGCCGAAAACATTATTTCCCATGGCGACGACAGCCACCCGACGATGTTCTCTTAAATTTCCGGATCTCGATACCGTTCAATCCTTAACTCGCTACACGCAGCGACGAATAAGAAGATCCCTTCATCACCGGTTATAACGGAACGCATTAATTACTCCAATAAATAACACGAATCACAAAACTTGAACCGGTCCGTCCGAAGGCTCGCTCGCTGTAATCGTCGAAAGAGGAACTCGGAATCCGAGGAAAAATCGAAAACTTCGCCGGCTACTGTCGAAACGAGATAAAAGAAAGACCTTCGGAAAATAAAACGTCTCCCTGAATTCCGTTCCACGCGCGGAACCCGCGTGGAAGATTAGTCGCCCAAGGAAACGCACGAAAGAATCTTTTGATGTATCAATTACGCAGCGCCGGTAGGGCCGTATAATAAATTCCGTCGTAATTTCGTTTGATTCGGGATTTTATGGAGATTCCGAGTGTCTATCCGGCTTTATCATCCTCCGCGCCGTGGAAGAGTTTTTCGTGCGGCCAACAGCGCGCGCCGCCACCGCCGCCGCCGCCGCCGCCGCCGCCGCTGCCAACAGGTATCTAGCACCGACGTGTTAAAATCCGTGAGCACAGATGAATATTCAATTACGCCATTAGTTATCGGCGTTATAAAACGCGAGCCACGGGACGGAACGCGTGTCGCGCGGCGTCGGAATTGCTTGTCCCGGTCCGTTCGCGCGACACGCCGAAATCATCCCCCGATTTCATGACTAGCGTGTCCCGGCCGAGTCGTAAATAGCCGGTAAAAAGCGGGCCGAGACGTTTTCTATACGCGATATTCACGCATACCGGGGATACCGAATACGGCGAGGCGGTGCGGTGGTGCGCGCCGCGACTTTATGACGGTCCACCATAAAACGCGGATGTAGTACAACAACGGGGAGGGGGAACGACGGGGGGAGAGAAGCGGTCCTCGTAGGTGTAGCGTTTACACGCGGCCACGAGAACGCGCGAGACAGACCGACGAACAACTTTATTATTTTCGGGATGTTATAACATCGCTGGTGTTTCCGAAACACCCGGTCGACGATAATGTAACGCCGAGCGAGAGCGAGCGCGAGTTGCCTGTTGTGCAACGGAATCATTGTTGCCCGTTTTACCACCGGTCCGACCGGCCTTCCCTCCGGCGCGGGCTTAGGCGAGGATTCCTACTTTCACGCGGACCGTTCTCTTCCGACGTGGAAACCCGGCGTGGCTTCTGTTTCCAGTGGACGCGGCTGTTTTATGATCTTATCGCGATTGGACGTGAGGGATGGAGGTTTTGGGTGGGTGGAGGAATGAAGTTTCTGGTAGCGGATGTGTTTCAGAGGTAGGAATTGTCGCTGTTTCGTGATTTAAGAATGTTTAGTGGGTGGTTGTGAAATGGGAATAAAGAACCTCAGGAGGTAAAACATTATCTATCCTTTTAATAATCACTTATGAATATTGGAATTTTGATATAATCGATTACGTATATGCTTTAGTTATTATTTTTCTCGTTAAACGTTTCCATACTTCAACTACTTAGTGAAAATAAACTCAACGATGAACATTTGTCATTTTGTCCAATAACAAAATATACAAATCCAATTACAAGTATCACGAATAAAACAATCAACTACTTCTCGATCCAAAAATTTAAAGACGTATAATGCCTTCGAGTTCACACCTCTCACGCCTCCGACGAACCTACAAGCACAACCCCAAAGAATAACCCCAGCCAACTGCACCAGTTTCACCACCCCATCGAGAAATCACTAAACAGCCCCCGCGCTCGTGCACCCCGCTCGTCCACGTCGCTTCCGAGAACAATGATCGAGCGAAGGCGGTGAGGGGCGAGGCTGGTCGAAGATGACAAAACGAAGAAATCCCCGGAGGTCCAGCCGGGGGTTGGGAGGAGGGGTGCAAAAAAACTCGTCCTGGATCCCCTGGACATCGTGGGGGCACTCGTCCGCTGGGGCCCAGGACGCCGTGGACGCACGCGCTGACGCGACAACCTCATTTGTGCGCGACGGCTTCCAGAGAGGGCACGGGAGCGGCGCGGCGCGGAGGCCGGAGGGAGAGATGGAACGCCGCGAGAAAGGAAGAGGAGGTTCGACGGAGGAGAAAGGACAGAAGCGGAATGGCGAGAGGAGGAGTAGGGAGCGGGGAGAGACAGAGAGAGAGAGGCGAGAGTGGTCAACTAGACGGGGCCCTGGGACGAAGAAAAGGGCCCCGGTGAAATGGGGTGAGAGCTAGAGCATGCGTGCAGAGGAGAGAGTCCGGCCGTCTCCGGTCGGAGCGAAAAGGAAGCGCCGTGGGGAGCTCGAGGAGAGATAGGAGGACAAGAGGGAAAAAGGGACGAAAAAAGAGAACGAGAAACAGAGAGGTAGGGGACCGATGGACGGTCCAATCAAGAGAGCAGGGTACCGCGCTGACGTGATTACAGCTGCCGCGCGTGACCGGAGTTAGTTCGCCGACTCGTTTCTTCCCTTCCTTTCGTATTCCTCTCTGTCCCGGTATGCTTCTGCCACCCGCTTCGATATCCGCGGACGACCGACGTTCCAGGGACATCCGCGTGCGGATGCCTCACGGTACCGTTGCCCTCTCGCGTTTCCTCCAACCCCTCTGCGCCACGCTGGCCAACGCGAGGGATAAAGAGATCAAGGGCCGAGTTTCGGCGCGGCTATTTTTTCAGGAGGGTACTCGAGAATGGCACATTTTCGGTTTGTCGAGTCTTAGAGTATGGCGGTTGGGAATGTTGAAAATGGTACGGAAGGAACGAGTAGGCTCAATGAGAAGGATGACGATTAGAACTAAGAGGTGAAGGTTGTTGGCAACTTCCCAGCGATGTTTATGTTTTGCGGGAGATGTTCGATGGATGATAGAAACCTGGATGGTTTTTGGAATGAATGTTTCGTGTAATCGTGTAGTGAAGGTGATCGAATGAGATTTGGTTTTATTTGCTTGTGGATTGAATCATAATATAGTTAAGCGGCGAATAAGTCAGGCGAAATGAAGTGGACAGTGGAAAAATGGTAAGAGTGATTTAAGCGATGTTATGGCAGCGAGAGAGTATTAGCCGAAGATTTAATGTATCGTCAAGATGACAATTTTCTTGTTTATATCCAGTACTTCTGAAGGAAGTTTTGTAAATTCTCTATACATTATTAATAAAATCCGAGCCGTAACTTTGAGTCTTAAATGTTCGAGCAATTATCAATATTCATTATAATATGTCTTGTAATTGCACGTAGAAGCAAAAATAGGACGCACATTTGGATTTTTGAAGTGCTTTCAAGAAGAAGTGACGAATACGATAAATCTAAAGCAGACGATGAGTTGATTAATTGATCGTAGATATTAAATATTGTGCAGATTGCGGTGTCTAAGCTGATCGAATAACAGGACTGGAATCGGTAGATGCATCCCTGCATCCGAGACAACTTTTACAGCGGTTCGCCGGGCCTGTTTTTGCGCCAGGCCAAAGTCTTCAGGGCCCGGTACCTCCCTGTGTTCCTTTACGAGGACTGTACGCTCGTATAGCCTGCGTAAGCCGACGGTTTCTTAATCGCGAAAGAAAACGGCGGTGCTTCGTCGTAGATCGTGCTGCATCGAGCGGTTCTCACTTGTTTCGATTATCCCCATGAAACTTGATTCCACTTGTTTCTAGAAAGAATTACATGGAAAGACACACGGATAAACCCCGAGCGTGGATTGCGAACGACAAAATTCAAGTATCGCGCATTCTATTACAGAAGAAAGGATTACAAACGAAACGTGTAGGTGTCTACCAAATTGGAAACGCATGTTAAACTTTCTTTCGGCCTTCAACGATTGCCAATAAGTTTAAAGACAAACGTAGAATACTTTTCTCGAATACTTCAATTTTTAGCAAAATCTCTCCATCTCGCCAACAACAAAACTTTATATAAATAATACAAATTGATAAAAAAATTCGTGCTCGACGATAAATTAACTGAACGTATACTCAACTCCAGATAATTAAGTAACTGTGCCGCAGCCTTCCCATTAATTCAAGTCGAAAAATCAGGGATGAAATTAACGTAGCATATAATATATTCATTAAACCTCTAATTTATATTAAGCCTTTTAAACCTGCCTGATCGCCGCTGATAAAGCCCTTCCGGCTGCTAATTCTTCAACCAAGGAATATTTAAATTTCGAAGATTAACATTTTCAACGCAAAAAGACCTTTCACCAGCGAAATAATGGGAAGGAGATGAGGTTAAAGGGTTAAACGATCCATTCGTTCATTAATTGAGAAACAACTGACCGGAAAGTGGCCAGAGAAATCGATCCCAGGCAGAAGAAGAAGAGAGATGGAGTGAGTGAGAGCGAGAGAGGCGAAAAATGCGCCTGGTATTAGAACCTCGAAGGGAACCGCTCTATTTGGCGGGCCCGTTGCGTTCCATGTATGGGGCTACGGGCACCCCATACCCCGGGTTTCATCGCGGCCCCCATGGACCTCGTTCCGTGCTCGCCCTTTTACGTCCTACGACTCGTCCAATGGAACGGAACCACGCTAGGGAGAGACAGTCCCGGTGGACATGTTTATTATTTCAACGTCGAAGTCTCTCCCCGAGATTTAGTGGCCTGGACACGGGCCCCCCGTGCCCCACCCGGCCCAACATGCGATGCTACAAGCCAATAAGATCAGAGGGAAGAAGGGCTCGGCGAACAACCGCGCGGAACACGTCTGAATCTTTTCACTTTCTCGGGAGACAAAGGCTGTTCCCTGGGAACAATATCTCTGTTACTCTGTGGATTCTTTGATTCGTGAAGTGACCATTGGATTGACAGTGTTTGTGAATGTTGATCGAGGATTGTATTAAGCTAATAAATAGATAAGAGTTGAATTATTGTTTTCGTAAGATTAGCCTAGAGATTTTTAGTTGCAAAATAAAATATAGTTTTGAATATGTCTGCATCTTTTCAATTTTTCAAAAAATAAAGATTGTTCTTTGGGAGCAATGTCTCTCTTACTCAGTGGATTCTTTGATTCGTGAAGTGACCATTGGATTGACAGTGTTTGTGAATGATGATCGAGGATTGTATTAAACTAATAAATAGATAAGAGTCGAATTATCGGTTTTGAAAAGATAAAAAAATAGGAAGTTGTATGTTTTTTATGTGATTAATGCAGCAATTCTCGATTACAGAATGAGATACAAGTTTGAATTAAATGTGCCTGCTTGATCTTTGATTAACACTTCGACGACCATATACGAGATCTTGCGTCATTTTATGTTTACTAGTACTTTATTATTCAGCTTTATGATCATTGAAACCATAAATGTATTTATATAGAAACACTCATTTCATTACTGAATTTTATGTTTGCACTTATTACTGAATACTGCGTGAAATTTTATTGTCTCTCAAAAAATATCGTTAACGAGTTTCGAAAGGTTTTCTATCTCAATATTTCCATATCCATACGTGCACATACATATACGTATATATCCTTCAATTTGTATCGTGATCAAACCTCCACAAACCCAAGCAAAGAATTCACGATCGCCCAGATCAAAGGATAACAATATACGACAAACAATCTTCCCCCGAAGAGATTAATTCGTCATTTAACGTGGCGCTATATACATCATCATAAATAGAATTCCGAATAGTAAATAAGGAATTCCCCAGTTTGTATGCGGCCTGACGATACGTGTGTTTGAGGCGTGTAGTTTTATTAGCGTGCCCCGCGGGAGAATTTCGAAGATGATTTCCGTAATTTTCTTGTAATTTAAGCGGTTCCCGCATGACAATTTCTGGAATGCGTTTGAGGGAGCGCTGTCGCGCGAACGCGCGCGTTCTGGCCACGTTCACAGGAATTTCGTGGTAGCGGCCGTAAATTTCCGCGCGGCGCGGTCCCGATGCGAGCCGATAAATCCGACGGAGCGACTAGAAAGCTTTAACGCCGGGACAATTTAATTTATGAAAGCCGAACACGAACGAAATGCAACGCCTGGGCCCCTCTGCCGCGTAGCCGCCTCGTACTTCATCCGGTAGTCATTACACCGTATATAATGAGGCAATTAAGTAACACGAAAGGCAACGGTACTTAAGCCCGAAATAATTTTTTCTTTTTTCTTATCCATCGATCTCGCCGGCGCTTTTTGCTCGTAAAATATTCGGCTGCCAACATCGCCGACTGATTATTTGAAAATGTTCGCCGATCGGCTACCGATTGCCACCGCGCACGATCATCCTCGACGTGTCAATAATATGGTGAAACGGGACTATCGGGGTGTTCCTCCCCGATGGGAAGTCGAACAACTAGACGGCTCGCGGTTGCGCAAGCGATCGGTTTCGCAAGGCAATAATTACGAGCGAGTCCAGTTTCGCGGGTTATTATGTTAGTCCGCCGTGGAAAAGTCAGTGATATATCGTTGCTCGTTGGTAACTAATAGTTTTGATGTTTGTTTGGACATTTACAGATTAATGGATCGTTCGAGTGCCGCCGTGTATTCAACTCTCGCAATATACATATTCGCGGGAAAAAACCTTTTAATTCTGGAAGTTCAATTACGAACAGTCCGCATTCGTTTCTACACGCGAAAAATATGTTTCCTGTACAGTCGCATTATCTCCCAGGGAAGCTGGCTCGAAGTGAACATCTTAAATCAAATTTCTCTGAATAATGGTACCATTTACTACACCTCGATAAAAAACGATCACTCTCTCGCCAAAGAAGTCGTGCAGAAAGTACATACTAAGAACACTGAAGTCCGAAAACTCTAATCTACCGACTACAATCCTAACGTTACTAAAATCACGATACTAAATCACCCGGGATTACCAAACTGGTCAACACCCCAGGATAAAAACACTCGGCTGAACGTCCGACAACAGAAGCAAGCGGTTCGAAGTGAATTGTTGAAACGCGTCTTTCATATTACAGGTCGCTGAAAAAAGAAAACCTCAGAACACCGCAGAAAGTGGAGTCAACCTGTTTGCCTCCGGAGAGGCTCGATTATCACTCGAATACCAATCGGTAGATCGGACGCGATATGCCACGGACGACGATGCTTGTCCGCGCGAACGCGTGTCCGTTCGAGCGGTTCGCGCACGGTTATTTGCGGTTTGCGCGTGCACCAGGCCGCAGCTTCCGGTAAGGTTGTCGTGGGGAACGGCGACCAATCAGGCGCCAATCGTCTCGGATGCTACCGACTTAACGGCCTCCTTTACCTTCGATCCGCTTCCTTCGACCTTTTCTCCCTCGCCGGCCCTTCGCCGTCGGCCGCTCGCCGGTCCCTTACCGAGACTTGGCAACATCGCGTGGGCCCGGGCCGGGGAACCAGAGCGAAGGAAACGTGCACCAGACAAGACCCAGGCGATCGTAAGAAGGAGATCGAGCACCTTTGTCCCGCTGGATCGGCCGCGGTTTAGTTTTCGCTTTGATCAGTCTGGACCGACTCGACACAAATATTGCGGATGTACAGAAATGTTAAATGCTGGGAACGTACTCCGTTTCCTTGAGCTTAGGAGACATTTTATTCTTGTCTGCCAATGAATAATTGGACATTTGTTTTAATATTCTATATTGCTTTGTAGTGTCTCGTTGTCACTGATTATTCGCAGAAAATTGATAGAAGTAACATTATAAAAGCTTTTATAATCTGTTACTGATTCATTTTCGAAAACAGTGAAGCTTAAAATAATATAATAATGATTCTATATAGTATCGAATAATAATGTTTAATATGAACGTATTGTTATCAGTAAATTAGAAAGAGGTACTAAACCTATTCGATCCAATTTCCAGATACACTTAATTACAATTCTAAACAAACTCCAAATAAAGTTGCGTCCTCGTAGAACTACCTCAACCGAAGAGAACGACAGTACGGCGGATCGTGGATTTCCGATTCTACATGGTGTAAAGGACAAGATTCAATTACTATAACATTCCAGTCCTCCGATCCCGTCTGAGTCAGCGCGACTGTCCGATTCCGAAAGAGATTCTATCAGTCCGGACAGATTCCTCGCGGGACAATCGAGGCACCGCTTAGCAGCGGCCGGCACGAAAACTCGGGCGTCCGCTCATTTTTAATCGTAATCAGCCGTATCTGCGGCGCATCGACGATGAATGGCGAGCGAAATTAAAGCTGGACACCCGGTACGTAATATATCGGTGCGCGCCGGGCACCTGCTAAGAAAGAAAACTCACGAAGGAATACGATAAAGGGGGATGATTGTGATCTGAGACTCCGAACGCGATAGAGCCATAGATCATCGTGGACTGAGGCCCGGCCCCGGTCGAAGCTCACTCCTCTCCCTCGGGGGGTTTCGTTCGAAGAGAGCATCACGATGCACACGAGCCAGGGCCGCATCTAGCCGCGCATAACTCGTTGGCCTGGCAGCCTCCTTTAATTGCTAATCTTACGCGGCGAAGATAGAATCCGTCCGCGCGGATCCATTATACGCCGCGAGACGGCACCTAACGGCGAAAAACCCGGCCACGATCTCCGGGAAGCTGATAATTTAGCCCGCTTTGATATACGCAGCACGTGCTCCAGATTATTTTTTCCCCCTTCACCTTCTTCTGCTTCTCTTCGACAGTTCTTGCGTCGGAGGCTTCATTAAGCGATCAACGGAGAACGGGGAGAACGGGCCCGTGGCTCAACAGGGGTAAAGGGAAATTAGTTCTTGATTGGTTTTGATGAATTTGTACCTCGGGTACGTTCGATTACTTCACAATATCCCTTTGTGCTCGCTGTTATTATCCGACGCGAGACTTGAATGCACTTCTGTGTGGTTTCCAGTTTGAGGGACGCGCGATTTGTTTTGATAATCAGTTTTTCCATTTTGCGGATCGGCGTCGTTGTTTTGCATTGTCGGGGAGGATGTTCCGCGATTAATATGATACGTGGACTTTGTTGATGCGTTTGACAACCTGTGGAACACCCTGTATACTAAAAATAAGGTTACACGAAGGAAAAAATGAAGTGAAAGTATCTCGTTGATCTTTGTGTCTTGGGGGAACTGATTATGAGAATTATATTATTCTGCGTCGTGGGTGATACCACCGGTTATGAGAGACTGTATGATATGGTAGATTAATGAATACGTACGTCTTCGGACGAACAGATAATAAATAAGGAGGGTAAATCACGTCTTTACCTATTTGTGTCTGTTACCGGTCGTCTGTTTTTACTGTATCGCTACTCGAGTTGCTTCTCCTAAAGCTGGCGGGGATGGCGGTAAATATATATATTTGTATATATACAGGGTGTTCGAACAGTTACCAGCTGCTTCTAATAAATATAATTCTACGAAATAATTCAATTAAGAGTCAGTTAAAAAAAGAGAATTTTTGTATAACCAATATAATGACTTAAGCGAATCTTTCATATTCAAATTTTCCCACAAAGATCCCCAAATATAAAATTTTCATATAACAGTCCATACCGAAATTCAAAGTAACACAGTAAAGCGACAAATTCTACACAACTGCAAAACACTAATGCAATATTTCTCTATTTACCATAACACTTAACAATTCCTCTCCCATTATTCAATACATTACTACACGTTCAACAACTGTTCCATCAGTTCGCGAATTCGCCGTTCCTCGGAGCACCTCCGTTCCCATTAAAGCTCAACAAACAGCCTTGATTTAAATGCCATAAATCATCGCCAACACTAAGGAACACCTCGCCGCTCGTTATCCCTGCTGGCCTAGGATCCGCACAAAATTGCACTAATTGAGAAAGAGGAACCGAGCGGGCCGATGCATCGGCAAATGATTCCCAGCCGACGGACGGTTTCGGCCGCGTTAAACCCCCGGACGTCTCTATACGGGGCCAGTTAATATCTCATCGGGCGAATCTTCGACCGGACAGTGGAAACGGTAGTCGCTGACCTTTCACCGAAAACGAGTCGACGATTTATAAAGGAACTGGACGAGAACCGAGCGAATCGCCCATCGCTCAGGAGGATCCTGCGCGCAGCGTTTCCTCGTTTCTTTTTCAACCCGGACTGCCAGGGAGTGGTCGGTGGTTAGCAAGGACATTATAAATTTGAATCCACCACCCCGTAATTATTGAAGATGCCGAGGCGTGTTCCGTCCATGCTTTGATCCTGGAAAGAGTGGCTGCGCCGCAGGAACAACCTTCGCGTGATCTCAACGAGAACGTTGCAAGTTTCGTGTTTCTAACCCTTACACGTGTTTGTAGAACACCGGTGATTGATTTTTAAACGGGTTCGTTATTACTATAAACCATCGATATAGTGGTAATTCTTTCATTACAGCCGTTACGAACGTAGTCGAAAGATGTAGGAATAATTTAAGTTTGCTTGGTTTTATTTCTGATTGACACACTATCGATTTAACCGTGTTTCGATGTAGCAATATATTCAAAGTATATATACAGTTTTTCTTTAGCATTCACTGTTAATCATTGGTGAACTGTTTTTAATCTCTAATTAACACCTGTTCCGAGTCTTTGAACAGTTTCTCAACTCTTCGAGGTATAATGTCCTCTTACCGCCAGTTACATTTTATTTAAATCGATGGTAGTTAAACGAAGGAAAAAAATGTGCAGGTAATTAGAAATGAATTCGAGGAACGATATTTACGCCTCTAACCACTGGACCGTAATGTTAAACTAGAAGTAAATGGAGACAGACGTGTCATTATCCTTGAACAACGTGACGCCGGTGCAACATTCTTCCTCGCTTTAATGGTGCAAGTGTTACAAAGTATACTGCGGTAATGTGAAATTTGTATTTTGTAAAATTTAACTCGTTTACTCCAGCTCTGTCGTAAAATGAAATAAAAGTTTTCCAAATATTCTGAAAACATCCGTGTAATTTTGAAAATTCCTTTATTGATATTCGAAGATGTACAAATTGATTCTGCGATGTTCACGGAAGAAAATGTTTACTGAGCCTCGCGGGCGAGATACGAAGGGCCAGCGTAATCTCGAGCGTTTGTCGCGACTGCGAGGCTTGTAATTAAGTGAGATCAATTGCTCCCCGGCGCACCGGTAATCTTGTTAGTCGCCGCTAAATGCTGTACCGAGCGGCGACAATAAAGCGCGCGCTTTTTTTGCGCTGATTATCGACTGTATGCAAATCATTCTGCCAGACTTCGGTCACGAATTACATTCTGGGAAATATCACCGTTTTACACACGAATAATACGTAATTTACAGTATAAGTGCCTTTAATAAATGTCCTCGTAAATAATGTGTGATGAAATTCAATAATCGATTCCCCCAGTATGTTCTATAATAGAAGAGTGTCGGAAGAGAATTTGTATTTTATATGCACTTACCATGTCTTCCTTACCACACTTCCAATAAACGCCTCTAGTGTGATAATAAATAATGATAATCATTAGTACACGCTCTTCCACGCAAAACAAGAATTTTCCTAAACGATTTAAGGAAACGGTTGTTAAATAGAAATTCATTTCTTGTACTTAATATAATTATCTAATGTCGATAACATTAAAATTCTGATTAACTTGCGATCATTATATTATTATATCGTCTACAGAGGTAAAAAGATTTCATAAGTTGCAGTCGATTAAATGTATGAATAATACTTCTCCATACGCATATGTGAATACTGAGATTATTCAGTGCTCAGGGTTATATTGCGATATGTTAAACGAAATTACGAGCGCGTGTACACTTGTAATTATCATTACGCGCCCATTTTATGATAACAACCGCGTCTATGATACACACTCCCAGTATCTTTTAAAAAAGAAGGCCGTTTCCCAGTAAGTGTAATTAGCAACAGTTCGCGTCACGCGCGAACCATTCCTCCATCTTAATCCGTTCTAGGCAATCATTCCAATATTTCATTGCAATTGATCGCTGTTGCCCCGATTTCCACAAATCGTTTCATCGGCGACCGTTTGACGCAGCGGTTCTCCGATTCGAGTTCCCTGAAATTCTCAAGAAAACCTACTCGATCATCTGAACGCAAATATGTGCATAGCTTCTACGATGCGCATTACAGTCTATGCAAACGAACATAGTGGCTATCGGATGATTTCAAGCAACATATTCGGCATAAGCTATATAATTTTTTCGTTACATCGCTATCAATAATCCGGCGAACTATGTTCACCTATTACTAGCTGCGATTCACCTTATTTCATATTCCCAAACTTCAGTTCCCATCTCTTCCTACAAAGTTCAACGATATCAGCGTCTGAACAAAAACGAAATGTATACCAGAAGTAGTTACGAAACAGTAACAAAGTTTTACCGCTACAAATATCATCATCGTAAACACAACTTCAAGCAATTCGACTTTTCCAGAATCCCCCTGGTAATCCAGGTAAAAACTTCAAACACTCTCGCTAGACGTACCCGCGGCTAATTCGGGCCATTGGAAGCTAGAAGCTCCAGACGTCACGAACAATGGGGACGATCGAAGGTAACAGTGGTGCGAGCGGTGGAGACGTTGAAGTAAAAGGGGGAGAGAAAGAAGCTGGTCAAAGGATGGAGGGAGACGGGAGCAGGAGAGAAGAAGAGGAAGGAGAAGGCCCTTCCCGTATTGAGAGCGAACTCGATCTTCGACTGGCCGGCATCAAGACATTCGAGACTTCGACAGGGCAGCAAGATCGACTACAGCTCAATCACTCTTCGTCTCGTATCCTCTCCTCCGTTCCTCCTTATCCACCGTGTCTCTGTCTCTCTTTCTCTCTCTCTCTCTCTCTCTCTCTCTCTCTCTGTTTCTCTCTCTCTTTCTCTCTCCGTCTCTCTCTCCCCCTCGCTCTCTCGATTCCCCTGCGCTCTCTCCACCTCGATCGGTCCGCTCCCCTCTATCCGGCACGTCTAACTGGGCCCAAAGCTCCCTCCACCTCCCTCGCTCCTCGCGGCCCCCACCACGCCGCCCCGGTGTGCTCCACTCGAGGCTTATCGCGGCCCGATCTCCGGGCCTCTCGGCTTCACGTGGCGTGCCCTAATGACGTCTCGGAACGAACGGGTACCACCGCCATCTAACAAGAGACTTTTTCACGTTCCAATGCTAAATCCCCCGGGACTCGTTCCCTTCTGCCTCCTCTGTCTCTCTCCCGGTCGGGGAGACAACGCCGGACCGGGTCCGTAAGTATCTCCGTCCTCGTCCGTTCGCGCGAAACCGGACAACGCGGTGGGAACAGGGGCGGAGGAGGAGGTGGAGGATGAAAGGTGGGGGAAGGACACGGTTATTGGTGAAGTTCGATCACGATGCTTATCGCGGTGTCCGTGATTTGTTGTCGTGGGACTGTGTTTGATTGTTACCGACGCGAGTTTTTCGGGGACCGGGCCCACTGGGCCTTATCCTCGACCATTTTTCTTTTGAACGTTCGCGCGAGATTTTTGGGATCATCGGAGCCTTTCGAGCTTCAGCGTTCAGAATCGTTGCGGGAGACGTTGAGCATCGGTCTAAGATGTTTTATCTTAGTTCCACCCGGAGAGCTCTCGAAGATTTGAACGATTCTTTTTGCCGGGATTGTAGATGATTGATCAATATTCTGAATCGGTATTAGTTTGTAGCCGAGCGTGAGTACGTGTCCCGTGTTCGGACGGAGAATATTGATGGAGGATCGCGAGCAGATTGGTAATTAAACGTTACCGTAATCGCTTCGGTAATTATTCCCAGGCTCGTCATTCGACGGGGACGATTTTCTTCCCTGAGGTCACAGCTAGGCCTCAAGGCCGACTTCTCGCGAGGACTCATCGCGGTGTCCTTTCTCTCTCTCGCTTCCTGGCCGGGGAAAGAGAAGCGAGACACTCGGCTGTATACGGGAGTCGATTGAATCGGTCGCAGTGCAAAAAGGGCGACCGGGACAAAACAAAGGGACTCGCCTGGAATCTCTATCGGCGAGAGGGTCGAGGCAGAGGGATCAGGGGTCCAGGAGGGGGAGGTCGAGCCAGTGTCCAGAACCAGAGCTGCCTCGTGGAAAAAAGACCTTGACTGCGGCTGTTCGAGTCCTGGATGGATGCTGCGGGCCCCGAACCAACCGCCAACCGCTAAAAACCTAATTAGATGTCATAATTATACCCAGTGGTGCTCAACTTTCGCAAGGCCCCGTAACGTCCGAAGAGATTACCATAACTGAAGGCGAACGGTTTTTAATCGAGTTTTTTTTAATAACTGAACGCTGCGCGCTCTGTACGCAATAAAATATGAACTTGGAGATAAATGAAATCAAATGTTTATTAAATAAAGGGAAAAAATGAGACGTTCATTTTCTCCCTGATCTGAGCCTAGAAAGAAATTTTGGAAATAGTGAATTCGCTGCAGGTGTAGAAGAGTCAAAAATGATATTAGTCAAATGAAATATGTTATTGTAGTTTTATCAAATATAAAGAATAGTAGTTTTCATTTGAAAAAGTTGAACGATATTAAAAGATGATTGAACGCTTGCTTGAATCGCTTTTTAATTCACATTTTGTGAAAAAATGGGATATATCTTTATCCTATACTAATTTTTTATTTTATGTATGACCGTTAGAGAACATATTCTACGTATTATACGATAAATGAATTATTATTATGACAAGTGTTTATTTACACTCAACCACAAATACTAACGTTTGTATACATACACGATGTAACATTTCTACGTTTGTTTCGGTAAAATTTAACTCATAAAGAACGTCGCGGAATCGATCGTCCGCAATTCTTCGCGCTTATCTTCGCCATTCATTGACCCCGTTCACCCGGTATCGTCTTTCGTCGCTGATCGATTCAACAACGATAGCCCGTTCGCTGTGTCACGGTTCGTGATATGAAATACTCACGCGATCAAGCTTAACAGGTGGTATCATCCACTCGAGGTGGAGTATCTCGTTTCAAACTGCGCGCTGTTAACTATGCGGCACGGTTAATTGCACCAAAGGTGGAGAGAAGTTTCATTAACTTCGTCAAGGAGTTCGTTAATCTATTTGACGCATAAATTAGTGTTATAAACATCTGTATACGTAGAACATCGATCACCGTTTCCTCAATTTCTAACAGCCCTGCGCGAGAATGTTCCTCCATTGTACAGTTCGCAAAATTAGCATAGTTGGTTCTGCGGATGATTAATTCCCTCGGATTCAGTCAGCTGCGCAAGGTCGGTTCTCCCACCACCGGCCACTTTAAACTCCCACCCTTCGATCTACGCGATGAAATCCAGGGAGGTGGAATAACTTACTCGCCCCGAAGCAAATTAAGTTCGAATATATCGAACGTAGCAGAGAAATAAAAGCGATCGAAGTGTTCGCGTATCTTCAATTAACTTCTAATAATCTCAATTACATTTCTCTTACATGTAAATCTGAACGAGGAAAATTAGGAAGTAAAACGGAAGAAAGGACGAGGCATCATTATACATTCATTTCTGTACAGATTTCAACCGCATTAATTATATGGTACACGTACGTTTCACTATAATTAATCCACTCAAGATATATTCGTAATATCAAAAACGAATTCCCGTTTAATCTCAGCTTTCCCAAGCAATTCCATAAGATCATTATTCCTATAAAAATGTACGCCTAGCGGTGGTCGAGTCGCACTAAAGATTCCTCGGTAATGCTGGCAATCGTGGCGCATTAAGCGCGCTAAAAACTCCCCCGGCAGAAGTCGACCGCGTCAATGTCCCATTAACCCAGTACACAGATCGGTAACGTCGTTAGCGTGGTCGCGCGGAGAGGAAATCCAGCTTAGAAAATGCGTACTTTCCAGGAGGCGTATGCCGTCCGTCTGTCGCCCGTGTCAATGACCGTACGGCGGAATGTCGAGGATATTTTAACAGTCTCGCGGCGTTAATTACTATTATACGGCACGCAGTGGGCGCGTAGTGCTTGAGTAACAGTGTGCGGCTTGAAACGAGATACTCCGCACCTCAGACTCGGTGATACCACCTGTTGAGCTCGAACATCGAAGTATTTCATACCGCGTGTCCGCTCGACGAGGAAAACAAAGAGGAACGCCGCGTACTTCGCGCACGAGGAGAACTTCGACGGCCGACGAAAATGAAGATCCTCTTGCCGGCCACGTCGGTGAAAAACGCCGATTGCCGTTTTCGTCGGCGAGCAACGTCGTTTGCCGATTTTTCGACGGGACGCTTCTTATCCGACGTTCCGGCGGGTGCGCAATTCCGTTGCGGGAACGCGCGGGGCATATCCATATCAAGAATCCCGGGTTTGCGCGAAATTGACGGAGAAACGAAGCAAACGACTCCGGATTCTTTCGTGATCGGTGCCCATGCGTCGCGCCACTGACCGACGGGAATTCCTGACGGGACGTTTACTTCCTAGGATACTTTCAACATTATCTCGCGTTTGCGGGAAATCGCCGGGGAGAACTTGTTTCGCTTGGACTATCGAATTAATGAAGTTGGACGGTGTGTATTCCACCGGGGTTTACTCGAAACTTTGGCTCGGACGCTTTAGGCTTGAAGTGGTTATTTGAATTCGAGGTGTGACGGTGATTTTGAACTACGGGCAATTTCTGAGGAGATATTTGAACGACACGGCTTGTTTCAACGGTTTTAATGTACTGTGCAATGAAGAATTTTTATTGCAATTTGTATATAGGAAATTATATGTATAAGGGAGAAGGGAAAATAAAAATAGGTGTAAACAAGTATGAACATTGAAGAATCATTAACTGAGGTTAATAAATATACGATAAGTGGATTATTAGAAACATTTTTAATAAAAGTCGATAGACAGTTAATAATCTTGAAGTATCATTAATTGATTCAAATGATCAGTGATCATTTCCTAAAGTCCCGATATCGCAAACCAAGGACCAAAGATACGGCGTGAAAGTCACCGATGTCCAGGCAGGGTGAAAAATTGACTAATTCTGGGAACGCAAGGTGAACGAGGGCAGGGAACAAGCTACACCTGTTCTGGCACGGTCGAGGGTGAAATTGGAGGGAAGCCTGGTGGTTGTCGGGGCTGGTTGACGAAACCCTTGGGGCGAATCGTGCGCAGCGCAGCGCCGCCACCTGTTGCACGTGAACCCATGCCACGAAGGATAATCGTCCGCGACCGGTCCCCTATTAATTTTTCCCCTTCTGAATCCGCAGGGTGTGATTAGTTCAACCACAAGCATTAACTCTGCAGAGAAGAAGAAGAAGGAAACTAGACTTCGTGCGAAGCTGTTCTAATGCGATGACTATTAATTGAAGCGAGTGAGGCAACTCGGTCGGGAACGTTGGAGCGAACGCTCGTGCCGGGATGAAGTCCGATCAGAGCGCGAAAATAATTTTCCACGAGCGAGCTGCCTGTTTAACTATGTTCCAGAGAGCCGATTGCGCAACGGAGTAACACTGATCGCTAGATTTATTACATAAACAGCCGGATTGCCCAAGCGGAAAGCGGGAAATTAATGAATCCAACGGGCGATCGCTATTCCGATCTCCACGCGTCGAAAAATTCACAGAAATCCTACGATGAAAAGCTAACGAGCTTCTTAAAGCGAGGCGGATAAATCATCGCCGGTTCCGTTACGAGTCGCAATTAACGGATCCCGCGCGTTCAAAACATTATCGGAATTATCCAAGGTTGCGTCGAACGGATCGTTAACAGTTTCGCTTTGATTACCGAAACTTCCGGCGGACGGCTCCGAAAGGAAAAGCGTGGCCGATCGAGCACACGGAATTCGACATTCTATCCGTGAGCGTGAACACCGTGCGGCGAATATTTCTAATAACCGACGAATCATTTATCAACCGCTAGTTCAGGTCACGATCTCCCCTTCCACGCTTCCGATCCTACGCCGCGCCGTATATCACGGGAGATTATTCGATCACGCTTCGAGATCCCGGGAGAAATTACTCAATCAACCTTTCAGCCTGTTTTTCTGCGATTCCGTTCGTTGTTTATTTATCCCCGCCCATTTCTTTCGCGCGATTGCCGCTCCTAGGCGCGGCCGGAGCAGATTTAATCGGTACCAAGCGTACCGGTGCGACTTGCGCTTCCGGTTCCACGGGAATCGCGTTTTCACCGCAGCAGATCGGCCGCGCCACGCCCCGAAATCACAATAGAAATTACTTAATCAGCGTTTCGAGCGGCCTACTACGATACCTACGCACGGATTCTCTTCTCGGCTGCATTCTTGAAACCTCGCTGCCTGCATTCTTTGGAGATCGGAAGAATCTCGCGTTGCTGATTTAACGACAGTGCTATTTACCGAGCAACCACGGCGAATTGTTTATAATTCCTTACAAAGACTGGGGGGGCTATATTTTGCGAGATTCGAAATTTCTTCTTCAAGCGATTGGTTTTTTATTATGGGCTACGTCCAGATACACGAGTTTATTTTACGATCTGCTTCTACAAGAGTTGCGATACTCGATTAGAGCAACCATACGAGCGAAGCGGAACTACTTTGTGTTATAATAGAAGCATTTACGTTACTAGGCATGTAGATGTATTTAACGATCTACCGATACGAATAAAACATTTCCAATTCTTCCGAATGACTCATCGTCTGATTTGTCTTCGTAAAGGTTTGAATGATTGAAATCATGCTATTATCGCAAAGGAAGACATTTCATCATCGCTCTTATCAAGAGTCGTCCTCTTAGCGTCTATCGCAGCTCCGCTGCAAGCGTACCTTGAGTCGACGAAAGCTGGTCCCGCGGGCAAATCAATTATCGCCGTGAGAATCGCAAATTGCGATCGTCGCCGGCACGGTGGACCGAGCAATCCGTTTTTATCTCGCGCCTCGTTGCGCACCTTCCCCGGGGCTCTATCCCGCGAGCGCATCTCCTGTCCGGACAAATCGAGACGGATGTCAGTCTCCGGGACACGCCGCCGCTCGAGCGGAATACGGGCCCGTGCGCGGACCGCCTTTGGGCGGCGTGTCGCTCGGTCGGCGGCCGCTTTTGATCAACAGCCAGGTTCAATAATTCATCCGCGATCCGATCCTACCAGCCCGCGCCGATTCCCGCCACTTGTTCGACCTCGCGATAGAATCTTCCGAGTAGCGATCCGTGGACTGGACTTGGGATTCTACAATCCTCGCAATGTGTCTGGGTTCGCTTGGATCATCGGCTGATGATTATTACCTTTCTTTTTACAATTTTTGTAACGTTCAATCGGTTAATTAACAGACTCGCATTGGACTAGTTTTGCTGGACCTCTCCTATAAAACGGAGTATTTTATTTGATTTCAATGTTTCTGCGTTAAAATTGCGATAATTAGTTTTTTCATCTGAAAGTTTATCGGCAAAACGCACGCTTCTTGTAAAAATTCTCCTTTACTTTATTGTTAATAATTTCTTAGAAAATGAAGCACGTTTGTTTCTTTCATATGATACTTGTATTAACGTATTTTTTTATTGGATTGTAGTTTGATTTGTTTCTATGTCTTCATGATTTTCAATATGTTAAGGTAATTTTTTGACAGTCATTTCCGTTAATTATAAACATTCAGATGTAATAATTAAAACGTGTAGCAGAAGAATATTCATATTGAAATTTCAGTGAGAAGGTCTCCGAGTTATAGCATATAATTGGTGTTTTAAATCAAGGTTCATGCTGTAGCATTGCTGAAACATTTTGATTATCGACAGTTTGCATCTATAGCCTTCGCTGGTGCGTTATAAGGCGTTAATTAGAAAATTTTATTAATGCTAACCTGTATACTCTGCTTCGACGTTTGCATGTAATAGCTACTCTCTCTTAGAAAGTCGATTTTGACGGATGTCCCGAAATACTAATTTAAGACTATAAAATCATCTGAATGGTATAGACTGCCGGTGAAAATATTGCATTTGCACTAGTTTAATATTCAAAAGGCCTATTTATATGAATCTATAATTAATACAAAAGAATTATAGTACCATAATTCGTATTCATTATACGAGTATACTAAGTTTTAAGTATACTATTAAATAGCTTTAAGGGTAATCACGGCACTAATTTAAAATATGAAACTTCTCGCAAATAAATTATTTAATTACTCACTGGTGTATTTTTAATTGATTTTTCGGTAGAGGTCCGATATAGTCCGACGATCATAATACTTTCCCACCCCACTTCAATCTCTCTGAATTCGGAGTGGGGTGGACTACAACAGTAACCCTCATTCTATTTTAAGTCCCATTTTTCAAACAACCAAATACACAAATTAGTACACATTTTCCTCTTCCCCTCAATCATAAATACCATAGATTAACGTTATTCCATCCCAAAGAAATCTCAATTCCCACAGGATACAAAAGCAGCCAACAAAGGTCAAACTCCAAAACAGTATCAATCACCACTTCACAATCTCAAACCCCAACAAACAATCAAACTTCCACAATTCACACCGATCTCTCGAACGAGAATCTTCAACCAAAATCAGCCTCGAAAATTTCGTGCGCCCCCTATTACTAACAATCCTCGCCAACAATGCTCCAAAAAAAAAAAAAAAGGACGAATCCACCGAAAGAAGAAGAAACAGAATCATTCCCGCAAAAATCGCCGAATCCCTCGGTTCCCGAGCTGAATTTTCGGCGGCTGAGAAAAGTGCGGCCCTGAACCCAGCCTCCCGTCGTGGACCGGTTCAAAAATACCACGGATGCCCGCGCTGCGGGCGACGGGGGCGGGTTGCCGGAGTCTTCCACGACGTGGGAGAGCGACAGAGAGAACGAGAGAGCGAGGAAGAGAGAAGGGGAGGAAGATAGAGCGAACGAGGGTTGCGGGACCGCGAGGGAAGACGAAGAGTGAGACATAGAGAAACGGAGGGCCGGGGTGTGTTGAGGGGCGGGAGGAGGCGGATCTGGAAAAGGACGACACGGTCAGGGGGATGCGGGTGCGGATGCTGTGCGAGGGAGAAGGACGAACGCGGGGGACCGTTCTTGGGCAGCGAATCTCTGAGGCAAAAGGTACTGGGCAGACGGGCTGGTGGGAAGGAGTTGGGAAATAAAAAGATCGAAAGAGGGAGGAGGACCGAAGGGAAAGAGAGGAGTACAAGAGGGACAGAGTAAGGGGGAAAGAGACGAAGCGTCACGTTCGTGGATAGAGGATGATGAGCAAGACAAAGAGGAGAGGAGCGACGAAGAAGGAGGGGAAAGGGTGAATCTGGAGGTAGCGGCAGAACGCGTCTTTATTATACGAACGGACCAAGGAACCCAGCGACCAGGCCTGCCTCTGATGATGTTGTACTCACGACTCGCACGTTCTCTCGTACTCGTTTAGCTTTCTCGCGTATACGACCGTGCCCGTCCACGGCTGGAGGACCTCCAACCCGTAGGGGGAGGAAATCGGCGCGATCGTTAAACGGTCAATTATCACTGGCCCTCTCTTTCTCCCTTCTACGTCCTCCTACCTCTTTCGTTCTTACCCCTCGGCCTCCTCCCCTTCTCAGCCGTTTACTGTTTCTTGGCTTTGCTCCCCCAACCCCTTTCTCTCTGTTGCTCCTCCTCGCTAGCTCGCCTTCCGTTCCCGTCCTCTCCCCCCTCTTTCTCCATCGCCCTCACTATTTCGTACTTTCATTGCGTTCTTTATGGGTATTCCTCGAGGTTTATATCTATCTTCCCGGTGTTCCTGTTGTTCTCGTTTTGTTTTAGGTTTGTTGTTTCTACCCTCGATTCGGCCATTCCCTCGGGTTTATTTTTGGTAGACGTTCGATATTTTATTGTTCCTTTCACCCTCCGGGGCCTGCGGATTATCCGGCGCATGAGTGTTCCGTGGATGAGTATTGGTCGAGCAGGAGTTATTGGCACCGATGTGAGAAATAGTTTTCGGTGGATTAGAATTTCAGTGTCGCGGTGTTGTCGTTCGCGTCGATGTAACTATGTTAGAGGAACTATGAATTATTATGACTAATCAGCAAAAACTCTAGAGGTTTAAATAAGAATTTAGTTTTGGAAATTGGAATATAAAAGAAATAGGTGAAACAGTAAAGTACTTTAATTCACATGTTAGCATTCACGGATAAACTACGTATTTCTCAATAAGAAACTAACATGCAGAATTTAGAAAAAAATTAAGATCCTTTCAAGATACCAACAGACAATTATTAAATCTAATTCTAATGAGTAAGTATAAATAAAAAGACAGATGAAATTATCTTTCCTGAAGTCTAACCTGTATAGAACAAGCCGTTTAAATCACTTCCTCCTACTGAAAACGACAAAACGATATACCGAATGAAAATAATCCAACATATCACAGTGAACGAATTCAGCCAACTGATCGTGCAACACAAGGGGCACCGGTGGAAGAGCCTTATCACGGTATCTTGAAATATTATCTTGACCATTTCTGGTACGCGAATACGTCGGGAACGCAACGTAGGGAGCGAGTCCTCCATATTTCTGCCAACGGGCAGACCGAAGCCACCTCCGCCTTTCTCTCTTCCATCCGGTGAATTTTTCTGCCGGGTGGAGTCGAATGCTCGCGTTTCGATATCGAAATCGGCGTGGCTCTCTCGGGTGAACGGTGGGCCGCGACAGCGCGGTAGGTACCCCGGCAGCCGGGTCGGGAGAAGGTACGACGTGGTAAAATGAAGAAGTTGTGTGGTGGCCGGCGCGAACTCGGCGGATCTGGATCCGGCGAGCTATTAGTCGGCCGATGGTCAGACCAATAAAAGCTCGGTGCTGCCGTCCGGCGACCATAAAGTCGTAGGATTCCTTGTTATGTGTCCGCGTGAAACTCGCCAGAACACAGCCGCGTAGAGAGAGGAAGAGAGAAAGAGAAAGAGGGAAACAGAGACAGAGAGAAAGAGAAGGAAGGAGACGGTGGATCCGTGCGCTGCCTGGGGAAAACGACAGAGATGAAACGTGACCGTAGCGAGAATAGGAGAGAGACAGAAATGGAGAGAGGAGAGGAAGAGGGGGAATCAGGTGGACGAAGTCGCGGGAGACGCGGTAAGGAAAGGGTACACGAGGATGCGATAAAGATAGAGATTGACAGGGATGGAATCGGAGGGAGATAGAGGAAAGGTAGCTTCCAGGTTTACCTCGGGGAGCACGGAAAAGAAAAAAAGATTTTATATACTGATAAAGAGAGAGACGAGCCGTTGGTAGGGAGGGAGAGAGGGCGTCCGAGAGAAATCCACGGGGCCAAAAGGCAGAAAAAGGCGTTAAGAAGGCGCGGCTCTTATAAAATCGTAGCCAGCTCCTTTATTGGCATCGGGGCGGGAAATTATGTGTACGTTCCGCTGTGGAACCTGTTTCGGGCCGTTTCTCGCGTATAATTGGAACGTTTCGGGCCAGCGTTCGGGACACAACGTTGCGCTTGCTGCTGCGGATCATTCGTTTCCACCGAATAGGCTCGACCTCCTTTAAAAAAATCCTCAGCCTCTGCTCGTCCTGCGAGTGGCCGCGGCCCCGTCGCGCGTTTGTCGCGTGAGAGATGAACACCGTTGGCGAGATTCGACGCCGAGATATCGGTGATTAATTCGAACACCCCGGAAAGGAGTTTCGACTGATAATGCTGGGTTCCGAAGCTTTTGCTGTTGAGGATGGTCGCTTCATTAAGAGCCTTGATGGATTATGACATATCGCTTTACAATTTCTCGCGATTGTATTCGCAAGGAATTATTTTGTTATTGATAACTTGCCAGAAAAGAAATTTCATTGTTCATGTGGATGTATAGAAGTAATACTATAATTCGGACACAAAACAATTAACTATATTTAGGTTACCTAAATTGTCTTAGTTTTCGTGAACTCAAAAATCCTTTAAATTTAATATAATACAATTTAAAATTCAAAGAATCTATTCTATTTAATTCACCTATCCTACAATCTAAAATATAATTGATCATAAAATAATTCGATCTCTAAACGTAACTATCGGTAACGATCCATCGTTCCCAATCGATGAAAGCTAAGAAAACCGTGTACCCAACGCAGCTACTCGTCGAATGGCAAAAGCGTCAAGAACAAGCTCCGATACTCTCGATCGACCGAAACCGTGCTCATCGGCTAGCAATTACGAGACTCGCGGGAGAACACTTAACGAGGACCACTAAAATGGTAACGATGATGGACTATAGCGGCGCATGAGTCACAATACGTCCTCCCGGCAGACGTGCAAGAAGTCCAGGCGCGAGTGTAGCCGGCACACGGCGCACAGAAGGGGGAATCCACGTCGAACGGAACGCCAAATAATTATGATCGCGCGTTGACAGGCCGCAGTGGGTTCGAGTTCCCATCCGCCTACTCCGTTGCATAAAACATTATGGCCGCCATCACTTAAGCCGGAGGAGAGAGCCCGGCGAGAGTGCGCGCCGTGGCGCACCGCTCTACGGGGTGTCCCGAAAACTGGCGTCCATCATCTTTTCGTAGCCCCGGTCACCCGTCATTTGCTTCTTACGCGGACGCCCGGAGATTAATGAGAAGCGACTGGCCCTTTAATTTTGCTTTCATTAATTCGGTAGGCTGCCGATTACATCGAGGTTTCGTTAGGCGGAGCAAGGAGCGACAGCCGGTAATGAAATGTCCGCCGATAGAGACGCCCTCCGCTCCGCTCCGAGCGTGCCCCCTCTTCCTTCTTGCGCCTTGTTCGCCGCTCTTTCGTTAACCGTGAAGACTCGCACCGCCCGCGATTATCATTCATTTGTATTCCGGGGAATCGTGGGTTCGCAGTAAATGCTTAATTTATCGTCCACGGGACGCGTGTTGCCTTTTGCGGCTCGCCCCTCGGAGGACCGTCTTTACGCGACCATCGAAAAAGAAGAACGATCGAACGGAACGGTCGACGCCGCGAATAACACGGGGATTTTTCTTTAATGGCACGTTCGATGAAGACACGATGTTGCTTCTTGTAACATCGACCGAAACCGGCCGCCTGTTCTGCGGAAATTTAAACGGGACGGAACTGATTATTACGTATAAAGAGGCGATATTCGATAATGTTACAGTTCGGGTTTAATAACGGCCGGGGAGCACGAGTGTCCGCTGGACGAGTTTCTGGTGCTTCGGATAACCCGGGCGCGGTGTTGCGGGGGCACGGCAAAAAAATGTGCGTGCAGATGCGAGCAGAATGCGGTGCCGCGCGGATATAGTCGTGGACGAGATTTAAATCGCGCGAGCGAGACCCCGGGGATCATTAATCGTTGTCACTAGGCTAATTTTCGGCGGGTTCTCGCCGGTACGTCTGCACATTTTTGCCCTCGTAAATATACGCCGCGTCGTTGCGCGTTCAACAGCCGCGTCACGTGGACCGAGCGGTGCACGTTTGCGTTTCAAACGTAACCCTGCGGAATTTGGGGGATATAGGGAATGAAGGATGAGAATGAACTTGGACCGAATCAGAGATGAAGCTATGTGATTTGCAAATACGACGATATTTAGTTCAACGTTCCAGGAATTCAAAAGGATAAAAGGGTTACCCGTACGAATCTAAGAAATTCGGAATTTTAGACTTTTAAAGGATCAGAAATCAACTAGAATTGAAAGGCTATCTAAAGCTCCAATGGTTTGAGATATAAGAATCCAAAGATCCATGAGCATATTCAAAGCAACAAAGCTCAGAAACGTTACCAAAATACATCTCGAGAAATTATCTCTAAGGTTAATCTCAGTTTCATTAAAGAAATAGTTATATTTCTAGGAAATAATAATAGTTTACGCAAAATAATACACACACGCTTTATCAAGGAGTTTGATTATAGTTACTCGTCGTCACGCTTGCACAACAACTCAACTTCAATATTTTAATACGCGACTCGTGAAAGTACACAATGCTCCGAAATTCAAGCGCACCCCCCATTTATACAATCGCATACTTCCATCTCGCTTGCACACCCTCCGGAACATTCTTCCGACGCCATGCATTAACTTCATGTTCATTTGGAATATTCTAGATTCGTTAAAACGAATATCATTAGCGACGAGAAATCAATAATTTAAAAAATCAATGTATTCTATAATATTCGAAACACCATGAACATTCACGGGCACATGCATAATCGTCGTTCATGTGTTTCCACGTATGCTCATCATCCATTCGTACATTCATTCCCACATATTTCATTGAGTCACTAATATTATCTACTACCAAATGACCTATCCTTGATACCGAAAATTGGTAAATAATGGGCTCGCTAATCTTTCCAGGATTGATCTCCAAATCTAACTTCGATCCGCGACGATATCTTACGAGATACGGGAGCACGTCGTTTATCGAATCGCAGAGGTAAAACCGCATCGTGTTCGGGCAGGCAGGTGCAGATAGAAACGTAGTCGAATGCAAATATATACGAGAGAGCATGCGGTCCCGGCTGCATTTTCTTCGAGCGTTTCTTTTCCTGGAACAACCTGCTGCACGGAATTCCTCCCGCGATAAGTCAAGCAGCCCCGGGGACGGACGCGGCTTCAATTAACGCGGGCCATTAAGGTCGATTTACATCAGCGGCGAGCGCGCGAAAAGAATGTCTCGCCATTCCGTTTAATGGACCTGTTTGCACCTACCCTTCGTACGGTCCTGCGGCACTAACGAGCCTCCGTTCCATCGCCAGTGCGTCCCTAATGTCGCGCCTATATCCGGAGCGCATCGATTACAAGTCGGATTATATTTTCTCTTTTTTTTTCGTTTATTATCCACGCTCGCTAGGCACGCCTTATGGATCGTTCAATTAAACAGGCAATCATCGATACCTTTCCATCCGGACCTCGTTGCGGCGGGACTGATTATGAATTGCTAGTTCTGTACAGTAACACTTGACAATGTTGGATCATTTCGAACTGGTAGGACTACTGTCAAAAGTGAATCTGTTATAGAGAGCAGTATATTGTTGTCTGTAAAGAGGATTGCAGTAACTGAGAAAATAGAGAAATTATGGGATTGTACAGAGAATAGGTTATTAGGAAATGAGGTTACTTCTAAGGACCAAGAATTTTTAATTACTTAATTCTCAGGAAAGCGATGTAAGACGAAGTATAGTAAACACAATGTCAATTTTTACGGACCTTAATTATTAATGAAGTATTTCTTTTTCGTATCATATATTAATTATTCGCAAAACAATGACTATAAGATTGTATCTAGAAAGTTTCACTAGCAAAAATAGGGTTCAGATATAAATACGCTCGCAAATGATCCTAGCATATCAAAGATGGAGTTCCACCACTTTTCAAAGGAAGATGAGGAGTGCGATCGTTCAGTCAGTGTCAACGATATTAAAGCGAAGGGCCGCTAATCGCGAAAATCTCGGCGATCCCGTCGACGGGATTGCGCTCGATCGTATGTTTTCCGTCCGGCCGGAGACCGAGCGCGAAAATACGTCGGCCGAGCCCTCCAATTAGAATAATGACGATTAGAAGGGGAGAAGAGAGATGTCTTCGGCGCATCCTCGGATGCCTTGGTTGCCCGTCGCCGACGAGACGCCGCGGAATTACGTCGGGCTATTTAAATTTATTAATTGAGCGATATCAATGAACTCGTGCACCAACAGTGGCCGCATTGAATTCGCCTGGAGCTAAGCCGCGTTCGCGATAACTCCCGCCGGTTTCGCGTTTCTTGCGTAACGTCCCGGCCATTTCTCGCGACGTCCTTTTTCTCGCGGTCATGGATTCCATCTTCTGTCATCGTCGTCGTTTCTTGTTCCTTTAGACTCTCACGGATCGAGATTTAAGCACGGGTTATTATTAAGATTAACGCGTGGAAGTGGGTGCCTGAGAGATTCAGGAAAGCCTCACTGAAAGCTGGCGCTTGTCTGCGAAGAGATCTTGTCCTGAGTTCTGAGATTGGCTAAATTTCATTTCTAACATCATTTTCTTTGCTAATGATTCGACTCAGTCTCCTGATCTCTCTGTCGATATTGAATTTTCTATGAAACTCTAAAGGCTCATTCACGGTGAAACTTGCGGCGATGTATAAGCGATGGATTTGAGCCTTCTTCAGTTTTTGTTTGAGTGCAACATCTATTATGCCTGCACCGCGGAAAGTTTCAACGCATATGGGACCTTTAAGAGGAACATATAGACAATAGTAATAGAAAACAGAAATGAGAGAGGAAATTCTGTAGATAGTTCCGAGTTTATTTAATTGAATTGAATTTTATTCGTATGTACATCGCGAGTCGATCATAGACTTTGTTTAAAATGTTGCTCATGAAGAACCGAGGCGCAGGGACATCGAAACCGAAGGCTTGTTAAAAATTCAACATATGATCCGTCCGGAGCACGCCAGCATCGCCAAGTATTCTTTGCGAAATGTTTTTCAAGGTCCAAGCGGGAATGGAACTTGAACGCCCGGTTGCTTTCGTTTTGATCCGTGTGGCAGAATGCATGGGTGCCAGTTGTCGAGGCGACTTGATTATTGGTGGACCAATCATTTTAATGGCTAATGTCGAGAGCGACCGATAACCCCGCACGATAAAAGAAACGTTTCTTCAGCTGCCTCGATCGGTTACTGCGACTCGATGACAGTCACGCTGCAATATTGACTCTCACGATTACAAGAACCGTCACTTTTTCCTCGCATAAAGCTGTCAACTCATGGTTAATGAATACATAATTGTATTTGCTAAGAAAGTGCACGCTGACAGTGAGGAACGATAATTTGTGTTCGTTCGATACTATGGAAAATGTGAAAATATCACCGAGAAACTAAATATTAGTACACGTTTCACAAATATTTCGCAACACGCGGATGTAGTTTCTAAAGTCGGTTACGCATGTACAAATAATAATAAAATTATGATCAATAATTATAATATTTTCACTATATACATCAGAAACAATATATCAATCTATAACTCAATACACCTTCGTCCCATTTTCTCCAAATTCCATTTAAATCACTTTAAAAAGAGAAAATCATGTATGCTCGAATTGTTTCATTTCGAATACACGAATGAAACATGGAGTACGAAGGAAATCCGCTGTTAGGTAAGTAAAATAACCGCATGCAGCGAAAAGGCGGAACGGGAATCTTTTTGACGCTGTGGCTCATTGAAACCGAAGACAACGTAAACCCTTTCTTCGAGCGGAATGTCACAACGACAAAGGAGGCTAAGAGCGGTCGCGGCGCAGCACTTTGACAAATGGACAGTCGGTAGCGCGAAGACGCCGCTCGTAGGAAACGGAGGGGAAAAAAATAAATCGGAAGCCATGGCTCAAAAAACTTGAGAGTGTTTTCGGCCGTGAAACGCCGACGAGCGTGCTGCGTAATCCTGATTAATGCCCTTGGAAACTCGCGCTAATGCCGATGTGGCCCGCACCGCGTTCCTTTAGCCCTATCCACCCTCCCCTTTCTTCATCCCCCGTCAGCTTTTCGTCTCTTCTTTGTCTCTTTAAGCCTCCGTCGAGAGAATGAGCCTTTAACTGAGAAGTTCGTCGCCATTCGGCGAATTATAAGGTGCGAGTATGGTCGAGGCGAATCTTTAAGTCTGGCTCGTTTACGTTTCAAATATTTCTGACCTCTATAACACTTCGGAAAACATTCTTTCTCGGTAGATGTCGTTAATTAATAATTGAGGAAGATGAACCGATCATTTTCTATAAAATATCTCTTGTAACTCTCTTTCCTGCCTTTCTTCGTAAGATTCGTAGTAAAACTGTTTGATCATTCTGGAGTATTCAAAAATTGTATGCAAAGTCTTTCTCATCACACTTACATTTTATAATGTATTCACTTCGAATATGATTATCTACAATCACAATTCCAAACTTATTAATAACATAGTAAAAATATATAGTAAACTAATAGAAACCATTTCGATAATGACAAAACTGAATTTTTCAACAGATGAATCTAGCAATTAATAAAACTATACATACCGCAAAATAATCTTTCAACTATCATTTACTACCCAATATTATCGACAAATTCTTCCTTCAACGTTTAGCATCCATATACAAATATTCCCAACGATTACGCATCACTGGATCAGAACCTCTCAAAAACCACCCTCATCGTTTCAGCAGTGGCCAAATTAAACCTGAGAACAATACCATCTTCCACTCGCGCAAGCCGCTAATTTCCCACGCCAATCATTACATTCGCCCCCGTATCACGGTCACCGTCGACTTTCATCGATCACGTAACAGAATTCAATCCGCAACCCCCCGTTCGGTCGGCCTGCCAAAAATAAATCAACGAGAAATCGCGTAACAGGGCCTGAAAGGGCCCGCTGTGAGAGCAGCTTAAGGATCGTGACCGGCGATTGAGTTGTATCCAGCGTTTGTTAAGACTGCTAGAGAGAAGGGGTGCGAGAGAGACAGCCGGATGGGCCGTCAGACCGGCCAGAGGGAGAGGGAACGCCGAGACGCACGAGACGATGCATCATCTCCGGTCCGCGATGAATCGGACGAGGACGAGGATGCGGGCCCTTCGTTGGAGAGGAACCGACGCATAAATTCACATGCGCGGGCCCCCGTGCACGAGAGAGACCGGCACAGGGAAAGGAGGGACCGAGGCAGCCCTCACGTGTGCGAGCATGCGAGACAAAGAAGCGCTCGTGCAGTAAACTCGCACGATCTTCGTGGCGCAAACCGCCTTCGGCTGCGCGTACTTTCGAGCTTCGAGCAAGTTGCACCCACACGGATTCTCCGATTCGGAAACGAAAAGGGAAGGGACGTGCTTTCCGTTTTAGGATGCGACTGCTGGCAGTCTCCTAAGATCGAACCCTGTGAGGGCGATAACAATTTGTTGGAGTAATTAGAGATGTCCTCTCGAGTGAACACATTTGTCTGGAGTTTGTTTGGGCTTTCGCGAATTTTGGAATCTTTGGAGTATTTGTTTTATTGATTAGGGTTTTTTTCAAGGAAGAGTGAAATTGAAGGTATACATTTTGAATGCGGAACTTTTTCGTAGTGTATGTAGTAAAATGAAAATGGGTTTGTTATTTAGTTAGTACTTTTTGTGTTTTTAATGGTTGCGTTACTGACGTGAGTTTAGAATGTTCGTGTTTGAAAAATATTTTAATGTAGTATTGGAGGCTCGGTGAAGTATTAATTGGATTTAATAGTGCTTCGTGGTACGAACTTTAAATTCTGATTCTAATGATATGGAATTAACGCTAATAAGGATTCTAATTTTCCATAGGAGCTTGAAGTATTACTTCAATTTCGCGGGAATTGTGTTACGCTGCGCGCGGATAGTGAAATTCCCACGAAATAAGGGCTTAATGGCTGCCTCGATACAGTTCATGCTGAGGAAGATGAGAGTTGAAAGTATTTAAATCCAGGTGATTTCCTGTTCCCAATGATTACAGTCATATTCCCCGAGAACCAGGCTGAGTCGGTTGCGCCGTTCCTCTTTATGCTGCGGGCGACTCACGCCGGACTAACACGCGGACAGAGATGTACGTGGGTGAACGTGTGAGTAAAGATTACGACAGACGATTAAGGACACTCGCGAACTTTCTCAGTTTCCTCGTCAAGGAAGCGACAAAAGCAATTTGCCGGAATCATAAGTTTCGAAAGAAAGCCTCGTAATCCATTCAAATGAAAGATCCCTCGCGGAACATTCGTAAGTGAATAACAACATTTCGCACGAACGGAAAAAAGCGGTTTATTATTTACAGTTATAAGGCATTCAGTGGTCGAATAAAATAGTAATCGCTTTCCATGAAATTATTGTGGGTGGAAATAAAATTGATTCATTTTATGGGTCATGATTCAATCCGAAATCTCGTAACGCGATAAATCGAATGATGTATGCATGTAATAATCTTTCGAGAAAATTTATTTAAAATATTACTCATTGTACCGCGAACTTTTATGTAAATTCACATATCTATAGTTAACAGTGTCGCAACTGAGGCACAATAGAATTTTATTCCCTGTATCAGGAAATTCTATGAAAATGTTTACGTTACTGCTTTCTTTCGGAGATTTTTGTAAATTGTAAAGACATAAAAGTCCCCAACCCACTAATTATAAGCCAAGGAGATTCTTTGACAGATATACAACTTATTAATTCCGTGTGTACTGACGCTCCTTTAACAGAACGCTCAATGCCATTTTTTACGATTTCTCCACAAATGGTATACCGATAATCTGCACTGTTGTTCGATAAATTAAAGCAGCCTTCGTTTTTGTTGAATACAGAACGTTTGCTGCGTACGCGATGCGTTTCTACGTCAGATAAAAAATATCACCTGAAAGTTATGACTTCCGAGCAGTGTCGTCAACTAATATCCGAAAAACAGAATTCTTCAATAAGGAACTTTCTCAAACATCGCTTCAAATTCAAAAATTAAACATCAAAAATTCAATAAATAAGAAATTAAACAGTTCAAGATATCCAACGGATCACACTAACACTCCAATCATTCTTTCAAAACCACTATCCTCAGAAGTACTAACGCTTTATAATTTACAATGCAAACGCTAATATAATTTCTAACACCAGCAACATATCACTCCGATTCTTTACAGAATCGAACAATTCCCAAATATTTGATACATACGAAGAGCTTATAACACGATCGACCAGTATATGAACAATAACAATTTATATAATACTAATTCACTGAAAAAACATTAGCTCGGTAGACAAGGTAATTGAAGATCCCAAAAAAACACGTTCCTCCCGTTTTCTCAATTGAAAAGCTCCCAATATTTATCCTGAACCGTTACGAACAATCCAACGTCGATAAGCTTGTCTCCGCCACTCGTGTAATCTGAAGAGAAAATAGGCAATCATCGGGGTCATTACGTTTCCCGGCGATCGGCAAGTTGGTGGCGCTTCGCTTCCCTCGACGACGCGCATCCCCCCATACCGGTTTCCGGGCGGATTTTGCGTTCCGAGAGCGAGCGAAGTGTTCCAGGCCTTGCGTTGCACCCTGTCCGCCTCGTCTTTTCCCGTGGCGGGCAGGGAACACCGACGATAAACGACGATCGTTTCAGTACACGGCCTGGCCTGAGTAAACCTAGGCACAACCCTCTTGGCCGGATAAGATCGCGGCGCGCGGCCTCGAGTAGACGGCGGAGTTAAAGGATAATTTAGTAATTACGGCCAGATGCTTGCCCCACGGCTAACCTCTCCACCACTCCCACGAATATAATCGCGCGTACACGTACTGCGTGTCCAACACACGCGCGAAATCGACATGGGCATCGAGACCTTGTCCTCGTATTGGCTGCCTCGTATTCGCTGCTCCTTTCTTCATCGCGTCTGCGAAATTTTAGAGGATAGACTTTTGGAAGCTCGGTCCCACTGGAGGTTTCGCTGTTGGAATCGTTGTAGATTTACTTCAGTGTGGGTTTTGGTAATGGTTTTTAAGCGTCATAGGTGCATCGTATATTCATGTTTTGTTAAAATATTGTTCTATGATTTCTGTCATAATCTCTTTCCCTAGGATGTGTTACTTGATCAAAGAAATAGAGAGGTTGTGTTTAATTTGAATCTAAAATAATTGAGTGGCATTTAGTTTTAGTAATTTGAGAATGGTAAGGGATTAAGGGAATTGTTAATGTTTTATAAATGATGACGCTGTGAGTTGGTATTCTGGGACTGTGGTGATTTTTGAGATCGTGCAGTGGTAAGAAAATAAGAGAAATAGATGATTTTATATTATATGATTTAATGATGATTTGGTTTTGTTTTATAATTCAAGATGGATTGACATGTTTTGAAGTAAGAATGTTTACTCGAGTTAGGGACTGTATTTTATCGGATTCGTGATTCATCAGAAGTATCATTCCACCGTTCATTCCTCATCAGTCAGTGACTTTTATCTGGACTTCGCCATCAACTTCGTAATTACTTCACACGATAAACTTCATTAGAATGAAACAATGGTCTTATTCTCCTCGCGCGTTAAAAAGGAAGAATCACCCTAATGACATCAATACAAAAGTTATTATACACTCGGCTAATTAACTCTAAGCTTTCACTGACACACACAAAATATTCTTTCCTCAAAAAAGCCCGTACACCTTCAACTTCCCGGTTCCCAAATTTAATCTAAAATTCTCCGTTTTCTCTCGTTCACTTTAATTCCAACATTTCGTTTCGTTTCGTTTCCAACAGCTCGTTTTCCTTTATTTCATAGCTACTTGTTCAACCGTCTACGATACGAATAGGTATACCCAAAGTGTTAATACGTTTAGCGTCAAAATGACCGATCAGAAAGATGTTACAACTCGCACACGAAACCCCGCGCGTTTTCCTTGTTTTTCATCGTACCGAGGTCTCCGGGAGTGAAACAAACCCCGGATGAATAGGTCAAGGGAAGAAAAAGGGGCTGAACGAAATCCGTGTCCGATCCGGTTGCCGTTTCCACGTATCTGAGTTCGCGGCCCCGCGGATCGGCGCCAGAATAAAGAGGACTCCGGGCGGCCAGGGCTGCAAGGGGAGAGAAGATGGAAGCGGCCACGAAGATGAAGTTTGCAAGGGAGTAGCACGACCGAGTCGCTAGTACCATGCATCATCGATCCGGACAGCTCTCTCGCTGCCCTCTCCTCGGACCTCTTCTTCGCCCGGTGTGTTTCTGCTCCGTTTCGTTCCTCCTCGCGAATCCTCCGGTTGGCCTCTTGCCTCCGAAGAGATCGTCCTACCGTTGGATGCCTACCTACCAACTCCGGCCTAACCCACCGCCGAACCCTCCCCACGGGATGGCAAAAAAGGCCCCGGATTCTTGGCCCTGCGAGGGGTCGAGATCGATCGATCGATTGCGGGGGAATCACGGAGATAGGTGGTCACGATCCAGCCCGCTATCGGCGAAGAAAATTTCAGGCTGCTTTCGTAAACATTGTTCCAGGGTAATGAGCAATCCACGGGATTTCCTTCGTGAGGTAACAATCTGGCTTGAATGCAACGTGACTGTTTCGATACGCTCCGCGAAAATGGCGCGGGATATTGGAGAATAATGAGGTGTGTCTTCGATGTTATCGAGATAATGGGGAGGTTTTCGATGCTCCTAAATCTTTGGGGAATTAACTGTCAACGGTAGTAATGTGGTTACTTACTTCAATACTTGAGACAGTTGGATTATCGGAGAGATTATTGGAAATGTAATTCGTAGAAAATTATTTGTAATCGGAAGAGGTTTCAGTGACCAGGGAACTACTGTATTTATATAGATCGGGATTAAATGATATAGTTCGGTTTATAATTCTTTTGAAAACGAAAGATTTTATTCAGATCTGCGTATGAATTACTGTGTTTTGTTGTTTGCTAACTGTCTGCTACCCACGCGCATAAATCTTAACATACCTTTTTCATGTACGGATTAATCGAATTACTTCTGTTTTCCTTGTTTTTGGATTGCTTTTAGACTTCACTCTATTTTATCAGTAATCCCGCCTACCACGAAGAACGATGAAGACATACCGATCGCGAGTGCCTGCTGGGAGGACGCATTAGACGCTGGAATACATCTACGGCTTACAAGCACCTCGCAGGCTGCATCCTCCCGACAAAATGCATGCAAATGCATTTGCATCCCGGAGCGATGTTCCGCGATTACCGTCGTTATCGCGTGGAAACGATGTCGAACTCTTCCCGATCGTCTTAACGAACATTGTTACGCTCGTCATGGAACGAACGGTGGACGCCGATGTCGCAAAAAGGAATTCAAGGAGCTCTGATTCCCGAAGATCGATAATAGTAATTATCTTACTCGTTGCCGGCGCTCGATGTTGACGTGTATCAGCGGTAACATGATTAAGATATGAAAATGATCGGAGCAATGTTTAAACGCCAGATAAGTTTTTGTTGCGTTTAGTAGGACCGTGAGTACAAGTTTTTTGTTCGGCAACCGCTAGGCACGATGAAAAACGTGTAAGTAGGATTAAAGTGGAAGGGAACGTGAAAATCGCCTCGGGCCACGTTAGATCTTTATCTATTTATCTGTATCTATGTTCTCTAACACGGCTTGTGATATAGAAAGTTTGGCGTGAACATGAGAAATTCTATGAAACTACTTAATATTAATTATATATATTAATTATATATATATATTATATATATTAATTATATATATATTATATATATTAATTATATATATATTATATATATTAATTATATATATATTATATATATTAATTATATATATATTATATATATTAATTATATATATATTTATTAAAAAGTGAATCAAATTGTTATTTAAATTTGCTTACAAATTTCTACACAAAAATATGACCACACGAAACTACGAAAGAATTTAATCTTCTAAGAAATTGAATCCTTGTTAGAAATAAAACTTGATTCTACTCTATTCACCGAAAGAAAATACGACAAGAGAAAGACCAGTGAAGTTCGAAGTTGTTCAAACATCATCGAAATAGCGCGGTCGAAGGGTGCCATTTTCGAGTAACGATCGAGGTTGGATGATTTATCGTGAACGAATCGAAACTACCCGTTGGAAGCAAAGGGGGATAAAGGTTCGATACCTGACGCGGATACGATCTCGGGATTGGTCGATAATACGATCACGTTTCGCGACTTGCCGATCGAGGAGAACCATTCGAGGGAGCCAATTGGTCGGTGCCTTATATGATTGCATAAGGAAATCGAGCGGCGCTTCTGCACGCGGTTATTCGAATCCGACCGCGAGTTCGCGTCCGACGGTCGTAAATTTTGAATCGACGACGCCGCTGGAACACAACGACGACGACGAACACGACGACGGCGACGATGACGACGACGAAGACGATGCAACCGCTGTCGTTTCCCCATTGTAAATTAACCAATGACGCCGCGGGTACCGAAAGAGTTTATGGATCGTAAAAGTGGCAAGATGTAAACTTTCTTGCGGAAAAAAGGATACCGCCCGGACGATGGTAATTTCTTCGCGATCATAAAAGACAGAGGCCGATCTATGGGAAGATAGGATTCCCTTTCTGGCGAACGGGAGGCGTGAAATGGCCACCGATGCGACGTCGATCGACATTTCCGGCTTTCGAGGTTTTCGACAGCCTTCGGTCTTCATTGAGAACACGTGTTCTTTGTTGGAACTCGAGCTACTGGAGCTGACAATCGTATGATGATATTATCTAACTGTGAATTTTTTTCATGGGGTAACTAGATGAACGGAAATCAAATGGAATTGACTATTATTTCTGCGTTTCTGTTAGGAACTATTGAAAACGTTTGATATTCAACACTTCGACAAGTTAACGGTATATATATATATATGAATATTACAAATGTATTAAATAACGAATAAAAAATTACTTGAATGAATTCGTGTTCTATTGATGTATTATCTGTTTCGTTATTTATTAGTACGAATAAGGTTTAATAATGGAGAATTTTCAATAAAATCACCTCCGTCTTATAAAATCCACAGAATATACATAATCATTAGAAATATTATATTTCTACCGAAAACATTCGGTTACAGTTTAAAATCCATACAATAAACTTTATCGGATAAAGGTTCATTTCACGGTTATACGAGTGTAGTACAACATGAAATGAAGACGATCATTGTGCCGGAAGATGTTACTTCACTTCGAATCCACAATTCGGATCACTTATGTTCCGGTGAACCATAAACACTTGTACACTTTCATATTTTTGAAATATTCCTAATGGGAAATTTATACGTCAGGAGGATCGCTTATATTGCCGGGGGGACATTCTCGCTGATTAAGTAAAGTTTCCGTTCACGGGATTCGGCTGTTTCCGCGGCGAATTCCCCGAGTCCCTTCAAAGAAACGGTCGTAAATGTTTATCGGCAATTAGTATCCGTCGCTGAATGCCCGAGGCCCGATACCGCAAATTATTCTTCTTTCCACGAAGATCGTAATTGCGTTTCGTGTACCAAAATTTGAAGAGGCCGATAAGAAGATCGGTTGTTCAGAGGAACGCTCTGTTCCTCATCAAGCCGGACAGGCCGGAGAGCCGGAATTAAGCGAGATTCAAGCAGAAATATTTTTCACCGTGCCAATTATCCGAATGCGCATCGTTTCATAAGCAGTCCGATACAAGACCGAGATATTCCCTCCGCTTATCGCCGCGACGCGCCAATTCACCGATTTGTCACGGTGTAGACAAGAAAGCCGGGACTCTTTCATTAAGCTTCTCGATTCAACAAGTCTCCCCCGCCATCGCGTAATAAAATTACCCTTCGTCGCGCGTTAAAGGTTAATCCCACTTTGCGAAAGAAATAATTTTATCTTTCGAAAATTTCACCGTCCCCTTTCCCCCCAAGGTGCCGTTTTATCGGATCACGCTTTTTACGGTTCGATTCATTGCCAAGTTTACTCGCACTTACACATTATCCTTGCGATCGTTTACACAAATTCATGTTATACCTTGGCAAACTATATTATTCGAACATAGAAAGATCAGCAATATTATATTCATACTTTGCGGACGAAGATGCTTCGAAATATATAAAACCTTCAGCAGATGAAGCGAAATTGTATATCGATTGCTTAAACAATAGAAGTGGAAATTCCGTACCAATCTCTTACTGTTTGAGTAATTAAATCACTTGTTTACAATTTAGTATTCCAAATACGAAGATTTGATCTCTCCGAATGTCGATATTCCTCCGCAAAGGGTTAAAACATTACACCGTTCAGTTACGTTTTCTTCGCAAGTTTTCCATGGTTCGGGTTACATTTATAAGGTTCGGCGACCGTTCGCGAGCCAATCGAGCAACGGATTCTAAATTTAAATGCCTGTAAACATTCGCTGCGAAATAAATATCCTCGAATCGTCTCGAATCGCGCGGACAAAATTCCAGGTTCTCTGGTCCCGTATCTGCGTCTCGCCTTAAATCCCAGGAATCGGCGAAGAATGGCGGCCGGAACGGGAATGGCCCGTAACGTTAGCTCCATTTCAGCGAGTTAAATATGGCGACAGGGCAGATAGGGCGATTCCAGCTCCAGGAAGGGAACCACGGAGCAGGTTGTCGCCTAAAACGCGACATCGAACGGTACTCCGAAACTCGAACGATCCCGGGCCGGCCGATGATTCCCATGGGATGGGCAGGCTGCGTGGGCCGAGGCAACAAAGTGATCTCGCCCGCACCCACACGCGCACGCACACCGGAGCGCGTGGCCGCTTAATGTGGGTGCACGGCGCAAGATGAACGCGTGCAAGCAGGTACGCAATAATTCCACGGTGCACGTGGTAACCGAGCGTTGGCGTGATTCATGCCAACGTCTCTGTTTTCGATACGCCACGGGCCATCGACTCGCCGGCCCGTGTTTGGGGTTGAAGAGGAAACAGCTCGGGGCGCCGCCATTATTGTTCCCTTTCACTTGCGCGTACTATCTCTTGCCGCTGTACGCGTTACGCCGCGTCCCAATTGAAATTGAATTATAGATACGATTCGTCTTTGTGACGTCTCACTTTCGGCTTGAAATCTGTGAAATCGGGAACATTGATGCCGAATGTTTGTCTTGTATCTCGATGATGGGATATCTGGTATGTTAACCCTCTATAGGTCCGTGTTACTTTGACATCACATATCAGTGTATTCGAATCCTGTCGAATTATTTGATTTTGCATAACAAAGTGACGAGTGAAATTAGGTAATTAGTTAACTTGAAGTTTTATACGCTCAGGCGTAAGTTTGTCATTGTAATTTCAAAATTACATTCGTTGTAATCGTTCAAACTATTGCATACATTGTTAATTTGTATTTACAGGTCGAGATTTGTTAACTTTATACTACATACATCTTTTTATAGTCACGAAATAGAATTCGGCCTGTAGAGTGTTAACGTAAATCGATTGAAAAGTAATGTAATTAAACATCGGTTTGTATGAAAAATCACATATGTATTTACTCAATTGTAAGGTAGGGACGAAATGTATTGAAGTGTATTGTGTTTAACGAAAGGCTTATTTAATCGTGTAGCTTTTGTTTTGACAATCGAATTTCGTTCAACTTCCGTGGAGTTACGCAAAGTCGTTCTCCGCGTCGTAATTTCGCCTTCGGTTGTGAACGATCAACGAAAGAAAGTACTTCGAATGGAAATCGATTTGTTTATCTTGTGTAAAAGGTAAACGCGAACTCGAAGAAACTTGTCGACAGCGTGTTCAACACTCGAGTTCGAGGAGTGTGTTACGAAACGTCGATTTTTCGTATCGCGAGAGGAATTTTGTCTCGTCCGAGCCTACAGGAATACCGGCGGACGGAACAATCTGGGTTCCTCGAACACCGCGCCTCGAATCGAAGGCATCGAGATATTCAAGGGGATCCGTGATTTTCTATGGGAGTGAGACTCAATGCCGCGAGGGAACGCCTCGAAAATCTGCGTCCTAAACCAACATCTTTATGGACTCGCTGTTTCTTCTCGGAGCCGCCTTATTACGTTGATTTATCGTTTTGTGTTCCTGGCTCCATCTGCCTTGGATCCATGGATCCTCGGAGCCGCGTATCGGATACCGATATCCACAAAGGGTTTATTTATCCTGAAAAATCTTGGATCATTTATTCTGCCTTGTACTGACACTATATTTCGGAACTTCACTTCCAAACGATCTAATCGATACTTTATTAGATTTATTAATTAATCACAGTCGAATCATTTTAAATATTGAATATATATTTTCGAATATCTTGTTATTAAATATAAAAGAATCGAGGAATAAAAATCATTTTCAATTTTCTAATTTGTTATATTTAAAATATAAACCTCTGTATGGACCTTTAAATACTAAAAAATCTCTGTTGCAATGGAGAAATAAAATTCTATGGTCTTATTCGATTTAAACGAAGCTACATTTTTGAACGATTTAATTTTGCAGAAAATGCAGTTCGAAGTAATACGTTTCTTATAGCGAAGTTAAAAACTGTATTCTTTGTTTCGTTTAAAAATGAGAATATTCAATTTCCTTTAAAATTTTGAATGATAATCGCTCGAATCGTCAGAATTCAATAAATGAATATAATTATGAATATTTATATAACTGTTGATAATCGATACAAATTTACGACGGAACACCTGACCGACACGAGAAGGTAGCGATAGGAAAGTCGTTTTTGTGACTTCCTCCGCCGGTGGAATCTCGGGTCATCGGCGAAGGGTATCTCGGGACAGGGACTCGGGCTGCGTTGTGAACCGGGCCTAACAGATATCGAGATGCGTAGCCGCGCGGATGGGCGTGCATCCGATTATCTTGGTAACTCAATCTCTCCTCTCGAGCCTAGTCGCTTCTAGCATCAGGACTCCTGGCAAGATCTATGTGATCTTGTGCATTGAAGGAAGCCGTGTTCTAACAACGGTAGCATCAGATTCGTTTCCGAGAAGCTTGTACCCCACTCGAAATTCTTTTCCAAGATGGCGGACTGAGATTCAGTGGGACTATTAATAAGTCGATTAAAATAGTCGTACAGTAGAAAAAGAGTTTACAACGAATATCTTTCGAATTATGAACTTTATGATAAGATTGTGATAACTTTGTGATAAAATCGTGATCGACGGCAAAGTAATGTTTACCTTACCACCGTATGTACATATCACAATAGATATTACATTAATATTAATATCTTCACGAGTGCATCTAAAAGACCTACTTAATTCAAAGATGTTTCACGGTTTAGAGATTCAGTTCTAAAATCGTGTACAGCGACGGGTGATATATTTAAAAAATATTTATACATGAAATTAACATTGGGACAGGAATTTTAATTAGTGGCGTTGTAGATTCTATTCGTACTGTGTTAGTTTTCGTGTTTCTCGCTCCAGGTCTGACACCACGAGGACTATTTGAATATAAAAGGGACATGAGTCACGATCAAGACATCCTTACGAAATGCTCTCCTGAAATTAATTATTCAACCGCAGGAATGACTGGAATTTTCTGGCAACCGGATTCCCATCCTGCCGGGGAATCGATTCGAGAGGTCTGCCGAACCTATCATTCCGTTCCAAGAACGAAGCAAATCGAACTGGCCGATGGTAAAAGCGGAAGATTAAAGGGCGGAGTTAATGGCTCAATTAGCGCGCTAGCGGCGGGCAAAACATTGAAAGGAACGCCACGGGAAAACGCCACTATTTTGTGAATCTCATCGATTTCACAAAAAAAAAAACCCACCGCTCACTTTCCTTCCGATGAGATCACTTCTATCCGGCCGGTAATCGTTTCTTGGAGCGAGCCGTTCATGGACACGCTTCGGCGCAGCGTGAAGAAAAATGAGGTCGGTCAATCCACTTGACAGTAACTTCTATAATTTTCAAGGGAAGAGGAAAATCGACGTTCGAAACACTGACTAGACAATTTTTTTTCAGCGAGTAAGTTCGTTATAAAGAAAACGATTTATTTCTTCTCCTTTAGTTTTGCGGATCGAAGGAAGCGAAGGGAGTGAAAATAAGAAGTCTTTTTTTCTCCCAATTTATTAAATCGATAGAAATTGACGTAGAGGTAATAGAATAAATATGTTAACTCCTTTGATCATTTTTATCCACGTCATTCAATACAACCTTTATTTATGTTCACAGCCTGAACGTTTCAGTTCCCAAAGCACGATGAATAGTACCCACTGTTCATTTAAGTATTTCAATTAAATCTGTTACAAAACAATAACTGTACAATGGCCGTACGCATCACTAAATACCAGGCTATTCGAATTCCGCGAAAAAGAAGGATTGCCCATGAAAAATCTCGAAATTTACACGTTCCTTTTATTATCCGTACACGTGAGGCTAATCTTAAGCGATTGAAATGCAAAGCCAAGGAATTGAGGAATCGAGTGAGAGGCTCCCATTGAAATAAGTCTAAAACGGATCTCGCTCGATTCTCAATAACGCCAGAAACGTGGAAGACGAATCAACATGGGAGTGCTCGGGACAGCCGAGCAATTCGTTGGAAAATTTATGCCCGAGCAATCAGGACCTTGAAACAGATCCGATTTTTGAAAAACCGATTTTCGAGAAGGTGTGCGCAAGTTTATGGAAATCCCTGGCGCAGTTTATGCATCGCAGAACGATCGAGATACATTCCGTTCTGGCGTCGCGGATTCCATATCTTTATTGCAACCCCATTATCACGTCTTATTATACGTTTCTCTTATCACTGGCCCGTTTCGCCGACAAGCGCGTACACGGAATGCAGTCCGCGGCGCGGCGGCTCGCAGACTTTTGCAGCGAGTTTTATTGGCCGAGCGTAACCCGACGGAAAATGTGTTTTTTGTGCGAGTCGTTTTGCAATTCGACGGGGAGAAATAAGCGCGCGCAATCGTCGCAATGTTTCAAAATCATTTCTACAACTTTGTTATCGACCCTCTTAGCGAATATCGGTGTCCGCCGGCGTAACACTCGACGCACGAGTCGAATAGTTCCGTTTACGACAAGTGGAACTTTATTCAGGCATTTAATAATATTGAGTTTAAACGAGTGGAGCCTTAAGTAGAGTAAGGAAAATGGAGTACGGCAAAAGTTAACGTTAGTCCAGTGACCTTTAAAATCTGATCGGATTCCATAAAGATATTACAGGAATTGTCTTAACCCCTTCAAGGATGCTGGCACATATGTGTACATTTGATTCCTGTATATTTGATAGTATTGAATGTTCCTCATAACTACCCCTCTTCGACTTCGCATCAGTCGATTCGTACCAATCTGAACAAAACTGCAATCAAACGGAAAGTGAAATCAGCTTTGTCTGTTCTAATAAGAATTCTCCCATGAAGAGGTTAAAGGTAATTATTATTGACACACTAGTGAAAAGCTACTGCAATCATGTATAAACCTTCCTTGCGACTTGATTAACGGAACACATTATACAGACATCCAGCATCGATTTGCCAAGCGATAAAACGATCAACGTTGCAACTATGATTCTTCAAAATCCTCGAAATTCCTATTACAATAAGGAGAACAACTAAAAACTAGAATCACTCGATATTCCTCGATGAAAATAAATTCGAATAACCTCTACAATTCCTGCCGTCTCCGAGATCAACCGTCTATATCGAAAATTTCACTTAATAACGCTGCACAACACACCGTAACATCATGGTTGACTCATTCACGCTTCCGAGAACGCGAAAAATTCCCGCGGCGGTCGGGGTTGAAGAGGAGGAGGAGGAGGAGGAGGCGGCGATTGAAATCGATTACCTCGAATAATCGAACTCACGGCCGGCTAGAACGGGTTCGCGGTTACAAGCCGCCTCGAATTTCTTGCGGTCGAATATTTCAGCCGGCTGGACACCTCTATCTCGCGCGCTAACGATTACCACGCGCGTTCCGACGGGGGCCCCGGGAATCGATGATAAAATCGAGAACGGGCAACGAAGACGATCGGGGTCCGGGGCATTAAAGTCGTCCCGTGGAAACGATTTTATGGTTTCCGCGGTGCCATGAGATTCCAGCGGCGGAGAGCAGAGAAAGAGAGGGGGGAGAGAGAGAAAGAGAAAAAGAAAAAGAGAGAGAGAGAGTGAGAGAAAAAGAGAGAGAGAGAGTGTACGCGGGAAAAAAGAAACGCGGTGGAACCCGAGCCGGCCCGCCGCCTCTGTCAGCTGTCATTAAGCGTCGTTAACTTGACAGTGGACAGAAGTCAATGGCGCCGGATCCTGGGCACTGGGATTACCAGTTGGTCCACGGCTCTCCTCGAATAGAGCGGTTATCTTTATGCTGTTTCTAAGAAGATTCTCGACCTTCTCTTTCCTCCCCCTCTCGGCCGAGCCCACCACGACACTCGTTCCGCTCGCGATCGTCCTTTTAAAGCACTACCCATCGCGCTCCCGGTTTCTACAGACCCGGTTGCAACTTTATCTTTCTCGTATCCTACTTGGTTAACGTGTCCCGTGCTAGAATCTCGCTTATTCATATCGTAATAGGTAACTTTTTATCGTGGGAATTACTGCGAGAAAATTCCTACGCGGCTGTCCTTTTTTTTCTTCTTTTTAGGGGTTGATTTCGGTTGGACGGTGATTTGAAGTGGATTTTGTACCAGGGTTCGTTGTGTTGGTGAAGATATTACGGGAGTGTTGTCTTTGTGTGTACGTTACGTGTGAATTTGGTAGTTTGAGGGAGACTGTGAGTTTGTCGTCGTTGCTGCGGGGAATTTGAACTGTTCGAGTTGAAGATTGTCGATGTGAAAATGACTAGATGTAAGAGATCAAGGAGCTGTTTAAATGTATTTAATCTATTTTTTGGGTTTGATCGTTTTTAATAGTATTTTAGGAGATGAAAGTTGAAGGATGATTTTGATACTTAAAATTGGAGTATTGTAACTGAGAAATATGTAATTTTTCGTTTCTATACATATTTATAAATTTTTATTCAGATTGAAGGAGAATTCTTAGGAAATTTTCTTGTTGAGAGCAAGATTTTGACAAAAATGTATAAACCAATTACTTGTTTCGCGTGAGCCGAGTAGGCAAAACTGGATTCGCAGTAATAACTTTGAGTTTCGTAACTAGTCGCCCTCATAAAACTCACCGCGACCCTAAATAACTCAGAAACAACTGTTCCCTTCTTATCTGATTTTACTTTTTCATATCGTAATGAGCAGACGACAGGAACCGAATAGCCGCGCGACTTAACGTCGCCGGACAGAACACGGCGCACAATAATGTTCTAATAGCACGATACAACCACACACGTGTCTCACTCACTGTGATACTCTGTCAGTCACTTTCAATGCCTTTCACTCTTATCAAGAACGCGATTGAATCGAACCGCTGGCGAATGAAATTTAACAGAACCTTTGAAAACGCATTGCCACAAACGGGGGACGTTTCCCTGCAAAAATTACGCTGCAATTAGTACCGCTACATGTCGGTATGCGGTATTTTGATTGTTTATATCTATAATAAAATGAATTTTCGTGGTACCAATTAAAGAATCATAGAATTATCCTATAGAAGTATCCAACACCAAAGTGAAATAATACTTAACACATCGTAAAACATAACACTACACAGTTCAATAAAAACCAATACACTTAATATACTTTCCGAAATCGAAAATATTTATCTCATCGACTCCCAAGTAAGATATACTTTCATTCCAAAATGAATACTCTCTACAATGCATCATCCCGATTCACTAAATCGGTCATCCTCTACGCGGAATTTCATCAGAATCCACCAAGAGAGACCTCCTCCAAAATACTCCTCGTCGAGTTTCGCTCATCCCCGAAAGATTAAGCCGACAAGCCGGTTGATCGCCGGGGACAAAAATCCTTCGGTCGCGATCTAACGATACCATCCTAATCCCACGGGTTCCCCGAGAATTCCTCGCGCGCCGCGGGATATGCAACAAACTGGCAACAATCGGATTAAGCGTTGTAGCGCGATAGAGAAAGGGAGCACGGGCAGGCTGTATCGGTGAAGAAGATCGAAGCGGGAGAGCGAGGTTTACCTTGTAGTTGGATTTAAACGAGCGAGAGCTCGAGTGGCTCTCGCCGCTCCTAGCGCGAGGATCTCCCTCTTCCTCTTCCCCTCTTTCTCACCGTTTCTCTCTCCGCGTTGCTTTTCAGAGTGGTAAATTCTCGAACGCCATAACACTGCCACCGTGCGTTTGTTTGGACAAGGGCATTATGAGATTTTATGCGAGCTGCGCGTGCTTCCACGGCAACGAGGTTGTTTATGCACCCGGCCGAGTCCGGCACCGACGTCGCGCGTTTCGAGGAACCCCGATTCCCTATTCACTTTCGAACATCGCGTCGCGTCGCGTCGCACCGCGTCGCGTACCGTCCGTTTTCGTTTCACGAACACACCTATCTTGCCCGCGACGCGAGAGACGCGTTGTTGTCTGAGAAAACGGCCCGGCACTCGTTTCATCCGTTGGAGAGAGGGATGCAGGCGAGCTGCGCGGATCGATCCGAACGGTGTTTTCTTTCACCAATCGGGGGATGATGCGCCGGCTTCCGGGCAGCTAACGCTGACTGGAGAGTCCTTTGTGATAGCCTGTGCACCCCTTTGTCAGGCCTGCCTCGAGAGACCCGTGTTTTCTTTTCTCGTCTTCCCGTTACCTTCCCGACGGTGACTGCGCACCGGGTTTGTTGGGATTGGGGGCGACCGTGAATCGAGACTAAATTGCTGGGGGTTGGTTTTTGTGGATCTATGACTTTTACTTTTTTGTGACACGGTTTGAAAATAATGGCTGGCTCTTGTATCTGGAATTGTATAATGATTTACTCGAGCGATAACATTTACGGGTGAGTAGAAATATTTAGTAAATAATAATAAAGCATTCGGGAACTATTCCATTTGAATTTGTGATTCAGCCCTTATGCAAAATTTCGAAGAGTCTCGAAGCTTTGGTATGTGAAAGCTATTTATTAGCTTTTGTTTTTAGAAGTTGAACAGACGTGAAAGTATTCAACACGAAGAATACAGGAATATCTTCTGACTGTTTTGTAAAAATATGAACAATAATTCTGTTTTGCAGTTGACTTAAGGATAAACTTATGAATTTTTAGATATTTAATATGTTTGCTTCTGTAGACACCACCGTACAGTCTTTCTTAAAAGTAAATTTTATAGTAAGATATAAGTTCATCGTGTTAAATAGATTTAATTAATGACTCTCTTTTCTTGACACAAACTCTCCAAAACTTCCTACAGCGATATCTGTCAAGCGCGTGAAACCTCTCGTTCCGAAACGTGGCGCGCGATGCGGAGATTTAAAGCGGGCGGAAGTGGTTGCAGCGCGGTGTTCCCCTGTTTGCGGACTAAAGACAACACCGGCATAAATCTGTTTGGCCAAGGGAAGCCTGGCCACGTGGCGTGCACGTTTCTCGCGTGTTCCGGGTGCCCATTTGTGTGCCAGTTAACTCCTAGATCCAATATTTCCCCAGAAAACACCGCGTGTCGCCTCCGTTTCATCGATGATGTCCGCTCCGCTCGGCCGAGACTCTCCGGAGCGTCACACGGTCCGCCATCTTGACGGCCGGTAACGAATATACCGAGAAAAGTTGATACGGTTACCGCGGAACGATAGCGTCCGCGTTCTTTCGAACAATATTTTATAGATTACGACGCGATTACTGCGAACCATCGATGATCAAACGGGAACGCCGCCATGAAGTATTTGGCTATGGTAATCTGGGCACTGCAGATACGACGACCAGCGAACCAGACAAAACAAACCGGGATTTATCGGCGGCTATCATCGGCTAATTGTCTCGTTAAGGCGATTAGGCCTTTTCGAGCCGGACGGAGCGAGTTGTCGCGGACGAGTGGCGTGAAAGTCACGCCTCCCCCCTCGGGAACCGCTGGAAACTCGATGGTTCTTATTGGTTTTGATGAGTACACTTGTCTCGCCTCGGGGGGAAATGTTGAAAATCCAGAACGAGTAATTGGAGGAAGGTATTTCTTTACTTTATTCGTTTCGAGTCACTGTTTTTGGTATCCGAGGGAGGGGTGGTTTGAAAATGTTTACATAAAGGTAACTTAACATCACTTGTTATTCCGAAGGATGAAGCAATTGGATAAAGAATATGTATTGGAAAAATGATACATTGAGAAGGGAAAAATATTTATTTTGATACAGGAAATACTGTTATTGTTGAGATCCGTTTTTATACGTGCAAATGTTTTTAACATGAATATACTTTTAAATTAGTATAGGTTCGGGGATGTCTATTAATTAATTATTTAAGTTAATTCTTATATATAGATTTGATTTGTACGTGAAGGATAAATTTCATGAGAGTTATATGCAGCCAAACGGAGTTTCAAAATCTGATCCTAAACTTCAACTTCAACTAACGGTCCATGGCTTACAATCAAGCATATTAAGTCGACATTGCGAGACAAATGGACTGTCGACGTTCAAATGCATTAAACGAATTCCTGGTAACTCCGACAAAAGTCAAGATACAGAGGACCGTGCAGTGACATTGAATCGAATTGATCACTGACAACGTGGAAACGTCTGAACTGTATTTCGTGCGTATGTTAAATAGGAGGTACTGACACTCGAATGAATTAGCTCCAAATTTAGTAGTACTTCCCCTAAAATAAAGAAATCCTAATAAAATCCTCAACGGTAAGAAATTAAATATGTTCTCACTCGAATTAATTAGATATCTAAAGATTTCTCAGTAACTCATCAATAATTCAGAAAAACTATCCAAAATGACATAACGGTCTCAGTTTTAACGCGCAGCAGGGCAATCCCAAGCCACATCGTTCCTTCGGAATCTGATAAGATTCCCAATATCGCGGATCGCGTGGTAGCAACCCCCCAGTTTGTAAATAAAGGAGCAATCGCGACCCCTGTCCCGGACATCTTCGTTCTCGCGTTACCGGTTCAGCTGGATGAGCCAGACCCGTGTCTAGGTAGAGGATACTGAGTGGTCTCTCCGCGATAGTGTACACAGGACGCTGTATAGAAAGAAAGAAAACGAGAGAGAAACAGCGAGAGAGCAAGAGAGAGAGAGAGAAGTGCACGGTATCGCTCGGTATCGTATCGTGGCCGGGTATCGTGTGTCTCCTCCGTGGTGCTCGTAACGCGGCCGTGTGCGACGCCGCGGCACGGCGTTATGAATGCCTGGAATTTATCAATGGACGCCGCGCCAATGATAAATCGCGCGTGCGCTTCGTATCGTCCCGCGGCTTTCTATTCGCGCGAAAGGGGGAGGGAAAGGGATCGAGCGCGGGCAAAGAGCAACCGGGCGGCGGGGAACGTCTTCCTTCGAACGAGCTCCTACCGTGTACATCGCGATCTCGCCCCGCTGACAAATCGGCTTCTGTTTTTACACGCGGTACGCGCCTCGAGCCGAGACGCCCGAGGAATATGCGATAGGAGCTCTTTGAAAATCGGCTCGCTACTACTTTTCCCCCTTTTCTTTCTGTTTCCGCGATCTACCTCTCCATTTTCCTCGCGGCAGGCATCTTTCGCGACGAGATTCCGCAAACTGGGACGAACATAGAGACGTCTTTGTGTCCAGGCTTACTCGGAAGAGGAGGAAGCTTGAAATTTAGATTGGATCGATGTTGCTGCGCTGCGATTGATCGTGAAGGGTTTGAATCTTTGCGGCTGGCAAAACGAAGATCGATGTTGATACTGTAGTTGTTAAACTTATGAAGGATTATAATAAATTAGAGAATGTTCGCCTGTGGTTCCATCTAGATGAACACTTCGAACTTGTATTATCTTCGGAAATTGATTAAAAGTGAAATGTTTAGATTAAGTCGGGAAGAGATGTCTCATTGTTTAAAAAGAAAAACTATTACATCTTAGTATCATTGATTCCTCACAAAAAGAGATACATTTATGAAAACTGATACACGCAAGAATAATAGTTAAATCTCTGCGCAAGATTCAGTGTACCACAGAACAAACAATTGAAAATGTAGACATTTAACGATACCAATAACTCGCCCGAAATTACCTTACTTTAAACACTACTCACGGAAACTCGAAACAGTCCTCCCAAGATCAGTGCAATTCTACATATAAATTCTTGCTGCCACACTACCGCCAGTCCATTCTCAACTCGAATAAGTCCCGCCCGTTTCCCGCCCTCCGATCAGAGAGACACCGAAAAGATCGCCGCGATTCCCCGGAGAGTAGAGAACTCGCTCCTCATCTACAAAACTGGACACATTCGCGGAGCCAGTTCCCCGTACGCGCAGTCCCATCGTGGAGTCCTGAATAATCCCGGCGTCCCCCAGCGAAGAGGTCCCGCGATCATTCGAGCATCGACACCGAGGACCTTCCCTCATCTTTTAAGCCCGCGTGTCCCCGAGAAAAGAAGAGCAACAAGAAACGAAGCGGCGCGCCGTAGTCGAGAAGAGAGAAATCCTGAATCGATTCCCCTTATCTCTGGCCGAACGCGAGCATAGAAGCTCCAGATTCCCGGAGAACTCGAGCACCATGGCGTCCGTAACGTCAGGTAAATCGGGTACCTGGTCGTCCTTAGGAATTTTTATCGCGAGACCCGGCCCCACGCACCGCTCGTGGGAGGGAAATCTGGTCCCGCACAGAGACAGACAATGAACGCGCGCGCGCTAGCGCGTGAGCTCCTCGTCCGCGTTTATGAATCTCTTCATCGCGTGGGCTCGTGGACGATCGCCTGGCTGAGCCATCTCGAGGACCCGGACGATCGCCGGCTATGTCCGACGCTCTCGTCGAAACGGAGCCCGCTACCAACACGCTCGATCGTTTTACGCCAGTGATGCACAACCTTTTGCCTCCAAGGCGCACTCGACATCGTCTTTTAGCTGCGGGCCACAACAATGAATTCTCCAGGATCGTATAAAGAAGTGTTTACAAAAGAATAGGTGACAGGGAAATGTTATATGAAAGTGGGAAGTTGGATGGCTATCAATTAGCTAGAACAGTATAAGGACAAGGGGATTGTCTATTGGGGATACCCTATTGAGTAGCTATCATGATGTCCTGGTCTTGATACATTTTGTTGACTGAGCAGAGTAATGAAGAGCGATAGAAAGTGTGGCTAAGTGAGATGTTACGATAATGTAAATAAAGTATTCTGCGGATGTAGAGGTTCTGCTATTAAAGTGTTAGGGGTCTTCTTAGAGAGGATTTAGTAGCTAGCGTGTTTATAGTTGGTATCCAGTCGACTAACCTTTCATATACGTATGATACTTTTGATTAGTACATATTCTTTGTGCAAAATAACATAGGTTCTGTTATTACGAAATGTAACCCTAAAATGTTTTATAACGAGGGAAAGTTAAATAGGCTGCGATCAATCCGCAGGCCACAAACATTTTGAAACAGGCTACAGATTGTGCATCACTGTTTCCCTAAGAAACGATCGAGCTGCACGGCACCCATTCGCCTGTTCTTATCGGGGATTCGTTCTCGAATTTATTTGTCGCATCCCGTTAACGGCTTTCGCGGGTTTCGTCGGGAGACTGATGGGCGCGATTGTTTTTAACGGCGGGCCCCTTGACGACGCCTGTCTTCCGAGAAATCGTCGCGAAAGATACGATTACGTTCCGGTGTTTGGCGAGTTCGATCTGTTTAACAGTTGATAGCGATTCTCGGACACGGAGTGTGATGTCATGGGATGTGGAGTCTGTAGTGATTGATATTGGCAGAGGAGGAGGGATTAGAATTTTAATTTGGAAGCAAGATATATGAAGTCTAGATAAGGTGGAAGAGATTTCGTATCAGTTTTGTCATTTGTTTTATAATTTATTCAATGTTTATTTTATTTATTCCATAATATGTTTTATAACGTGTATTATAATTCGTGACGTATAAAAACAAGTATGATACACTATTAAATTCTGCAAAAATTAATCTATAAAGAGAAGGATTGAGTAAAAATCTGTTACTGTAATGTACATGATTGGTTATACTACAGAGAAAAATGCAGCTACACCATTGTATTTACTACAAATGCATAAAGTATGTCGTATATTAATAGTGGTATTAAATATCCATTACTAATGACACTAATTACATATTAAACTCACTTTCTACGAAGTATTCCATAGAGGTATTTATCCTATATTAATAAGTGGGATTTTTTACATTTTATGTTGCAATAACCATTTTTCAGTGTTAAATACTGAGATAATTGATCGGAGATCTCAGCTGAAGACGAAAGTACAACAGAAGATCCGCGCTACTAAAAATTCCCCTGTTGGGACGAACGAAAATTCTGTTCGGGGGTGGAAAATTGATTAATCGACACGGATGTGCCTCCGAACATGGAACAATTCGCCCATATATTCTTCATAACCGGCCATAGCTCAATACGAGCAGCCACGATTCATCTGGAAACACGACAGGCCAATGATATTTGCATTTTCTGGCACAATCACGCCGTTACTCATTACGCACGGCTCGTTGCGCGTCGACAACGTCCGAGGACCTGCGCGGACACTTCCTGGGCACCGGTGAATGCGATCTAACAGCGATCGCCGATCATGAATACCGAATGTCGTTGCTTCGGCTCGATGTAGAACACCCCATACACACGTTATGTTCGTTGTATGTGCCGTAATATCTTTGATTTAAGCCTTCGTTAACGCGTGACGCGAGAAAAATAGGGGATCGTCCAGTGTACGAAGGGAAACAGCTATCGATGCAAACTAAACACGCCGAGCCTTAATGTTCCAGAAATATTTGTTTACCATTGATGTCCCGATTTTTAAGTATGTACACGTTGGGTGTATCAATTTTTTATATATTTCCATCGATTTTGAGAAATTTGTTAATGGGAACATTAAAAATCTTCTGTTTCGTTCTGTGTTATTTTATTTAAAGAGAAAAGGTAGACACACTGAATTGGGAAAGCAATGTGGAACTGCAACAAGGATTAATTAATTTTTTAAAATATGTGGAATCACACATAGAAAACGATGAATGTAATAAAATCGATTTATTTTTCGTCATTTCATTTTTCATTCAGAAGTCAGTTTTCGAAACTGACATTATTTTTCCGCCAACCTTACAGATACGACAATTCTTTCCATAGTATTATTTACGTCCAACTGTTATCGGAACAGATATTACATACGTAATTAAATCAGAAATCATTCGGTATTGTGACATAATGTAATAAATTACTTCGATAAGTCGTAAGTGTTGCATGTTATCGAAAATAAATAGAACGAAGTATTCAGTCGTTGCGTTCCATTGAGATAACAATAAATTACGAGGCAGGCTCTATAAACAATAGAATACCGTGCACAGTACAAGGAAACTTCTCGAAGGCAAATCAATTTCCATATAATTTCTCCCTACGCGAACCATGGCTACCAACAAGTTTTCACAAATTAATGAACACACATCGTCGTTGCCGCGAGCGATTAAAACTCGGCGAAGAAATGATCAAACTCACGATTACTTAACCCTTCGCACTCGAAGTGTCTCACGGACATTGTACACTCCACCGAACAACACAAAATACCAGCGGCACTCGCACAAATAATTCCATCCTCCTATTAAACACAACGATAACAGTACGACATGCACCTGTTTCCACAAATTTCACTCGCAATATCAGTTATCAGCCCGTGTTTATTGCCCAGTGCAGAACGTCCGACCCAAATAAAATCGAGCGTAAGGAATTATGCCAAAATATACGACACCTCGTAACACCCAACCGTAGATCAATAAATTACCAAACCTATCGCTCTTTATTCCCAACAAGAAGCAACCCCAAATCTCCTCTCGCGCAACGCTCGCTAGCATCAATAAATCACCAGATCTATCGTCTTTATTCCGAACAAGAAGCAATCCGAAATATCGTCTCGCGCGTTCCGTTCCCAATCGCGCAACACCTACACGTATAAATTACCAAAACTATCGCCCTTCATTCCCAACAAAAAGCAACCCCTGTCTCGCGCATTCCATTTCTAATCGTCGAGCTGACGGAACGAGATATCGAAATATTTCCAGATCGCGGATGACTCGAATGTCGGAGACGCTCGGAATGCCGGGTAACCGCGACAAGACGTCGATGTCGGTCAACGATTTCGCGGGCCGTAGGATACACGCGCGGCCGCCGGACATTTAGGATTGGAGGCCCGTCACGGGGCAATGAAATGGGCGATACCGTCGCCCATGACGGGGCAAAACATACACCCGAAGGCAAAAATACACCGGGGCTCTCGCATCCTCGTAAAGCGACGAAAATATCCGGGCCGATGTCGGCCGTTTGGGTAGAAGAGGCGAAGGGTAACGCCGGCGGACGCGTACCATGAATTTTACGCCCGCCGTCGCTGGCCGGCTGGCTCCTGGCGTTGCGTCGCGTCGCGTCGCGTCGCGCCGCGTCTCCGGCCGCCTCGGAAGCCCGCGACGGCATTCTTCCTGAGTAACAGTGACGTTCGAAACGCGTGTTTCCGAGCGATTTACTGCGCCCGCCGCCCGGTAAAAGTAATGGAATCGCCGCTTCCGTTCGTCAACGCCCCGGTAACAAGGCGAAATTGATGAGAGACTTTCTTCCGGGGAGAATTATTAACCTCCTGCCCTGTGATTTCTTTCATAACCGCGCCCGCTAGAATCACTTTACCGCGAACACTAGGTTTACGGAGCGAATGTTGAATGAATATTGAATTTTATAAACACTGTTACCAAAGTAAGCGTTTACGACGGCTCTGATTGATGCGATTACATTAGTTTGTATTCTAAATGTCCGTTTCTGAACCTGTTACTTAAACTGGAATGAAGGAACGTGAGTTTTTCTGGAAGCAGTGGAATAAGAAATAAATGCTCGTAAACATAGTGTTAACCCTTTGCACTCGAAAGTTCTTCATTGGAAATATTCAATATTTTTCGACGAGATGCAGACAACATTGTTTGAAACTAATTTAATGACAATTCATAGATAAATTAAGCAGCAAAGCTATTTTAGTTAAGTATTTCACATAGTAATACAAAGTTTCATTTAGAATACTAAATATTCTACTTCATAGTTTTGCTGTATCAAATCAAATGGTGACTGAGAGTCACCTCTCGAGTGCGAAGTGTTAATACTAGGTACATGACGTTTGAGTTTGTCGGAATTGAATATTGGATTGAGGACTGGAGGAATAGATGGAGATGTGGCACATAGTTTTATGTTTCCCTGACATTGAAGTCGTTAGGTGAATTGTTTGACATTTTTCAAATGTAGGTGAAGTAATGAGGTTACTTGTGACTGAAGGTGACAGTAGAAGGATGAGTGTTTAACTGAATTTTATATGTATCACGAGAGCGAGTCAGTTTTGGAGCTCCTACAAAAATGAGGGTAATATGGCTGTATGGAAAATACTGATAATAGGAAAACAATTTTTTAATTTTTCTCCTTTCCGGAAAAGGAAAAGTTTTTTATTTCCACCTATCTTTATGCAATGGAAAACACTGATTTTTATTGCATTGGACTAAAAATCTTTACCACGTGTCTCACTCGTTATTATAGAGCAAGCGGATTTGATTATACCGAGTTGAACGTGATAAGTCATTCTTTTTATAGCAAAGTGTTAGTGATAGTAGTCAGTTGGGTAGTTTCAAATCCTACATTCGTTATAGTGATTTGTGGAAGCCATTCTTGAGTAAACGAGTTTCACTGAAATGTCGATTTTACAAGGAGTGGCATTCTGTGAAAGGTTTCAATTTTCGTTACAGCTTAAACTTTAATGTTTTAAGGCTACCGAAATTTTTGAATTCGATATAGCTGACGGCTTGTCATAAACATAGATAGTAAATTGTGAATAATTTCACGGGATTAAAAACATTCCACTTTAATCTGACACAGACAAGGTTACATTTAACATTAACAGTCTAAAGTTGAAGAACTAAAAGAGAATTAAAGAGAAGGTTTTAATCTTTTAATATTTTCTTCGACTATAGCGTCAAGATACGAACATAAAATTCTCTATTTCCACGGATTGAATGTCATTTATCGAAAATCTTTAACGTAACCCAAAGAAGAAACGAAATACTCGTTTCTTAATATTCACCAACAATCACTTCTCCCAAAGAAACGACAAATTATTTGATCCCGCAATTTCGTTTCATCCTACGAGATAACATAGAAGAGACCAATATGTCTAATTACTTACGAATACAATTTTCCTACAAAACCATTTCTTTTCCAATTCGCCGGAATTAATTGCTCCGTAAAGTGCAGCCGTGGCACAGAAAAGAGCATACAGAAGCTGCTTATAATTTCTGTCAACATTAAGAACAGCCGAGCGCAAAAGCAGGTGTTCGATATTGGCCAATCGTCTGGGCCAGCACCGGTCCAATTAAGAGTTTAATTACGTCGATGAGTTGGATCGTTACCACCCCTTCGAATCGTCCATGAAATGCCACTGATTTGATCGTTCTTAACCCCTTAACGTATAAGTTTTCCATATACATATTATTTAAAAATCTTAAGTCAAGTGTTCAACTTATTCCTATCTAATGGCCAAAATAAAATCGATACCATTAGATTCCTCGTAACAAAAGTTTCTCGTTTATGCGAAGAAAGTAAATGATACTTTCATATTTGAATAAGTTAATAAAGCTCAACGCTGTCTTTCGTCAATATTGCATCAATGACGTGTTCTATATGAATAGCTTCTCCTGAGTTCGATAACTTTATCATTATGAAAAATCCAAACGATCTTCCGTGGTTTTATAGTCTCCGGAAGCAGCGGAATCGTTGCGAAACGGCAGAAGCTGCAAATAATACTTCGAAAGGGGTTGTAAACGCGCACGCGAGCCGCTAAATCCTTCGCGTCGAGTCTGCGGATACAGCGATAGGTTATTAAGCCGACGCGAGAAATAGAAAAGGAGCAACGATCGAGAGAAATATCACTGGAACGGTTGCGCCGGCCAGAGGAAATTGGTGGAGAAGGAGTCTAATTCATCAGCCAGCCGTGTTTACGAGAGGGGCGCGGTTTTACAGCGGCAGAATGCTTGTAGAACTCGTAAAGTCACCCCAAGTTATGCGACACGGTCCGCTTTCGCGCTATACCGAAACGCGTGTTTTGACTGATCAAGAATAATCGGGATAATTGTTGATATAATTAGACTCATGGTTTTCAATCGACTTGTGTAATGACGTTATCAAACAGAACAGTCGATGAAGCGTAATAATTCTCTGTTGTTTTAATGTCTATACAAATTTTGATGAAGATATCAATTCGTATATTGAATTATCATTATTATCAATGCCAAGACAGTTTTAATTAGTGTTTTTTTCCATTCGTATAAATAGATCTATTCTAATTGAAAGTGTCACGGAAAATAGGGAACTATTAAGAAAGAGATATCCAAACTTTTTACATCTCCAAGCTATTAATAATTTTCTTCACTGCGATTTTCTTTGTATTTCTGCATTGATTCAATCAAGCGTATTTCATACCAATTCTACTTTCAAGCCGAACATCATTGGTTCGTTAAACTCAATGTATGTGGATGCAAGGTCGATGAACGTCGGTCGCTGATTACATGTAACAACGATCTTGCAGTATTTCGATTTGTTCGATTGACTGTGGCGTGTTACGCAGAAGAGTCGTCGACATTAAATTAAGAAAATATTGAAAACTGAATTACATTGTTAACAACAAAACTATTGTCTTTTCATAACTACATCATTCTATTAAAGCATTATAATCAATACCTTAAATTGAACAAAATCTACTAAGCAACTGCCACAAAGAGAGTCTTAAATTTCCCGCACAAACACATTTTTAAGTTCAACGAACAAATAACAACTTTCAACAATCCTCCTTCCAAGCTACAAAATATTCGTATAAAAACATCGTCAATTCCAAGACACTGAAACTCAAAGTTCTCATCTAACCGACCATTCAAGTGCACTAGAACTTCGAATCCCATTCAGTCAAGCAACTAACATTCCACGTAAATAAATATTCAAGAAGGAACTTGCAAAAGACATAGACAAAATACATATTCCGATATCCAATCCAAGAATTCGACTTCATCGACTTGCAACTCAACCAAAATTCTACAATCCGACTCGCGGAAAACGGCGACACGGTTAATCGACGTTTCACCGTATTTTCCTTTCATCGGCGACTCGCCGGGTTAAGAACGGCGTTTAGAAACGTCTAATTATCCCCGGCGTCGCTCGTCGGCCGAGCGTTTCCGCGCGCCCGTTAGCCTATCACCGGTCGAGTCGTCGAGGTAATCTCCTTGCGTGCAACAGCGTGTCGTGTTTGCGGAACGTGAAAACGTGCGAAGGAGCCTTAATTAACTCGATTAAGACGTTAAGGCCCCTTTCTCCGGCGTCGAGACCGGCGAGCTTCTCACCACCGGGAATCGACCGGGTCCCCCGTCTCCGCCGACCCTTCCACCTCTTCGCCGACAAGATCAGCTCGCCGACTCCCTGAGAGAGCGGAAAACGCAACGCGATTTTCGTGGGCAACCGAGTGCCACGGCACGCCGTGAGTAAGTACCATCGCGATATTCCGCGAAAGGTTTCGTACGGCCTCGGCCGGTTTCATTACGAGCAATTAAGGCACATGAATCAAGCCGATGTGTTAATAGATAAGCGCCGCGGCCGAAGGTGATGATTAAGGGGGTAACGCCGCGGCGAATGCGAAATCCTCGTTGCCGATTACCATTAAGTTTTGCCTCGTTAACTTTCATTCGACGCACGTTCGCGCGCAGCGCCGCGTCGCGCCGCGTCGACCGGGAATCGCCGATTCGGGTTAAAAGTTGCGGCGGATGTGTAATTGAATTAAACACCGCGTTAAGCAACGAGAGCCGGCGAACGGCATTACGTACATCGCGTTCGCGTGCAGCCATTACGGGGGACTTTGCCGGGGTTTTACTAGATTGTTGCGCGATTATCTGTTCGCGCCTGTGGAACCCGCAGTAGAGGGTGAAACGGAATATCGTACGAAGATCCGGTTGTGATCGTTTAGCGTGATTGTCGGTGTATTCTTTTAGGGTATTGAATTCAGAAGGAACGCATGGGATCTTGATTTCGTTGACTGCGCGAAGGGTTTATTGGTTGATGTTAATGCTGGACGTTTCGTTGAAAATCGAGGTAGGTTTCGTGTGAAGTTATTGTAAGTATTATTAGTCGTGGATCGGTGTGAATGATTTAATTAGTGACTGAATTTCTTTCGTAGATTCTGAAAATAGTTTAGCGCATGTTGCATCGGGTGTGAGTACAATAGAGTATAAATTATGAAGATAAATAGAGTACTAGAAGGATTATTTAATTATCTCCTTCATTGGGGTTTACTAGTGTAGATAGTTTCTCGATTATTGTAAGAAAGGTATGATGGTAGAAGTGTAAACGTTGAATTGTTCAGACAATCGTTGCATATAATGTAAGGAAGATTACTTCAATTGTATAAGAATCGAAGTTGTTCTAGATCAGCCACAATATAGTTCGTTCTCTTTACTTATTCGGAAACACGATTCTCTAATTGTTTTACACGGTACGTTAGTTTCACGTTCCGCGTACGAGCCGCCTACATAAATGCTTTCTGCGTGGGTTGTGTCCCAAGATTTGATTCCAACATAACCATGGAATTTAATTCTTGATTAAACTGTCACTTAGAAAATCATTCAATTGTAGTAACGAAACTACTGGCACAATAGAAACTTTGGCTTTAACAGCGAGAATAACGCCTAAGCATTTGCGGAACTTATCGTTACTTCTAAGGAAAGTAAACCTTTGTCATTCTCAACGCTTTTACTAGTCCTCACTTCATCATCTTACATTTACCTACAATATTTCATTTCCCAATATTTAAAACAGCAGTTCTCCGAAAATCCACTTGGACACTGCTAAATACTCCTAAGCAATACAACAATCTAAATTACTAATCATCAGACTGCGAATGTTTATGCATTTACAACTTCGTCAAATCTCCAAATACGGAAAACAAAAATTCCGTTAAACATTAAGAAAACGTAACGCAATCTAACGTAAAACGATGTATCATTGGTAGAACGCAAACAACCCCCGATATAGCGAATCGTACTCCATTTTCTTTCCAACAAATCATACCCCCAAACTGCACATCCTCATACACATTCGCAGTCCATTAATTACCCAGTCAACAACCAAGAAAACTCGCGTAACCGCTGTTGCCTGGCGCATATCGTGCGAATAAAATCAGACTTACGGATGAGGCGGCGGTGCGTGGAAGGCAGCGGCGGCGGCCGCAGCGGCAGCAGCCGCGTGATGCTCCCATGCGGCAGCAGCCGCGGCCGCCGGATGCGGCGGGGGTGGTGGTCCGTGATGTGGATGAAACGGCGGTGGCGGCGGCGGATGCGGGTGCGGGTGGAAAGCCGCGTGAAACGCCGAATGGGGATGATGAGGGGGTGGCGGCGGCGGTAGCAAGGAGAACGCTTCCTGATGATAGGCGACCTCTTTCTCAGGCATCTTGTCGTGGTTAGCTAAAGCCCAGTGCTGCGCCAAGGGGTTGGCTGCCTTCTCCTCTAGGATCAGGGAAGATCGTCCTGTCTGACACCCCGTGCCCGACAATGCGAACGACTCTTGATCCACGATAGCATAGTCCGCGCCTGAAGAGACCGGCTCGTCTCCCTTTGACGAATCCCCGTCTCTTCCTTTAATGGCTACGCTCGTCGAACCCTTAGAATCCCAGCTGGTAGCTGACGGTGTCTGCGCTGACCGCGGCTCCCTCAAGTCAACATCTTTGTCGATGGCTGATTCAGCTCTGATGGGACTCCGACTCCCGTCGGCTGGCTGGTCGGCGCCTCGGCGAGAACCAATTCTGATGGGCTCCTAGGTCACTTCCGCTGCTTTTTATCCCAGGGTACAATACGACACTTGATCTCGAGGTTCAATTGCTGATGCTCCGAGAAACGTCTCGAGGAGTAGCTACAGTCGCGGGACAGCACGAGCACGAGTGCTTCAGAAACTGAAGTAGCTAAGTCCACTGTCCAGGAACGTCTCTAGTCCGGCTGATCATCTGCTCCGCGTGTAGCATCGATCCACGATTAAGGCACACCGGTTGTCAACAGTCATTGATGAATGAAACTCCACTGAACCGTCCACTGACGTTTCCACAATGTCATCGGACATCCGCGCCGGGATCACGTTCACAATCGAATGATGGTCCGGACATCGGGCCGCGCGTCACACCATGACAGACACCACCGAATAGTATTATTCCACAAACTGCGGCGGAGCACTGTTTCTATTTCGTCACCCCGGAACTGCACTCGAGATTTAAAACCCGCGGGTACGAACGGCGACCGATGACCCTCGATTTCGACAGTCCTCGCGTGTCGTCCACTGAAAACACCTGGAGGGTCGCGCGGCGAGGGCAAGAAACGTATCGAGACCGGGAAAGGCGGCTAATGAACCGAGCGGTTGGGGGTGATACTCCGAAAAATCCGCGTTTTGCGGGTCGTGTGTGCGGGCTGTCACGGTGCTCGTGCTTTGGCGGGTATGGCGGTACTGAGAGTCCACCACCACCACCACCAGTGCTACCACCACCACCACCAGCAGCGCCAGCACGAGCTCCGACGAACGGTGGTGGCTGCGGTCGTGCGTTCTCGGGTGGGCGTGCGTGCGACGAGGACCGTCTCTGGCGGAAAACTCGAACCCGTGGAGAGAGAGAGAGTGACAGACAGCGCGTCCCTGCCGCGTTCCGCGGCCGCAGGAGCGAGAGGGAATGACCGCGAGCATGATGGAGGGAGACGGAGGGGTCCAGTGGATCCAGGGACCGAATGGTGGGAAGAAACTCCTGGAGAGTGAGAGAGCACGCCGGGGTGGAAGAAGTTAGTGGGGATCCAGGCCGAAAGGAGAGGACTCACGGCGTGGAAGGTTGAAGCGGGACAGTGAACGCGTGTCAGTTCGACAACTCAACTAGCACCAGCCGTCCCTGACTCCCACCTTCCGCCCTCCTCGGCCTCCTTCCTCCCGACCCTTTCGGTCTCGAAGGCGTACGAGGCGGACTGCTGGATTGCCGTGGAAGGGATTGCGTGGGTGACGGCACCGGGGAAAAGATAAAACTATTCCAGGGGGAGAAACTATCCATCAAGGATGCATAGACGGGCCCGTGTCCACCGGTGATGGGGACGATTAGCGGGCCCCGGTGTGTGTTTACGCCCGTCGAATCCGCTGAAGGATGCTTTCGGGGATAAGACGGGGAGGACTTAAATGGCGCTATGGTGGGCGATTTTTCGAAGAGCTTGATGAGATAATTCTTTACTGCTGCGGGAAA